>NC_137966.1:21848033-22275533 GCF_963924665.1 Micromys minutus
TGTTGCTCATGGAAGACATCACTAGTCAATCCCAGCACAATCCTCCAGGGAATAACGACTAATCAACTACAGATCAGCAGCCTGTTGACATCTGGACAGTGCTTTCCCCTCACTTCCAAGAGTTTTCAAGCAAAACAAGGGTAAACGTGGGTTGTTTCAAACCTTGTACAAATGATGACCCCTTTCTCAGCTGGCTTCCTTACCCTTCACAGTCAGTGGGAGCATGGTCCACGGACGTCCACCCGGTCCCTGCCACTGACCTCAGTATGGTCTCTTGTGGCAGTATAGATCACAGACCTCATCTTGGCTCTCTGCCACTGCAAAGGCATCGGACACCGTCACAGACCCCAGTGGCCTTCAGACATTAACATGGGTTCAGGCAGCCGCACAGGTCATTGACATTCGTCCGCATGGTGGCAACCCGGGCCACATATCAACACAGTCTCTGGCTGCCGTAGGTCCGCAGACCCAGACGCGGCTCTGGTTGACGCCATGAACCCGGACATCACCACAACCTCAGATGGCAAGCGCAGCTCACTCAGGGCTCCACACTCCTCCATCCTCCCCACCTCCCCGTCGATTTTTTTGTTCACGGCAGTGACACTGGAAACTGTAGTGGGTCACGCAATACCATCCCTCCCTTACGTTTTTACCCAGATAGTTTTGCATGCAGACGTTCATTTCATTCGTTTTCTTTTGTTGATTCAAAATTTCTGTTCTCTGAAGCACCATTGCTGAGACTCCTCGCCGACATTCTGCGGTTGCCCAGAGCCGGGGGCGGGGAGGGGGGCGATGTTGCATCTAGAATGGGCTTTGGGGGTGGGGTGGGGGGAGCAGGTTCCTTGTGAGCTCCTGGCTGCCGTACACCTCCGTGCCCTCGAATTCTGTCACCCGAAGCTTGCCAGACTCGACCTTTGTGCTTGTAGCCTGTGGGTACCAGGTACTCTGTCTCTCAGTGGGGTGACCAGCACAGGCTGCAGCTGCGGTGCCTCAAACCCAAGGAACCTGCCGAGGGACCCAGGGCCGCACCACTCAGTGATAACCTGTTTCTGCACGAACTCCAGGGGCCTCGCATCTCCCAGTCATCTGTGCCTTCGGCCCCATTCATTGCTCATCACGAACAACTTTTGCGCTTCGCCTGCTGACTGAGACTTGACAGCGAAGGCTATGGACATTTTCCATGCATGGCTCTCTTCCCCCTCCCCCTTTTCTTTCTGATTTCATGATTCCACGTTTTAAAAGCATCTTCCCCTAAGACGTGGCTATGTATTTTCTTCTTCGTTGTTCTTGAGCTTATTTCCGGTCCTGCGGACTCCTCTAGTACCACATCACGCTTTGGAGGCTCCATTGGTCTCTCAGACGCTGTGGCGCTCTGAGGTGGGTGCCGGTGGTCACCTTTAACTTAACTTCTTAGCTCCTTTAAAGATTTACCTTTTCTTTCATTATGTGTATGTGTGTAGGTACTGGCAGAGGCCAGAGGCTTTGAATCCCCCGGAGCTGCAGTCACAGGGCTGTTAAGAGCCGCCTGACAGGGAGGCTGGGAATCGAACTCCGGTCCTCAGCAGAAGCAGCGTGAATTAGATCTCAAGCTTCCTTTAACACGTATACTGAGGAGTCCTAGTCAGGCCCTCATGCTTGAAAGACTAGCATTTTACCACCAGCCATGCTCTTGTCCCAAGATCTCTCTTAAGCATTTTGTGGGACCTCACAGCTGTCCCTTTGTACTCAGGGGGGAGTTGGCTTTGCATCTGATACCTGTTGCTGCTCCTGTGGGTGTGGCCACTTCACAGAGGGGAGCTGACTCCAATGATGGCTTTTGTAAGTAAGACATTAGAGATTCTTGTCTTTCTTTTAGGACTTGAAGATAATCCCGCTGAGACACATCTTACAACTCTCGGACTGTCCTCATTTCTGTCCTATATTCTTTTCTTTGTGATCCCAGAGAAGATGAGGGGTACAATGGTCATGTTCACAGCATCCGGAGGGCCAACATATTTGTCATGTTGATAAAGAAAAAAGCTGTTCTGGGGCTCAGGATTTGGTTCAATGGTTAAGAGCACTTGGTCGCTTGAAGACGATCCAACCTTGGTTCCCAGCACCCACATGGTACTGCCTGTAACTCCAGATCCAGGGGCTCTGACATCTCCTATCATTGAAGGACAACTGCTCTCAAATGCACGTACCCACACTGCTACCTGCATAATAAAAAATAAATTTTTAAAAATAATCCCCTGTCACCAGCATCCTAAGGTGGTCTGGTGTTGGCAGACAAAACTTGCTGCTGGCAAGATTTGGTCTAGAACATAGTTTCTCCGGTCTACAGCATCAGGCAGGACACCCTGTAATCCTAAAGGCTAAGACAAGATTTTGTGTGTCTGTTACAAATCGCTGCCCTTGGTCCTGAGGCTGGTTCCACTGACATCCTCTCGTAGAAGCGGAGGATGGTTCAGCAGGTGCACAAGATGCGCGAGACTCTGGAGGCTATCCTCTGCCTAAGGACACATTTGCAGCTAACAATGGCTGAAGAGGAGGAGGGGGCTCCTTGGTGTCGCTGCCCGTGCGTTTCGAACACTCTCTCAGTGGCTTCAGTAGAAACCATTGGTTCCCCCAAGCCGTACTTGTGTGGGATAGTTCCGTTGGTCTATTCCAGCTCTCGCTATTTTGGGGTGAATAGAAACAACCCACAACACAAGAGTACCCCATATTTATATCTGATCACAAACAAAACACAAACATTAGCTTAGCCACAAGTTACCGCGTTCCTCTGTCCCAGCGTGTGGGCGCCCAGCTCGCGTGTGGCTTTTCAATGGCAGTCATAGCCCTGTTCTCAGCGACTTTCTCTCTTGATAACGTTTACTTAGACACCCACTCACAGAATCAGTTACAACGCAGTTTCTACAGCTCTCCCCAAACCACTAAACACAAGGCAAACCCTACCGGTCCTTTCTGAAGCCCTAAGACTCTGCTACCTACTTTCTCCTACTTAGCTATGCGGCTCAAATGAAATATACTTACTTCTCATGGTTCTCAGCCTAAGAAATCAAATTCAGGGTCCATAATGGATCGGTTCTTACGACCCGGTTCCTGGCCACTTTCTTTCAGTGTTCCCTGTCTTTTTGTCTCTCATTGGCTTAGAGACCACCAATCAGCAAGCTAGTCTCAGGGAGGACTTGCCCCTCACTTCCTTTTCAAGACTGAGGTTTACAAGCACAAGCCCGCAGGCCCGACAGTTTTTTTTTTCTGTATTAACGAGGGTTCTGGGGCTAGAACTCAGGTCCTGGTGTCTGTACAGCAGGTACCTTATGGACTGAGCCATCTCCCTCGCCGTTGCCTAAGAGATCCTTTAACCATTTATTTCAACCCGACAAGGCTGTGAGGGCCACTCTCGTGACTCAACTTCCTTCGGATGAGAAATGTTTGGAATGATAATTGCATCTGCACCGAGTATGTGTAGATATTTTTCTCATTAGCATCTCTAAATAGGGCAATGATGGCTTACACAGCTTTTATATTGCATCAGGTCTTATAAGAAATCCTCGTAATTTAATGTAGACGGGGGATGTGTGTGTAGGCTACTTAGAAACAGGGCAGCATTTTATCTTATTGTGTTTTTGAGACGAGGTCTCTTGAAGCTGAGGCCTTGAGATACTTATTCTCTTGCCCATATATCCTAAGCACTGGATTGCAGGTGTGGGCTTGACCACAGCATCTTAAACAGGGATTTGAATGACCGCTGATTTTAGTATCATCAAAGAATAGGTGGAACTCTCATGGATGAGAGGAGGGTAGGGGTACAGAGGATAAGGGGGAGGGAAGAGAAGAGGGAGAGGAGGGGAGACAGAGATATGTGTTTGGAGTACTTTAAAATATGCTTATTTTAATTTAATTATGTGTATATATGTGTGTGCCTTTGTTCACAAGAGTGAGTTGTCCTGTGTCGGAAAGAGCTGGAGTTACATCTGGTTAGAAGGCACCTAGCATGGGAGCTGGGACCTGAACCTCAGTCTCCTGTAAGGGCAGTGCGCCCTTAATACCTGAGCATCTCTCTGGCTGGTGGATTGTCTTACAAGGGCAAAAAATCCTGTCATTGAGGCTCCATTTTACCTTCAGAGGTTCGGCCTCCGAATATCACCAGACTGGGCAGGAAGGAATTCAACATACAGATTTTGTGGCTACAGAAACATGATGTCTTTAACAGGGACATTCATAAAACACTCAGGTTTACCAAAAAATCTCACCCATTTCTGTCTGGTAAGGTGGGGTGTTGATACAAAGTTCTCGCTACAGTGTTATTGGGATTTGATATACATTTGAAATAGTGTTGGGGGGGGGTGTTACACAAAGAACTATTTTGGGGCTGAAGAGATGGCTCAGAGGTTAAGATTTGACTGCTCTTCTAGAAGTTCTCAGTTCAATTCCCAGCAAACACGTGGTGGCTCACAACCATCTGTAATGGGATCTGATGCCCTCTTCTGGTGTGTCTGAAGACAGCAACAGTGTCCTCACATAAGTAAAATAAATCTTAAAAAAAAAAAAGAAAAAAGTACTATTTTGATATTATTTTACAAATGTAAGCGATGTAAAGATCTGCGATTGTGCCCAGTACGTCCCATTTGTGTCTGGCCTCTGTTGTTCCAACTGCAAAGCGAAGGCCATCCTTACAGGTCACCAGCCCATCCCATCCTTACAGGGACCCACACAAGAGCAGTGAGCCAAGAGTTACAGATGGTGGAATTTTCAGTTCGAAAAGGGACATTTCCATCAAATCCCTCAGGAAACTCTGCAGAAGAGGAGGCAGAGATTGTAAGAGCCAGAGGGGATGGAAGACAGCAAAGAAACAAACAAAGCCTTCTTGAGACAACAGTGCTGACACACATTTGTATGACCTCCCAGAGACTGTCGTAGCATGCACAGGGCCTGCCCATCTCTAATCCAGATGCTATCTCCAACTGACAACTATTCACAAAGGAAAAATTAGTTTTCTCCAATGGAATCTCCCTGGGTATACAAACTGTACTTTAGGGGCAGGCCCCATGCCCAGCAATAGACAGCCAAGACAAAACAAACTCAATGGTATTTGAGGTTCTTTATCTCACAATGCTTTGTTGGGACTTTGTTACACACACACACACACACACACACACACACACACACATGCACACACAAACATATATAAATACATGTGTGTATGTTTGTTTGATGGTTTGTGTATGCTTGGGCCAGGGAGTAGCACTATTAGGAGGTGTGGCTTTGTTGGAGGAGGTGTGTCTCTGTGGGCATAAGCTTTAACACTCTAGTCCTAGCTGCCTGGAGGTAAGTATTGTGCTAGCAGCTAGATAAAGATTCAGAAGTCTCAGCTTCTCCTGTACCATGGCTGCCTGGATGCTCTCACATTCCTGCCTTGATGATGATGCACTGAACCTCTGAACCTGTGAGCCAGCCCCAGTTAAATGTTGTCATGGTGTCTGTTTACAGCAGTAAAACCCTAAGACAGGAGTTGGTAGCAGGGACTGGGGTATTGCAGTGATAGGCCTGACCATGCTTTTGTTTGGAAGAATGTGGATTTGGGGACTTTGGATTTGGAAAACATTAGAATGTTTTAAATGGAGCTTAATGAACCAACCTAGTAGGAATATGAAAGACTTTGTTACTGAGAGTGATTTGAATTATGCGGACCTGGCCCAAGAGAATTCAGTGGAAAATTTCAATATGTGGCCTGGAGACTGTTTTTGTGGTATTTTGGTGAAGAATGTGGAAACTTTCCCTCCTTGTCTGAAAAGTGTGAGACTAAGGTGAAGAGACTCAGATTAAATGCACTGACAAAGGATGTCTCAGAAACTCCCATCATAGACTTTGTTCTCTGGTTAAGTCTTATGAAGAACATTTTAAACAAGGGTAGCAAGCTGAGAAAGAAGCTTGTTACAGTTGGAGATCTGAAGACCCCATTTGACATCAGTCATGGAAATGCAGCGTTTGGAGTTTGCCCAGCTGGTTTCTTGTCTCACTTTGGGGGTTACAGTAAAGTGTTTGGATGAATCTCAGAAGAGATTCTTTGTGTAGCTCAGTTTGGTCATAAATTCCTGATCTGCCTGTTCTTACCTGCCAGATGCTGGGGTGGCACATGAGCCACCAAACCTGCTTGTTTTTTCACTTCGGTGTTTATATACCACATCTCTCTTAGGTAAATGTCAAAATAAAGTACATGCGTCTCTCTACCTCGTGATTTCTTGTTTAGTGATATTTTTGGGTCTTCCACGGGTCCCTGAACCCTTCCTGTGGCAGCTGGATAGTGTGTGAACACACCATATTAATCTGGCAGGTATCAGCACAGGTGACACCCAGACCTTTGCTGCTACAGATAAGGCTGCATCTCGCCAGCCATGCAGACACACCAGTGTCTCCTTTTTTGAAGTATGTTTGGAGTACAATTTTAGGACAGGAGTTTATGAGTTGATGGTAAATTTCACTTCGGAGTGTTGTGCTATTTTGTGTTTTTACCAGTAATAACTTGGAGGGTCTCTTGCTATAGAATAACTTTGGAGTGTTGGGAGAAAGGAATCTGTTAGGTAATTTCAGGCTCTACCTAGCAACCAGCTTTGTTCATGGTTTCTATATAAGTTCTCTGTAATATCAGCACCATCATGTTAGTCACATATCTACAGTTTTGCTGGCTTTCTTTTTTATGTTACATATTTTAAAAAGATTTATTAATTTATTTAGATACAAAGTCACACTATGTATTCTGGCTAGCCTGGAAATTGCTAGGTAGAACAGGCTGGCCCTGAACCCACAGAAATTCATCTGTTTCCCTAGTTTTGGATTAAAGATGTACATCACTGCAGCTGGCTAAAACATAATATATTTTATTTTTAAACTATGTGTACATATGTGTGTCAGTGTAGAAATATGAACACATGAATTCACGTGCCTAGAGATGCCAGAGAGGTACTTCCATCTCCTTGACTTTGGAGTTACCTAGCTTTGGTCCTCTGCAGAAACAGTCTATGTTCCTCACTGCTGAGCTCCCCCCCCCCCCCATACTGCTGGCCTTCAGTGTCATAATCAAGCTCATAGGGCTTCCCATGGCAGTGTCAGAGCCCTACACAGTCTGGAAGACTTTGTATCTCTTTGTATTTATCATCTCGATTGCTTCTCTCCTTGTGCCGGTCAAACTGGCCATTGCTGTTTAGATCTGCAACATTTCCTATAGGATTATTTGTTTGAACACTTGCTTTCTAGGTGGTGACACTGTTTTTGAAGGGGAACCATGTTGGAGGAAGTGAATCACTGGGGGTGGGCTTTGAGGTTTGATAGCTTGACTCTACCTACTGTCTACTCTGCTTTTTGACTATGAATGTCATGTGACCAGCTACCCATTATTGTGAATGTCATGGTAGACTGTATTCCTTTAAAGAAGGCTTCTCTTCTTTCTGTATTGGTTACTTTTCTGCCACTGTGGCAAAATAACATGACCAAAGACAACTAACTGAGATAGGCTTCATTGTAGCTCATGGTTCCAGAAGGATAGAGCACATTAACAGCGTTAGAGGTAGGCACAGCAGCAGGAGCAGGAAGCAGTAAGATCACATTTCAAACACACACAGGAAGGAGAGAGAGAGGGTGGCGGGGAGGGGGAAGGTATCTGAGGGTTTTAGAGCTGTGAACAGACACCATGACCAAGGCAACTCTTATAAAGACAAACATTTAATTGAGGTTGGCTCACACGTTCAGCGGTTCAGTCCATTATCATCATGGCAGGAAGCATGGCATGGCAGCCTGCCGGCAGACATGGTGCTAGAACTTAAGAGTTCTACATTTTGACTTGCAGGCAGCAAGGAGGAGGCTGAAATACTACACTGGGCAGAACTTGAGCAAAGGAGACCTCAAAGCTCTCTCCCAAAGTGACACACCTCCTTCAACAAGGCCACTTGTACTCCAACAACCTAATAATAGTACCACTCTCTATGGGCCAAGTATTCAAATACATGAACCTATGGAAGCCAAAGATATCAAAACAACCAGGTTCCTCTCTCTGGCCTCCATTGGTTTGTAGCCATAAAATAATGCAAGGTGCTTTTAGCTTAATTTCAAAAGTCCCCACATTCTACCACAATCTCAACAATGTTTAAAAGTCCAAAGTCTTTGGTAAGATTCATACAATCTCTTAACTATAATCCCTCATAAAATCAAAACTAAAAGACAGATCACATATTTCCAAAGTGTCATGACACAGGATATACATCATTCTTCCAAAACATAAGGAAGGGAGCCCAGTGAGGAAATACTGGACCAAAGCAAGACTGAAAACCAGCAGGACAAACTCCAAATTCTGTATCTCCTCAGATCTCCAACTCCTTTCAGCTTTGTTGACTGCAGCACACTTCCTTCTCTCGGGCTGTTTCCACTCCCCATTAGCACCTTCCTTCAGCAGGTATCCCATGGCTCTGACATCTCTAACCTCCTGGGATCTCCAAGACAATTTAGGTTTCAACTTTACTGCTTCATGCAATGACATTTCTTGGCCTCTATTCAGGGACACATTCCTCGCCTCCGAAGCTTTCCTTAGACACAGAGGGGAATCCCATCCTTGATTCTGAAGCCAGAACCACATGGCCGAAGCTGCCAAGTTCTGTTGCTTGCTGGGGCTGGAACATGGGCCCATTGTTCAATTCCATCTTCACCACCTTTCTGTTTTCAATGTTTTCCTTCACTGCCTAAGCTTGGCTGTTCATTATAGATCATTGCAAGAATGGCCATTATGCCTCAAGATCTGGATTAGAGGCATTCGTCAATCTGAATCAAATGTGTGTCAGCATACTTCAAGATCTGCATTAAAAGCTTATGTCTTCCAGCCTCAAGATCCCAATCAAAGGTATTCCTGCCTCAAGACCCGGATCAGGTATGCTCTCTATTTCTGAATTGTAGTTAACTCCAGATATAGTCAAGTTGACACTCAAGAATATCAATCACATATGGCAAAGCTACAAACCCTCAACGTTCACCCCTCAGTGACACACTTACTCAAGAAAGGCTGTAAATCCCAAACTTTCCACAACCTCCCCAAACAATGTCACCAACTGAGACCAACTGTTCAAACTCATGGGCCCATTTCTCATCCAAACTGCCACATCCAGCTCCTTGGCTCTCATAGGAGCCGTTTTATGATACAAAATGCATTTAGTTTGTGTTCAAAAGTTCCATAGTCTTTAACCATCTCAACAGTGTTCAAAAGTCCAAAGCCTCTTCTGAGACTAAAGGCAATCTTTTAACTGTGACCCATTACTTTAAAAAAGACAACAATAACACCCAAATTACCTACTTCTAATATACATCCTTACATACATTACTTCCATTCTGAGAGGAGAGATGTGTGTCTAGTGAAGAAAGATTGGACCAAAGTAAGATCAAGATCCAGGTGAGTAAACTCCATGTCTGGTGTGGGGGTGCGTGCTTCAGTTTCAAAGAGTTTACATGTCCCTATTCCTCTAGTTTTTCCAACTGCCGCATTTCTTTCTTGGACTTCCTCTACTCCCTGTGTGTAGCTGTTCATGACAGATGTCACATGACTCTGGCATCTCCAACAGCTCGAGGTCTCCATGACAACCCACACACTAGCTGGATGGGATCTTGCTCTGAGGACACCTTTTCTATCTTTGCAATGCAGAGCAGGAACTTTTTGTTTTTGTTTTTATTTTGTTTTGTGGCACTAATCCATTTTCATAGTTATAGCGTGTTATTTAGAACACACCTTGGCGGAACATCAAGCTTCCTAGTACTCTTTTATTCTCTGTATGGTTTTTATCTCCTTCTGTCCCAACCATTGCTCTTTTCCATTGTAAACATGTATAAGAATAGTGAGCAACAACCATTCTGCAGACTCAACATTATCCTGTCTTGAAATTCCCTCTACCTAAGATGCTAGCTTATTGCTTTTTAATTTAGCTTCAGGCAAGCTCTCAGGTCATGGGCAGAATGAAGTCAGATGCTTTGCCAAAATATCACACGAATCATTTCTAGCCCAGTTTCTGAGTCTTTGTCCCCCTGCCCCACAGAACCCTGTTTAGTTGGACCCTCTGAATTACTCTCAGCATTAATGCCTTCTGGTTTTCCAATAGAACAACCCTTTACACTCTGCTTACATCATTTAAACACGTTGTAGTCTAAAGTTCCAAAGTTTCCATATTCCTTCAAACCCAACACAGTGGGGTTCTTTACAGCAGCAGCACCATCTCTTGGCACCAGCGTCTGTGTCAGTCACTTTTTTTGTTGCTGTGATAAAATACTGTGACCAAAACAAAGAGTTGCTATAAAACAAAGAGTTTATTTTGGCTTATGCTTCTTGAGGGAGAGTCCATAATGTCAGGGAAGGCATGAAAATGGACAGCAGGAAGATCATGCTTCCTCTACATACAGTGACTAGAGAGCCAGAGCCAGAAGTGGATCGCAGCTATAAACTCTCAACTCCTGAACCAATGACCTACTTTCTCCAGCAAGGCTGCATGTCCTATAGGTCCCAGAACCTTTCCAACAGGGCCACCAATTGGAGATAAAGTATTCAAACTCCTTTCTCATTCAGACCACTCCTTAAGTTGCTGCATGTCAGGCATTTGATCACTGTCTTAGGGTTTAATTTTTTTTTAGATTTACTTATTTATGTATGTATATAAGTACACTGTAGCTGTCGTCAGACACACCAGAAGAAGACATCAGCTCTCATTACAGATGCTTGTGAGCCACCACGTGGTTGCTGGAATTTGAACTCAGGACCTCTGGAAGAGCAGTCTGTGCTCTTAACCACTGAACCATCTCTCCATTCCCCTTAATTAGGGTTTTGTTGCTGTGAAGAGACACCATGGACAAGGCAACTTGTTGCGAGCCCCACTTCCTGCCGGCAGGAATGGCGTGCAACAACAGGATTCTTTTGCGAACAACCTTTATTGTACAATACTCTGAGCAGGGGACCATGTGGAAAGAAAATGCACTGCTTATATATGCCCAGGAGACTCATGTCGCTACCTGATTGGTGCGCCCTCCAGTAACTCATTAGAATGCCCCGAGAGCGGGCTGTGACGTCTGTGGCACATGCGCACTATGTCTCTTGGGGTGGGCAACAGCTCTGTTTGCTGAGTCATCGGCGGGAAGCTGGCGCCATGTTTGGGTGCGGCACAAACAGCTCTCAACAGCAACTCTCATATAAAAGAAAACATTTAATTGGGGCTGGCTTACAGTTTCAGAGGTTTAGTCCATTATCATTGTAATGGGAAACAAAGTGGTGTTTAGGCAGACATGGTGCTAGAGAAGGAGTTAAAATTCTACATCTTGATCCACAGCCAGCAGGGAGAGACTGTGTACCACACTGGGCATAGCTTGAGCAATAGGAGACTTCAAAGAATGCTCCCTCAGTGACACACTTTCTCTTATAAGGCCACATCTACTCAAACAAGGCCACATCTCCTAATAGTGTCCCTCCCTATGGCCAAGCATTCAAACACGAGTCTATGAGAACCAAACCTACTCAAACCACCACAGTCACAGATGAGAAAAGTAATTCATCTCTAAGTCACTCCCTAGAGTTTGGTGTCTACAGTTCCTTCTGTGTGGATTTCTTCCCATTTTTTGGGGGGGTGTGTGGCAATGCTACTTTTATATGTACGTGTTAGATTCTGTCCTCAAAACGCCTTTCTTACCAACAGTCAATGTATCAGGTTTTCTTTATCAACTCAATATGTTTGCGCTAAACATTTTGTGTCTTTAAATTTCAAATTAATAAATTTATTGTGTATGCTTGGGTGTACATACACACATGGGGTGCAAGTGGAGGTCAGAAGGCAACTTGTGGAAGTTGCTTCTCTCCTTCTACCACATGGGTCCTGGAGATTCAGCTCAGACCATGAGGCTTGGTGGCAGTCTTTATCCTTATCAGCTGAGCAGTCTTTTCAGCTAACTTTTCTTTTTTTTTTTTGAGATGGGGTTTCTGTGTAGCCCTAGCCATTCTGGAACTTTGTACAACAGGCTGGCCTTAAACTCAGATATCCACCTCCCTTTGTCTCCCGAGTGCTGGGATTAAAGGTGCGCACCCCACAGCCCAGTTTCTTTTTAGCCAACCTTTTTTTTTTTTTTTTTTTTGATTGCAAGTAAGATCTGTGAGGGCAGAGTTCTTGCTGCCTCTTCAGTACAGAATTTGAAATGTTTGGTATGTAATAGTTCCTCAACACACATTGGTTCAATGAATGGCTACATAGTACATTAGTTATTCGTGTGAGTGTGACAAAATAGCAGAGAAGAGCAGCTTAAGGAAGGACACATCTGTTCATGTTCTCCAATGTTTTTACTCCAGGAAGGCAGGGTGGGTGTAACAGAACAGAACAGAACAGCGTCCACCATGGCGACCAGGAAGCACAGAGAAAGACAAAGACCCTTCAGAGACACAACTTCCTCCAATCAGGGGCTGCCTTCTGCTTCCTAACAAGCTCTTCAGTAAGTGATTTCCGTGACTCTTGTCAGTCACCTGGAGCTGAAGTATGTCATCAGCCTTTCTGTTGCCGTGAAAAAAATGCATGTGACAAATCACATACAGGGAGAACTGTGAGCTTATATATTTCCAAATGCTACTTTTAATGTGGGTTCCTAAACACGCTTCTAGCTCATGACCCACCAGGAGTAGTAGAAAACAAAGGTTATTAGGACACAGGGGCAGTGGACCTGTTTAGAAATTGTTCTTTGGAGCAACTCCCATCTGCATTGTCAGGAAACTAGCAGTTCAGGGATCAGCAGAGGCAGCTGGATCCACTCACACACACACACACACACACACACACACACATGGATGCACCAGCAGTCCCGTCCAATAGTGTTGGGATAGCAAACATGAGTCAGCAGAGGTGGCATGACTCAGCAGAAACATCCAGGCCTCTGCCGAATCGACAGGAGTCAGCAGGAGTGACCAGGACCACGTCCGGAGAAGTTCTCTGCTATGCTCCTCTCAGAGAAGGGAAGGTCAACGCAGATATGAGTCCAAGAAGCATTGCAAAGCCAGCTACGAAAGTCCTCCGCCCCCATGACTGTCTGTCGAGTCCTCCAAGTGTCATGTGTCCTCTTATGGTCCTGCCCCAGCACATTAGTCCCTCTTAACAAGATTCCACAAGAGTCTGTCTCAGCCGCCAATCAGCCTGAGTCTGCAAGAAGCCGCCAGCACACCATCAGATGTTTTGTGGTACAGTTCTCTCTATGGAGTTATGACAAACTGAGCTCAGTTATGCAGTGTTAGGGAAACCAATACGCGCATGTTCTTTGTGAGGAATCTTCCATCATGTGTCCTTCACGTCTGCCTGAGTGAAACAACCTCTCACCTGTGTCTGCTCCAGGAAAACACTCCTTTACCTCTCTCTCCAGCAAAACACCGTCCAACACAACTGACTCCCTAAGAAACTATAAGTGTCCCCTTCAGGAAAGAGGTTTATTTTACCCACATTCCAGTCAGAATCCATGACGGGTTGGCCCTCTCTCTCTCTGGGTCTGAGGAAAAGTCTCCTAATAGGACTATGTGGTGGAAGAAACCTGTTCACTGCATGCAGTCCCTCGGAAGTAAAATGAACCTGGGAGGGCTGTCCTCTCAGCCTCCCCTTTGAGGCTGAATATATTAATTTACTCATGATGCCCACCCCTTAAAGATCTCTCATGTACCTCCAAGCCTTTGCCATTGTGACCAGAGGAACAGTTCAGGTCCAAACTATAGTAGGATGACAGCTTCTCTCCTTTTCTTTCCTCTTTCTATTCCTCTCTCTGTCCCTTCCTCCCCCTTTCTCCCTCTTCATCTCCCTTTATCTCTCCTCCCTCCCGAACTCTCTTATTAAACCTTTATTTTTACATCTGTATGTACGTCTGTATGCTGCATGTGTGCAGGTGTCCATGAAAGCCAGAAGAGGGCATTGGATTCCCTGGTATTGAGAGGTACGTGTAGCTGTGGGCCGTCTGATGTGGGTTCTGGGAGCTCACCTTGGGAACTTTGCAGTAGTCATAGGCACTGTTAATAAATGATCTGTAGCAGTGGTTGATTAATCCGCTCTGCTCAGCAGCAGGGCATGCTCCTTCTACCTGCCCCAATGCTCTGGAGTCGAATGAAAGACACACACACACACACACACACACACACACACACACACACACGAAGCCTTCTATTTTAATAAGCCTTAAAAATTTAAACAGTTCAAGGGCTGAGCCACTCCCAAGCTTCCACGTGGCTAATGCCTTCCATACTCTTGAATTATTACTTACTGAACATTGATATTTCATTCTTGCTGCCCCCGACCCAGACCTGCAGCCCTCCTGGAACCCTATCCCTGACTATTACACGTTGGTATTCTCTCTGTCTCTCTGTCCTACATTTCTCGGGCCTGGACCTCCTTATTCTTCCAGCAATGGTGATTTTCCTTCTTCCTCAGTCCGTTGTCTGTGAATCCGAAAGTGCCCCCTCTGTCTCCCTGCCTAGCTATTGGCTGCTGGCAACTTTATTTACCAATCAAAGCCAACTGGGGACAGGGACCCTCAGAGTCTTACGTGAAGATGTGCGGGTTCCTGTGTAATTGTGGGAGCCAAATTAACACAAGTAGCATTAGAACAAATCAACCCACAACACTGACCCACCTTTCAGCTCTTGAAGACAGTTTCGTGAAGTCAGCATTTTTTAAAATTACACAAAAACCTCACCTTATCAATATAGGTTTGATGTATGTCTGTAATGTTAGCACTTGGGAGGTAAAGGCAGGAGGATCAGAAGGTCAAGGTCATTCTGAGCTACATAATGAGTTAGACTCCAATCTGGGCTACAGGAGATCTCATCTTAAAGAAACCACACCAACAAATCAACACCTTCTGCTCCGAAAGTGGGACTGGAGAGATGGCTTCAGTGGTTAAGAGTGCTCACTGGTTCTGCAGAGGACCTGGGTTTGGTTCCCAGCATCTGCATAGCGGATGCAACCATCCTGAACTTCACTTCTAGGTAATCCCATACCCTTTTATGGCTTCCATAGGCACCAGACATCAACATGATGCAATCCATACACTCATATACTACACACATAAATCCACACACTCATACACTACACACACAAATCCACACACTCATAAACTACACATATAAATCCACACACTCATACACTCACACACATAAATCCACACACTCATAAACTACACATATAAATCCACACACTCATACACTCACACACATAAATCCACACACTCATACACTACACACACAAATCCACACACTCATACACTCACACACATAAATCCACACACTCATATACTACACACACAAATCCACATACTCATACACTACACACACAAATCCACACACTCATACACTACACACACAAATCCACACACTCATACACTCACACACATAAAACTCCACTAGATGAATGTGCAGCAGACACTGTATTAAGCAAACAACCTGATGAACACATATCCATAAAACTATCTGCCATTGGCAATGCCATCAACACATCCATTGCCTCTAAAGATGTCCCCCTGCCTCATCTGCTTATTTATTATTATAGTTCTCACCACAGTGGTTATTGTTTCACGGTAAGAACACCCAACCTCTTAATATGTCTTAAAACACTCACTCTGAGGTCAAGAGCACCAGGGACAGAATGACAGGAACCCATCAGTGGAATTGAGACCTGGTTCCGACAGGGGTACCTTTTAGTTTCTTCGATCTTCAGAGCATTTTCTCCCTGCATTTAACAGGAGCTGCTTAGGGAGAACATAGGTTTTTTTGAAGCCTGAGACCTGTGCAATTTGGAGATCCTTTAAGGTTAAAAAAAATTTAGATTACAAAGATCCGACTTAAGCAGCAGACTTTGGAAGTGTGGGTTTCAGAAGATCGAGCTTCATTAAATTCAGGAAAAAGTCACCTTCGTGATTGTCCCATGCCTTTGTGTGAATGCGTGAGTCAAAGGTCTGACTTTGCTCATTTTATTTTTTGGTGGATCAGGAACACGAGAAGAGCGACAGGGGTAAGACAAGATGATACACCGTATTGTGATTTTGCACATAATTAGGACTTAAAACCTAAAGGCTGCTTTTACCTCAGGTTTGCAGCTAATGGGGATGAGAATAATCGGGTACTGCGGCATGTTACCAGTGTTAGACAGTGGCTGTGTGGGCTTTCTGTTCTCCACACTTGAAGCTAACAGAACATTCCCTTCCTTTCAGAGATTCATTCCCTGACTCCTCCATCTTTCTGACTCAGGCAGACAGATCCAGGTTTCGGGGGAGGGTGTAAGGTCTGTCCACCCCCAGATCTGGGCATCCAACTGAGCGTGTCCTTCCTACTTGCTGCGCTGTGAGAGTCGTCATGATGAACATTTGATAAATGTACCTCTATCCGTCTGCCCACCATCCATTGATGGGATGCCAGCATTATCTCCATGTTAGAGATGGAATATGGAATCATAGACATGCTGTTAGGTGGGGGCTGCACCGGTCACCCACACTCCCGGTCCCTCTGTGGCTCAGGCTTGGAATTAGGTTTCCCTCTTAAGACCTCTCAATTGTCAGTCAAGACTGCTCCGTGGATGGAGGGTGATTTCCTTGGCCCAAAGCCAACCGATTATAGATGTGAATCCTACCCACGAATTGCCTTCTGGTGACATTGAGACAAGTGTCCGACTCCATGCCAGCATGCAAACCTAGAGCAGCATGCTCACCGAGGTGGTCCCAGCAGACCTGTTTCCACATCTGCTAGATTGGGCAGGACCATCTTCGTCTTTGAGCTTCTCTTCTCTCCATGGGAATGACAGGTCAGCTGTGTGCTGAGGAGCCAGTGAAAAAGGCCCAGGAATGTGTCAAGGCAGTTTGCAGGGCTGGTGAGAAGGCTCAGTGTCAAGGTTCTTGCTCTTGCTGTACAAGGCAGACAACATGACTGCCATCCTGGAACCAGCTTCTCCAAGTTGTTCTCTCACCTCCATATGTGTGCCTTGATACACTCCTCATCCCCATACATCACACACACACACACACACACACACACACACACACACACACACACACACACAAATGCACACAAGCACACGCACACTCACACGCACACACTTTGTTAATTAGTAAACTAAAAAATTAGAAAAAAAAATTCCAGTCAGGTCTTCTCACTGGGATGGGACAGAAAATCCTAGAAGTTAAATGCTAAACTCCCGAGTCATCTCAGGGAGGTGAATGTGACATCAGGGCTGAAGGTGGCTTCTGGCACACACCAGAGAGAGCTATTTATGTGACATTTAGTTTTTCAGTGAAGCATGTTTCAGCACAAGGAGGGAGAAAGCTCAGTGTTCCAAGGGGCTACTTGAGCAGGTAAGCAATTGGTCACCTCTGGTCCTACAGAGATGCCCCCTTCATTACTTCTTTTTGTGGATCAAGCCCAGAGCCTCAAGGATGCTAAGAAGCAACCTACTGCTGAGCTACAGCCCAGATTCTGAGATGCTGACTTCTTGCCTTGTGTGCACTGGATGGAAGGAGGAGAAGCAGAACAGGAGAAATGCACAACACATTGAATTATTTGTAGACAAAGCTACAAACTCAGAAACACATCTGCAAAGCAGAAAAAGAAGTGTGTGTGTGTGTGTGTGTGTGTGTGTGTGTGTGTGTGTGTGTGTGTGTATGTGTGGCCAAGCTAATTGTCACAGGGAGATGAAAGAACACCTTCACAGGAAGCATTGGACTTGGAGTGGTGTTGGATTCAAAGCTGGGGGTTTAAAAGGAACTTGTATTTTATTTTTCTCATGTGCTTGTCTATGTGTGTATGCAGTTGTATGTATATGTGCAGATGCACATACATGTGTATGAGTGTAAATGTAGAGGCCAGAAGACAACATGGCAAATCTTTTCTGGGGAGGGGTCTCTCAGTGGCATGTAGATCAACATTTAGGCTTTTCTTAGGGTTTCTTTTGCTGCGAAGAGACACCGTGACTAAGGCAACTCTTACAATGGACAACATTTAATTGGGGCTGGCTTACAGTTTTAGAGGTTCAGTCCATTATCATCATGGCAGGAAGCTTGGCAGCCTGCAGGCAGACATGGTTCTGGAGGAGCTGAGCGTTCTATATCTTGATCCAAAGGTAGCCAGGAGGTGTCTTTCTTCTACAGGTAGCCAGGAGGAGGGTCTTTTTCACACTGGGTGGAGCTTGAGCACAGGACCTCCAACAAGGTCACACCTATTCCAACAAGGCCATACCTCCTAGTAGTGTTACTCCCTGTGGGCCACGTTGAAACGTGAGAGTCTAAGGGGGCCATTCGTATCCAAACCACCACAAGGCTGGGCTGGGTGGCTAATGAGCAGCAGGCATCCTCCTGCCTCCCCAGTGTTCCGTGTCACTGATTGTCATGCTTATGTGCACTCTAGGGGTGGACTTCAGGCCCTCAGGCTTACAAGCAAGCCCATGCCTACTAAGTGACTATCTAGCCTGGGCTTGACATCTTGAGTCTAACATTGCTGTAGAACCTTGAGGGGTAGCCTGGTTCCCGGTTGGGCTAAGGCTAGAAGCCCTGGTGACCTTGAAGGGATGGTAGGTTTTTCACCTGGGCACCAGGCTCTGTCACTAGCTACAGCCCTCCATAGATTTGTGACTATCAGTCATGTAAGGGCAATGCCCCAAGCCCCCCCACAGGTAGAGGATATGACCACGTAGGCTCAAGATACACCTCCACCATAATGAGTCACCTAAAGGCCTCGAGGCTTAGCCAATAAACTTTCCTTCCCAGACACTCTTCCCTACAAAAGGTATTTAATCTCAGGCCCACCCTGAGAAGAAATTTTACACATCCACTTTCTGCTATGACAATAAATGCCTTAAAACCATGGACTGCCTCTTTCACCGGGGCCTGCCAAGGAGAGCCATGGAGAAGATCTTTACCCACAGAGCTGCCTTCTAATCTACCATAGAAGACCTCTCTGTGTTCCCAGCCACGACTGCCAAACCAAGCCCAAGCATCAAGCCATCAAGCCAAGGACTATCCCCATGGGACCAGCTAAAGCACCCCCTTTTCCCCTTCGGCCCCCAGGCTAGATCCAGCTCACTCGCGGTGGTCCCTACTTCATCCTCAGCTCTTCTGTGGCGTATATCAGTGCCCGGGGGGGTGTCCAAGAGCCTGAGAACCAGACGAGCCCAGCTCCAGCTGTCCTGCACCTCAGGCTATGCTTCCTTGCCCCTGAAGCAGTGTCCTGTGGCTTCCCCACAGCTCGGCACAGCATGGGGTAAGTGCTGTCAAACTTCCCATGTCCTGCCTCCCGGGGGGGGGGGGGGGGCGCACCCGGATGCTGAGCAGACGCAGCACCATAACCTTACACATTTCCTTACTATGTACTTCGAGCAAATAGAGGAAACTGATGGACCTTCAGTCTCTTTGTGCAAGGGAAGATGGGCTGGAGCTATCTGGTGTGCAGAGCTGTGGTGAGGATATGACAACCATGAGTTGCCTTTTTATTTCTGCCGTCACCACGTGGCCTGCTGGGTGAGGGATCAAGGAGTTGCCTTGTCAGGGATTCCATCCTGGAACTGTGTGGCAGGCAGCCTAGGGGATGCTAGTTGACACTGCCACTGTGTTTTCTGTGGTTAAGTTCAGCTCTCACATACCTTGGGTCTCCGTATTTATGTTTATTTTTAGCTGGGGACTATTATGGTGAAGGAAGAGAAGAGCTATTAATGAACATATTATTCAATAATGGAAGATAATAGGCAGCTGCTCTAATTGCATTATCACCTGCCACTTGAAGTTTATGCTGAAATTCAAGCTCAGCGCCTGAAATATTTCTAAGTGGGAGCCCAGGTCTGCCAGCACAAGGTGTGTGTATGGGTGTGGGGAGGACATCTTCCTAAAGGAGGAAATGCTCTCGTCACTGATGACCAGTAAGGACTTTGGGATTCTGAATTCTGCATGGGTGCAGAGGGACAGACAACCTCATACGTGCTGAGGGACAGCACATGGGTGCTTAGGGACAGCCAGCTTCCTCTCGAGGGAAGAAAGGCCTTCACAAAGTATTTACTTGTCTTGGAAAAGAGTAAGTTGGGAGCAGAAGCCTTTGCTTGCTCTTTGAAGTCCCTAAGTAATTCTTACCTCCCTCCATCTGACTCACCCTGAGACGTGACCATTACGTCACTGACTTAGGGCTGAGGGCCAGAGAGGCAGTGACAGCTCTAAGGTTCAGAGTGAGTGGGCAGGGCTAGCCAGGGTCTAACCCACAGCACCGATGGTAACCTTCACCCTGAATTTATACAACCCTATTCTCACCCTAACTCTCATTCCTCACCCTAACCTTCACCTCCACCCACATCTCCACTGTCACCCCACCCTTGACCTAACCCTTGCCCTCATCTTAATTGTAATGTAACCTTGATTCTAGCCCTAATCCTAGCCCTGTTCCCTAACCCTATTTCTCACCCAGATTTGAACCCTACTCATAACCTTAACTGGTACCTAGCCCTCGTAATGACCTAATTCTCACCTGAACTTTAGTCACAGCCTGAACTCTAACCCTGCCTGACTCTCCATCCTCACCCTAACCCTAACCCCAAATCTTAGCGTTTACCACGATTCTCACCCCTATCCTGATTCTAACCCTAAGTTTGATCCTAACTTGAACATGAACCGTGGTCATAACTCTCTTCCCAACCCTGACCTGTAGAGACACCTTAGACATTTCCCCGGGGAGAGGTGAGATGAGTGTCTTTGAATCGTCCTTTCTTAACAGCTTGAAGCCCAAGATGATGTATTAGGTCCTGGACTGTGGTTTTTGAAACCTAATTCTGCTTCAAGATGTTCTACTCTTTCTGAGGCCATTTTTTCCTGTGTGGAACAGCAGGGTCAGTAGTCAGTGTTCAAAGGGGTGCAGTGGTCCCCTTGGACGGGTGCCATTTCTGCTCGGCATCGGCTTACATACTCCCGTTTACGGTCACCGCTATTTACCGCTCACAAGGCTCGCTTTCCAATTAGGGTAGTGATTTAGTTTTACAACAAATGCATTTAAACTCTTTCAGGGTGTGTAGATCTGAAAAATTCTTAAATACATATTAGAGGTGGTGGCAGGTATAATAACAATAATTGCACAGGTTTATTGAGTGCTTACGTGGGCCGATTGTGATTCTAAGTACCTTCTATTCGTCTGTGTTTTTTTAACCCTCACAACCATTAAAGCTGGGCCTATCTGCTTTACAGTGGAGCAAATGGAGGCCCAGAGGCCTCAACATTCTGTTTGGGCCCCAGCACTGCTCAGTGAGAGTCGGGACTTGAATCTAGACCCCGGACTTGACCCCATGTTCCTAACTGCTGCTCACAGGATGCGGTGTTGGTGTGATGTTTGCTCGGGCTTGCATGTGCAATGATCACTTGCTCTGACTGCGCAAGGCTCTCTTGACTGAACATCCTGCATGGGGAGAGACCCTCAAGTTCCAGGCCAATGGTTACGGAAGATGACTCTAGTAACGTCTGAAGTCTTTCCCAGTCTCTTCTGAGGCTGTCCTGCTGCATATGGTGGCGACGCCCGCCAAGCATCCTCAACCAACCTAAACATGGCAGACCTGTAGGGGCTGTGAACAGTAAATATACACATTTTCTTACCACACACATAGCATCCAGACATTCCTGCCTGATCGCTGTGAGTGTAAGGAACAGTGACACTTGTCTTCTCCACATAAATAACAGAGAGAAAAATGTCCCACATCTCTATCTATAGCGGAATAGTGTCATGTACAGAAATATCGTATCTTGGCACACTGACATATATCGTACATCAGAATAAAGGAGCCTCTGTCAGCGCAGCTGAAATGGCCGTGATGCAGACGATGATACTGATGCTGATAGTTAAGACTTAATCATGACCCAAGATGTTAACAGTAGTGGTGGTGGTGGTGGCGGTTGTGATGATGATGAAGGTGGTGGTGGCGGGTGGTGGTGACAACACTGGAGGCAGTAATGACAAAACTAGCTGTCCTGCAAATCACCACCCACACTGTGCTAATTGCTTTGTGTGATCTTCAGGGTCTTACTGTGCAGTCTTGGCTTCCTTGGAACTCACTACGGAGAGCAGGTTGGCCTTGAACTTGTGGCAATCCTCCTACCTCTGTGTCAAGTGCTAGGATTACAGACGTGTGCCACCTGGCTGGCTATGTGACCTTCTGGTGGGGGCAGGGCATTAACTGTTATTTCCATTTTGCACACGTAAAGCATCTAAAATGAATACACACAGGACGAGAGAAAGTGGGATTTCTAATTCAGGCATCACATCTGCAGAGTCCCCTTCACCCCACCCGCTGGTGGCTGAGGAGCGCATATTAGAACTGAGGTCAGGAAAGTCATGGCATCCACACCCCTGCGGATCACATTGCTTTCAGTGACGGTTGGGAGGCCTGTTCTCTGTGTACCATGTCTTGAATATCTTCGAGGAGGGAACTCAGCATGAGCTGCCTACTAGGCGACAAACAGTGGTGCCCCCTTCTAATTTGCTCCCTCTAGTTGTTCCTGGCCACTGAAGTTCTTCCCTTCCCTCAGGGCCCACTCCCAGGTGTGGGTGGCTGCCCCTGTGTCTGGTGCCCAGAGAGAAGGAACGCATGCCTTCACATACCTCACAGAGCATGGGGTACAGGGAAGGGCAGCTCAGCTCCCTGTCATGCTGGTCTGGGCGCCTCCCTCCTCAGCTGTTGCTGTGCCTTCCCTCATTTTCTTCCCCTCCGGAGGAGCCTCATCAGAATTCAGTGAGTGAAAGCAATATTTATGGGAATAACCTTGAGCCTACTCGTACATGCATTTGTGGCATCCAACACTTTATTATTAGCAGCAGATTACTTGGTGATACACCTCACAGTTGCTTGCAATACACTGCACCTTGCCTGAAGACTGCTGTCAGAACATGGTACAGCAACTCAATGGGGTGAGAGAAGGAAGGGGGAGGGGGAGAGGAGAGAGAGGGAAGAGGGACAAGGGGAGAGAGGGAGAGGGAAAAAAGGAAGGTGGGAGAGGTGGAAGGAGTGGGAGTCCCTTCTTTTCACGAGGTCACATCCTGGACACAGGCTACCCCACCCTGATCCATCAACCTGCATCTAGACCGTGGGTTCCCAGCCTTCCTGACGCTGCAGCCTTTTAATACCGTTCCTCATGTTGTGCTGGCTCATAACCTTAAGGTTATTTTTCTGTTATATAAAATTTGCTCCTGTTCTGTATCTTTAATGTAAAAGCATCATAGGGGGCTAGTCTGGTGCTGCCTGTATTCAGATGATAAATTCTATACCCCACGATCCGGTTGCTCTAAGACAAGGGGATGCTCACATATACCAGCTTTTGTTGTGTAAGCATTGTCCCCCAAAGTATCCCTGATTGGTTAATGAAGATGTCTACAGCCTGAGGGGCGGGATGAAGGGTCCAGGGCTTGGGTTTTCAGGCAGGAACACAAGGAGAGGGAGAGGAGAGGGAGAAGGATCATGAACGCATGGCCATGAGGACCTGCCTGTTGAAGTAGAAGCAGTCCAGGCGGAACCTGGCAGGTGACATCTCTGGACGTAGACAAAATAGCACAGATGTCTGCCCAGCTCTAGTCCTTTAAGGCTTATTATAAATATAAAGGCTTTGTGTCTTTTATAGGGGAACTATATGACCTAAGTGGGATAGAAACCCCCCAAATAATATTTACCATAACAAAATATCTGTGTTTTCTGATGGTCTTAAGTGACCTCTGGGGAAGGCCCTCAAAGGGGTCGTGACCCATAGGTTGGAAACTGCTGATCTTGACACTCTTTAGCACAACATCGGCAGCTGAGTCTTTAATCTGAGGGCTCTCAGGGATTTCTTTCTGATGCCAGAAACACTTGGGCCTTTTCCCAGAAGGTGTTCCCAAGAGAGCACTCCTGGGACTCCAATCACAAGACAGTTGTCAAGAACCTTGGGACTTAGTGAGCCCTGTGACACCTTTAGGCTCCAACTACATACATCTTAGGGGTCCCCTCCCCCCATCCCCTAGGACAAAAGTATGTAAGAAAAGAAATCAAGGGAAGGAAGATTTACTCTGGTTTATGGTCTCGGAGGATACAGCCCATGGGCATTTGGATGCACTTAGGCAAAGGGTCGTGTTAGCCTGTGTCAGAGCAAAGCTGATTATTATGTGGCGTACAGTAAGCTGAAGTTGGAGCTCACATCATGGCACACTGAAGCTGAGGGAACGACTCACTCAGTGGCTGTAGGAAGCAGAGAAGAGCTATCGGAGGACGGTGCCATGGCAAGAGAGAACCCACAAGGACAAAGACATGTGTCCAGTGGTCTACTTCCTTCAACCAGGCCCTGCCTCGGATGCTTGCATGATCCTCCAATAGTCTATTTAAAGTTCGATACCTCTGATGCCGTAAACCATGGAGCAAGCCAGGGCGCCCATGATTTATACAACAGTCTCTAGAAAGAGTCTCTCTCGGTTACACATGACTCATCTTCTCTGGGCACCGACCACTCAGGTTTTGGCTCTCATCTCTCCCCTTGCAAGGTGGTCTGGCAAATTTCCGGGATCATGTGAAATCTCTCCCTGGCTGACACCAGGTCTTCAGCCTTCTTTTGTGTGCAATTCCCAGGAAAATTTCGTTCTTTGTGGGTCTCTTGTGTCAGTCTTCTGACAGACACAGCCATGCTACCCTGTGGATGCTGCCTCTTCTGCTAGGGTGGTTACAGTAGCAACTAGGTTCTTCCCCAGAGCCTCTGGAATAGACTAGCACTGCCTCCACCCCTCTTTATATAAGACCAAGTTTGGATAGAGACCCATGCACACAAGAGCAAGGCGTAGAGCAGGAGAAGGCAGGGTACTTGTTTGACAAGTCAAGGAGCAGCAAAGACAGTCAGAAACTACCAGGAGTCAGGACAGAGGTGCAGAACAGACTCTTCTTCCCTAGAGTCTTGGCATAGCCAGTCCTGGTGCCTTGACCTCTGGCCCCCAGAGCATGAGACACCTCTGTTGAGTCTTGTGTGTTGTGGAGACTTGTGACTTCAGCAAAGGAAGACGCCATGAGACACAGCAACTATGGAGGGGATGGGAAGGAAGGGAAGAGAGAGGATTAAAGGGGTCTGTGTAATAGAACATCACCTGCCCAGTCACAGGAAGCAAGAGTCATGGTGTGGGGGTGTCTGCACTAGAAAGATTTAGTGAACACTTTACCGCTGAGCTATGTCTCTAGCTTTGGACACTTTTGGGCTTTTGGGTCAGACTTGGGTTCAAATCCCAGCTCTTGGGATGAGGAAATGGCTCCTTCTGTAAAACATGCAAGATGTCGGAGCTGAGTTTGGGGTCACCAGGCTTGGAGGCAGAGACAGGAGGATCCTGGGAGTCCTGCTGGTTAACCAATCTAGCCTAGCTGGTGAGTACCAGGTTTGGTGCTGGACTGTTCCAAAAAATAAGGTGGAGAGTGACTAAGCCAAATCTGCTGCCATCTTTTGACCTCCGTGTATATATACCCACTTTGCACACATACATACATGCACACAGGGACACATGTACAGAAAAACATGCAGAAAGATATATACACACACAGACACAGACACTCAAATACAGAGACAAACACAGAAACACAGACTCAGAGACAGACATACACAGAGTCAGACAGACAGAAACACACAGAGACAGACACACACTGAAACAGACAGACAGAAACACACAGAGACAGACAGACAGACAGACATACGCAAGCAAGCAAGCAAGCAAGCATGCACACACACACACACACACACATACACACACACATACCCACACACATACACACACACACACATACCCACATACACATACACACACACATACACACACACACACACACACACACACACACACACACACCTTGGTTCTATTGTGTTGTTTAGTTATTTAACTTCTCTGGGACTCAAAGCTTGTCCACAAACACCATGCTATCAGTGAAGACTTTATTTGTGAGTGCTGTTACATAGTGTAAGCCACTGGATCTGCTCAGAGCAGGAGGGGAAGCTGAGTTCTGTGTGCACAAGAGGGAGAGGAAGTGTTGTTGTGCAGAATCCTCGGGGCACTGTTTTCCTTCCTATGGGCAGGACTGGAGGAGGTGTTCGAAGCCAGGAATCTGGAGGCACAGGGTTGGAAACTCCTGCCAGGAAGCGAAGTCACCACAAATTCTGTACCCGAGGAGTCCTTCCAAACCTAGCAGAAGTAGGGTCACCTGTGGGGACAGTATCTACGTCATCCTGGCATTCTTGAACAGCAAGTGCTGGGACTGCACCGTTTCCATGGTGACGGAGAAGGTGGGAGGAGGTGCTGTGGAGAACACATTTAGCATTTGATCTAGGGATCTTAGCCACAGTGGATAGAATCCATGTGTGTGACGTGTGAAGTCCTTGCTTCAGAGAGCGCACGCCTGGCTCTTCTGTCCTCAGCAGCTCCTGCAACGAGCACGGGTGCCTGTGTGTGTGTGTGTGAGTGTCTGTATGTCTCTGTGCGTGAGCAGTGTGCATTTGCTTCTGTATATCCCTGTGGGTCAATGTTTCTTCATGCCTGTGTACATCTGTCTTTCTGTGCCCTTGTGTGTCTGCATGTACCTTTATATTTACAAATATTGACATAGCCTTAAAACTTTATTATTATTATTATTTGGTGAGTGTGTGTACATGTGCACGTGCATTAGCATGTGAGGGAGTGGGCACACGTGTGCTATGGCATGTATGTGGATTCTCAAGGCGAGCTTAGTGGAGTTAGTTTAGTTTTCTCTTTCCACCTCTACATGGTTCTGGGGACGGAACTGAGGCGTTCGAACGACTGCAGCCCAGGCTTTACCCACTGAGCCGTCTTCTGGCCCCTACACGGGGGTTTTAATATCATCCAACATTTGCAGAGCACTTAGTGTTTCTGCATAAATGTGGTAACAGCTTCATGCAGACTATAGTTTAATTTTCCCCATTTGCCAGGAGAAAACAGAGGCACAGGGGAATTATTTGTCTGCAGAGCAAATAACTTGTTTAGAAGCGAATTTACTTATTGTAATTTACTTAATAAGTAAACCGGACAGCTCGGGCCATTCTTGCTGGCTTTGTGCATGTCTGCACGAGTCTCTGTGTGTCTGTGAGCGTGTCTATACGTGTTACCGTGTCTATACGTGTTACCGTGTCCCAGTGTTTCTATAGGTCTCCGTATGCTTCTGTCTCTCTGTGTATACATGACTAACTGTGCCCTGTGTGTCTTTGTGTCTCTGTATTTGTACCTTTATGTATTCCTGTGTTTGTATGTAACAATGTGCATATAACCATGTGCATTTGTGTGTGTGTGCATATGTATGCAAGTGTCATGTATTTATGCATATGTACCTTTGTGTATGTATAATGCACACACACACACATATGTGCATGCTTGTGGCCATGTATCATTCTCTGTGTAACTGTACCAGTATATATGTTTCTGATGTGCAAACATGCCATGTGTGTGTTTCAGTTCTTCGGTGAGCAGAGCCCCCCATTTCCAATTTACTTAATTGTTTCTGAATGAGTCCATATTAGATGAGAACGAAATCCTAACTCTAAAACAATTAGGGATGTTTGGTGGGGAAACGCACTGATGGAGTTGCTTGGATTTTTTTCAATGAAGTTATTAGGCCACTTAGGAAGCAGTGGTAACTGTGTGCATGGTCTCTGTCTCTCTCTCTCTCTCTCTCTCTCTCTCTCTGTGTGTGTGTGTGTGTGTGTGTGTGATGCACCCGTGGAGGTCACAGGACAACTTTGGATATTAACCTTTGACTCCTACCTTGCTTGAGTCAGGGTTTCTTGTTCCCACTGTGTGACCTCCCAGGGACTCTCCTGCCCGAGCCTCTCTTCATATTGTGGGAGCACCGAGATTGCAGATTTATTCTGCCCCATCTGGCTTTCTGTGGGCCTTGGGGATTTGAACTAAGATCCTTATGCGTGTGTGTGGCAAGCACTGTGCCCACCAGGCTGTCTTCCTAGTTGACATACAAAATGTGATTGACACTGTAATAGAAACCACTGTGTCTTATGCCCCACCTAGCACCCAACTCACACTGGGTCTGCACCAATGTGGTCAGACTGTAAGTTGGGGAGCAGCTGAGGTTAGCAATGGGGTAATTTATTGAACTCATAGGAAGATAAATGTAATAAAGTAGAAATGAAGTCAGAAAACTCACAGCCACCCTATTTGCCTCTATCCAGAAGGCTCGAAAGCGCAGCAGCTGCTCTGTGGCTACTGTCAGTTGCTCACCCCGTGATCAGTTAATCAGGGTATAACTAAGGTGCCAGTGATTCTCCCCATCAGGAAATGCTGGGTGACCAGCAGGGGGTGATGTTGGTGACACTGACTGTTCTTTACATTTTAGGGCAGGTAGCAATGTCTCTGTTCCTACCCATTGGATGTCAGTAGCGACCTCCAACACTTCCAGCTGTGACAAGAATGCCCGGAATATGTTGTCAAATATTCCCTATGGGACAGCAGTGCCCCACTGAGATGCACTGGGGCACAGTAACTTCCCTGAACAGCTGTTCCATCGGGTCTCAGGCAGGTGACAGCCACAGGCTAGCAAAGAAAACGATGGGAGAGGTGAGCCTGCCATTTAGCTGGGATGAACTGAGGCATCTGGGACTCTTCCTGCTACAGAGCCTACCTCATGGCACCGGACCTGGGAGGGCAAAAGTAAAGGCTAGGAGTCCTTGGGAGCTATCAAGTGTTGTATGGAGAGGAGAAGGGGGGTTGGGTGGGTTTCTGGGGATCTGGGGTCTGCGATACCACAAAGTCTCTGCCCTCTGATTTACTGATTCACCTTTCTACTCTCACAAAAATACCTGATGGAAGCAACCTAATGAAGGAAAGAGTTACTTTGGCTCACAGTTTGAGGATTTGGGGATATCACCACCATGGTATCCATTGTAGCTTGAGATGGCTGAGTACCACATCTGCAGCCAGGCAGCAGAGACGGATGCCAGGGCTCAGCTTGTTTTGATCTGCTCAGTCCAGGACCCCAGCTGATGACATGTGTCACCCACAGTTAGCGTGGGTTGGGTTTCTTCATTTCAGAACACCAGCTAATGTCAAGCGCCACCCACAGTTAGCATGGGCTGGGTCTCCCTATCCAAGGACCCCAGCTGATGGCATGTGCCACCCACAGTTAGGGTGGGTTGGGTCTCCCCATCTCAGTTAACCAAATCTAGAAACTACCACAGACATGCTTATCTCCCAGGTGACTCTACCCCTGTTGAGCTGATGAGCTAATTAGTATATATATTTGCACTGGGTGGCATCTAGGCCAACGTGCTGAACATGTGGCTAGAAAACTCTCCAAGAGCCCACTTCTCTGCTGTTTCTTTCCTAGACAATCTTGCTTTGTGGTGGCCGTTCAGGTCAGATCTCATTGCCGTGACCAAATGCCCAACAAGAAGCACTTCAGGAATACGGCTCATCTTCCAAGTCTTGCACCATGGGTGAGCTGCGGCCACAGGAGTGTGCAGTGATTGCTCACATGGCATGGAGTCAGAAGGCAGGGCTGGGCTAGCAAACCTCACGGCTTTCCCCAAGTGACACACTAACTCCAGCTCCAACTCCTAAAGGCTTCTCAACCCTCCCAAACAGCACACGCAGCAGGAGAGCGTGTGTTTAAACACATGAACCCGTGGGAGACGTTTTACATTCAATCTTTATGACAGAAGATTTTATGATATCCTCTACTTGGACAACCCTTGAGCTGGGGTTTGTGATTTCATGGTCTCCCTGAACCTGTGCCTACCCTCTCAAAGTCCCCCACCCCACCAACTCTGCCTGGACACTTCTCAAATTCTGTGTCACAGCTTGTGCTTTGTCTCTTGTCCCTTGTTTTGCACTTCTAATGATTAGCATATAGGTCTGACACAAAGCAGGTGGTCATCTGTTCTGACATTTGGCATAGACCTAGTGTGTGCCAGGTGCTGTGAAGGGCACTGGGTGTGCTGTGGTGATAAGCCTCTACCTTCAGGAGTGTTTAGTATACTGTCTCCTGGTGTGAACGGAAATGGGTACTGGTGACACAACTCCAGAGAGTCAGGTCTCAGGTGGTGAGTCTGAAACAGTGTTGCTCTGGAGAACAGCTCTAGGAAAGTAGGTTTAGGGCAGTGTGGAGCACTGGTAGAGACACACCAGGTCTTTTCTGGTGTGTGTGTGTGTGTGTGTTTGTGTGTGTGTGTGTGTTTGTGTATGTGTGTTTGTGTATGTGTTTTGTGTATGTGTTTGTGTGTGTGTTTTGTGTGTGTGTGTGTGTGTGTTTGTGTGTGTCCAGAGTCTGTTTCTACCATCTTCTGGAATGAGTAGGAGTGTGTGTGTGTGTGTCTAAAAAGGTCCTCAAGCAGAGATGGAACTACTGAGTGAGGGGTGTCCATAAAGCACCTTGAATCCTCACAGTTTTGTGATTCATACACCAATCTCTGAGGTGACCCAGTGAGCTGGCAGCAGGGGACATGTGATGCCTGGACACCCGTCTCTGCTCCACCCCACCCCTTTTCTCTGATTCTCCTCCTCTGCTTCTCAGCATTCTGGGATGGCAGGCTGTGTGCCCTCCACCCAATGTGAGAACCTGGGCTAGTGCAAGCCTGGCACTGCCTACCAACTGCACCGCCTCCCCAGCCCTGGACTTTTACCTCGAAGTGGAGGCTGTGGGCTGTGGGTTCAGAGCACAGGCTGGAGGTGATATCACAGCTCTGAGTGGCCGGACTTTTGTCGCTCACCAAGACACTTTTCCAAATCTTGATGTCCTCATAGCCTTCATTCTAAGCCTTCTTGTGAGGTTATTTTTAGAGTACCAGTGTGATGGCCCAAGTAGAGAGAAAATTCTAACGGAACACGGTAAAGCTCTCAGAACACACAGAGGCTGCTGCCTCCCCCCCCCCCCCAAAAAAAAAAAAAAAAAAAACAAAAAAACAAAAAAAACAAAAAAAAACCCAAAGTTCTTTTCTTTTTGCTTAAGCTGAAAGCCAAAGGGTGGATGATCTCACCTCCTTCCCCGGAAGGAAGATGCAGAACTTCCTGGGAACCGCACATCCCTCCTTCCTCCTCCGAGTCAAAAATTTCAAGAAATGCAGCTAAAATTGGCCCTCAAACAGCTTTTGCAGAGCACGCCGCAGCTTTTTTTGGGCCCAGAGAGCCAGTTTTCATGATGAAAGTGGCACAGAAGGAGAGACCCAGCTAAAAACAGCCACCGCCCAGGCTGGTGTTAACAGGATGCAGCCTACCCTAAGATCTGGTGGTCCAGACGCCCAGGCTTCCGCAGCTGTTTCGAGCTTGGCCACTAGGTGGCAGCATCACAACGCGCGGCGCGGGAGCACGCTCCAGGACCCCAAAGACGGGGGAACCCTTTTTCAAGTGAGGCTCACATAACATTTACCTGCCTTGAAATTTGCCTCTTCTTCGTCTTGCTTTTATTTGGGGATATGCATTTGCATTGCAGGAGCTCCACCGAAGTACTTCTTTTAGGGGCTGTTGTTAATGGATTGGAAACCAAAGAAGTCTTGTGCTTGGTGGCTGCAAACACCAGACAGCCGAATTCACCTAACTCAGCAGGCTCACCATGCCAACCTGGCTTCGTTTTTTGAACATTCCAAGCAGAGGCGGCAGAGACTAGAGGGAGAAGCTACGCATTTGGAGTAGAAGCCAGTTGTCTCCTCTGCATGCAGGCGGTAGGGCTCAAGGCCACGGAGGCATTAGAACCCACACCCTGAATGAGGGGGAGGGGTTGGAAGGGGATATGAGGAGACTGTTTTTAGAACAGTTCTGCTATACAAAGAGGACTCAGGATGTGTGCAGCACACGCATTTGTAAATGGAGTACACTTGCCTGGGCCTAGAGTAGGGAGACCGGAGACTGACCTTGGGCTGTTTTCCTCAGTTGCTTCTCCCCTTTGTTACTTTGAGACAGGGTCTCTCGGTGAATCTAGAGCCCATTCCAGCTATGCTGGTTAGCCAGTGAGCCCCATATTGCTGGGGTGATCTGCTTTCTTCTTCTGGATCCTGGGGATCCTAACTCAGCTCCTCATGTTTACACAGCAGGCGTTTTATCCACTGAGGCATCTCTCCAGCCTCCTCATGTATGGCTTTGTCTATTACAGTTCAGCTTCTCTCTGGTCCAGAATGTATGAGATGCTCAACAAGTAAACATCAAGTTCTCTCATCTAAAATGCTTGGGACTTAGGATGTTACAGTATTTACACAGATCCAGCCAGGTGTCTTGGGAAAGGGCTCTAAGTCTAAACACTGCATTCAGTTACATTTTGTATGTATCTTTTATACATAGCCAGAAGGCAGTTTTATACAATGTTTTCCATGCCCTTGTGTTTTGACCAAAGCTGTCATTTGAGGTCACATGTGGAATTTTCCACCTGTGGTCTAATTTGCTCAGTTGGATTAGGGCTGTTTATTATCTTAGTTTGGGGACCACAGAAGAAGGTGGACAGGACTGGCCAGTGCTGTGAACAGGGGGGAAGCTTCTTTAGAAATGTAAATTCCAGTCCCTGTCTGGCCGGCCAGCATCTGAGGCAGAACCTCCTGGAGAGCCTCTTAGAGCACATACTTGAGTGAAGGCTTCTTCTGGCCCTACTGGTTTCACTCGAGCTCTGGGAAGATTCCCAGCTTTTACTGTGTGAGCCTCAGCGCCAGGCTAGCCCTCCATTACAACCTTCTTTCTCATTTCCTCAAGCATCTCCAGCTGTGCCTGAGGAGGACCTGTGTTGGGTCAAGGTGCACAAGTAGCCGAGCTCCCGTGCTACAGCCTCCACACGAGCTCTCCAGACATGGCCGTCAAGGAGCCATGGTAACCAGCTTGAGGTCATCATCTGCTATTCTTCCTGGACACCTGAGGCAGAGAATTATTGCTTTTCTGAAATCTGCCTGCCTGCTTTTATCATGTAGCATTTGTGTGTGTGTGTGTGTGTGTGTGTGTGTGTGAGAGAGAGAGAGAGAGAGAGAGAGTACGTGTGTATGTGAGAATGTATGTATGTGTGTGTGTGAGTGTATGAGTGTGTGTGAGTATATATGTATGTGTGTATGAGTGTGTGTGAGTGTATGTGTGTGTGTGAGAGTGTATATATGTGTGTGTGTGTGAGAGTGTGTGTGAGTATATGTGTGTGTGTGTGAGTGTATGTGTGTGTGTGAGTGTATATATATGTGTGTGTGAGAGTGTGTGTGTTGGCTAGAGGTTAACTTCTGGTATCATTCCTCACCTTGTCTTGTGACAGGATCTCTCACTTGGCCAAGAACTTTGTGATTAGGATAGATCGCCTGGCAAACCCTCAAGGATGCTCACCTCAGGCTCCCCAGCTCTGGGATAACAAGTGTAAACCACTGTGTCCAGCTTCTTTTATGGGCTCTGGGTCTTGAACTAAGGTGCTCATGCCTGCTTCGCCAGCACTTCAACTGAGTTGTCTCCCTAGCCGTCCCCTGGCATCTTTCTACTTGTAAAGAATCTCACTTTATTCCTTTTTTTTTGCTATGCTACTACAGGGGCTCCGTGAAATGGTTACCACTATGGTTGACTATGTTTGGGGCATCCTGAATCTGACAATACTGAGGGTTTCTGTCTAGAAAAGCCCCTCATTCTCCCTCAGCTGCATGTCCATAACAAAAGAGAGGAGGTGCTGGTGCCATTGAGGTGGTCCAGCAGGGAAAGGTACCTTTCTGTTGTGATGAATCACCATGACCAAGGCAACTTATGAAAAAGGGCTTACAGTTGCCAAAGATTAGAGTTGTCATACAGGGTGGAGGTGGTGGGCTGTACATGGCTCCTGGAACAGAAGCCAAGGGCTCACGTCTTAAGCCACAAGCAGGAGGCAGAGAAAACACTAGAAATGGCATTAAGCTTTGGGACCTCAATGTCTCCCCAGTGATATTCTTCCTCCAGCAAGGCCACACCTCCTAAACCTAACGAACAGCTCTGCTAACTGTGAACCAAGTATTCAAACATCTGAGTGTCAGGGGGGACGGTCTCACTCAGAGATCTACAGGGCACCCGCTGCTCCAGGTCAGTTTCTGGGACCCACATATGGGAAGGAAAGTTACTTTCGCTGCTGTCCTGCCGCATGTGTGCCACCCACCCAAGGTATATAAAAACGTAACAAAACATTTAAAAAGGGGGACACCGGGACACCAGGGGAAGCTGCCAATGTTCTGCAGCTGCTCTTGTCTGTGAACTAACGGGTACCGGGATCCCGTCTTTCTGTGTTCGGCGGAGAGAGAGGCACATCTCTGGGGCTCGCTAGCCAGCCTGAGCTAAGACTACCAGGGTAAGTGAGAGATCCCAGCTCAAAGAAACAAGGTGACGGCACCTGAGGATGGCCACAAGTTCAAGTCAAGCTTGTCTCAAAAATTTCAGCAGCTGTGACCATGATGCTGAAGACAAAAACAACAAAATCCCAAATAGGAAGAGACAAAAGAAAAACCCAAACAACAACAACAACAACAACAACAACAACAACAACAACAAAAAAACCTGACTATTTCTCTTTTAAAATTTTATCTAGTTATTTTTGTGTGTATACGTGTCACAAGTATGAGTGTGAGTATGGTATGAATGGGTGTGAGTGGTGGGTGGGTGTGTACTTACATGGAGGCCAGAGGTGGATGTCATGCGTCCCATCTCCTACCAACTGCTTTATTCCTTGGAGACAGGGCTTCTAAGCCAATGAGCAGCAAGCCCACTGACTGTCTCCACCCCTCGTAGGGGGTCACACACACACACATGGCTATTTTTATATAAGTCCTGGGATTTGAACTCAGGTCCTCAGGCTTGTACATCAAGTGCTCTTGTCTGCAGAGCCGTCTCCTCGGCCCTGTATTGCCTCTGCTCCGGCTACTATAACTGAAGTTTGGGCATATACTTGTGAATAAACTTGCAACTTTAGGACCTTGATTCGATTACTTTTTTCCCTCTTTTCTGCACCCACTTAGTATCAGAAGTTTGTAATCTCATCTGCTTATAGGATTACTCAGGAGAGAGAGGGGGCGGGGAAGGAGCGAGAAGAGACTGATTTAACACCTTAGCCATTTTTAAGTGCACAGTTCAGTTGTATTTTGCACATCGCTGCCTGTGCCCTCTCCCTCCAGGCCCTGTTAAACATTATTCCGCTTTCTGAACATGTAAGATTCACTCTCTGGGGACCTCTTAAAAGTGGCACAACCTTTATCTGCTTTTTGTTTTTGTTCCTGGTTTATTTCCCTTCCTCAACGTCTTTATGTCTCAGTGATGTTGGAACACACAGGGCCTTCCTTTTTTTAAAGGATAAAACAAAGCTTTCTTCCTCTTCCTCCTCTTCTTCCTCTTCCTCCTCTTCTTCCTCTTCCTTCTCTTCCTCCTCCTCTTCCTCCTCCTCCTCCTCCTCCTCCTCCTCCTCTTCTTCTTCTTCCCCTTCTTTACCACATGTGCATGGGTAGGGAGCAATTCACTGGAGTAGGGACAATTTACCAGTGGCTACATCCTCAAATGATTCTCTCTGCGCTCCACCCCCCTCCAAGCTATCACCTGCCAACAGGACCACGGTTAGGAGTTGAGGCCTTGAGACTTGAGAGCAGGCTTGGTCTTATGCAGGTGAGCTCAGCTGATGGCAGTTCATGAGCACAATCATAGCCATGAACTATCCAGAGGACAGTACTTCATATCGCCCTTCCCCACCCTCCCGCTTTTAAATTCTTTCTGCCTCCTCTCCTCATGTGTTTCCCCCAACATAATATTTTTACTAACTATTTGGCAATTTCACACGAGGTCTGAGTGTGAAGTGTCTGGAGTTGGCTCGTGCGTCAGACACTAGCACCCTAGGTCCGACTGCAGCTTGGAAAAGTTGTGAATCTTTAGGAGGTGGAGCTTCATCGGAGGAAGCGAGTCACCCGAGGCTTTAAAACCCCGCCTAGCTTCCTGTTCTTGAGCTGAGCAGATGTCACGTGACCAGCTGCCTTCCAGTCTTCTACCCTGCCTTCCAGAGGGATAGAATGTATCCCCTAGAATTGCAAGCCAAAATAAACATTTTCCTTTGTAAGCTGCTTTTGTCAACACAGCACCAGGGACAACAGCTAACATGCCACACTTACCTGTACCTGCTCGGCAGGGTTGGAGCTGCTGTTACCTCAGGCTCCCGCGAGGAAGGCCACTTCCACGAGCAAAAAGCTCTTGCTTCACAGCATCCTCGCCCCCTTCGAAGCTTTCACTCCAAGGCCCCGGTATCGTGCAGACTTTCAGCAAACATGGATGGAGCATTCAGCTAGCGCCTGGGCTTGCGATGGTCTGAGAAGACGCCCTTGCTCTCAGGAGCTCCTCTTGGAGCTGCTGGCTGAGTTTACCAAGAGGTAAAAGCACAGACTTGCAAATGAATCCAGGCATATGGCCGCCTCTCTGAGGCCGAGCCCTGGTCTTCCCAGTTGCATTGCAGAGGTGGGATTGAGGAGCGACCCTTAGAGTCCTTGAGGAAATGCTGCAGTGTGCCCACCGTGGCTGTGCCATTTTGTAATCCCACCAACTTGCCAGCACTTGCGTTTATTTATTCTTTTGTTTTTAAATAGTAGCCATCCTAAAGGGTGTGGTGTGTCTTGTGGTGTTGATTTGCACTTCTCTAATGACTAGGAAATTTGTTCATGCACCCCTCCCCTTCAATACATACCCCTCCCTTTCACTGAGTACCCCTCCCTTCACCGAGTATCCCTCCCCTTCACTGAGTACCCCTCTCCTTCACTGAGTACCCCTGATAAAGGCTCTTGTAGCCCAGGCAGGTCTGGAACTTGCGGTCCTCCTGGCTCCGCCTCCTCTGTCCTGATTGGTGGCAGTGTTACCATGTTCAGCTCCCTTGAGTGAATTCCGTTACGTTTTTATTGTTGCAGCTGAGCACTTAAAATTGCTGACATCTGGGCTCCATGCCCCTTTCTGGTTTGGTTGGTTTTAAGTATTGCCTGTCTTAGCCATGTTTCTAGATGTGGTCCTCAGTATTGAAAAAAAAAAAAAACCACAGACTATTACACCTACCACTGTTATCTTCGCCGCTGAGGGTAAACCCCAACAAGGGCACCGCTAAGCAAGTCAGAGCATAGGCACCATTAGGGACAAGCTCTCCCTGTGGCAGAGCAAGCTCTCACCGCTGAAGCCCTTCTCATCCTTCCTTCTTGTTATTGCAACTAAAGCTCTTTAAACAAACTCAGGGGGGGGCTTCAAATTGTGTCCCGAGCTCTTCTAGGTGTCCTGATCTGGCTCCTTATCATACTGAACTGTGCATCCCCAGAAGCAGTTTGGGGTCCCTCATTTTGTTTGTTTGTTGTTTGAAGTTGTCTACTGCCTTAGAAACAGGGCGTACTCTATAGTGCCGGTTGACCGTGAACATGCACCTGTCCTCTTGCCTCAGACTCTGTCAGGAATGAAATTACAGGTCCACTACTGTCAGACTCTGTTCATCATCTTTTGAACATGTGACCTATGATTCGTAACTGAGCATGCCCAGAAAAGTGCAGTTTAAACTGAGTATGTGCAGAAACGTGATTCCCCTCGTATGTGCTTCTCTAAAGGGATGTGGGTCCCGAATAAAACCGTAGCCTGCTTCCTTTCTGGAGAATGATGCTTTGAAAAATATTATCATCTGTCTCCTTATTTACTGCAGTCAACGGATCTTCATTCTTTTATCTCCTGGTTCCACATGGTGGCTCACAACCATCTGTAATGGGATCTGATGTCCCCTTCTGGTGTATCTGACGACAGCTACAGTGCACTCATATACATTAAATAAATAAATCTTAAAGGCGGGGTGGGAGTGTTTGGAGAGATGGATCAGTGGTTAAGACTGTTCTTCCAGAGGTCCTGAGTTCAATCCCACATGGTGGGTCATAACCATCTCTAGTGAGATCTGATGCCGTCTTTGGTGTACATGCAATCAGAATACTGTATACATAAGAAGTAAATAAATCTTAAAAAAATAAAAAGACATGAGACCATTCCTCTTGGTAGCATCTAGCCAGGCGTAGGAGTTTTAAAACCCCACCCCCATCCCAGATGATCACACTGTAGAACTGAGAACTTCTAAACTTGGCTAGAGACGTGCTATGTGGGGATTTTCTGTGCTCAGGGACTTGGGTACCTTAGTCCATGAGTTGGCAACTGTTAAAGTTCTTGATGAAAGTCCACCATTGGGGCCACTCAGATGGCTGGCTATGGAAGGGTCAAGACATACTGGGTTCCACGTTAGCTGCTCAAAGGGTTGTGTGTGGATTGGCGCCAACTCCCCCGGGGCTCTCAGTGTGCTATTTCCAAAGCTGCCTGGCCAGCAGGTGGATTGGGAGGAAGAACCGGGGCATCTGCTAAGACACGCCCATCTATTTTCTTACTCGTCACACGAAATAACATGAATTCTTGTAGATGAATTAATAGAGCCATTTAAGGTCCCATGGAATTCACAGAAACAAATGAGCTGAGATTCTAGATTCCTTAAAAAAAAAAAAAATAACCCCGAGCATCCAGATCAGTCTGCCAGCCTTTCCTAACCTTCCTCTCCACCATTAGAACAGTCCTTCCCTTCCCCCTAAAGCGAAGTTAGTTTTCTTGTCCGCTCGGTGTCTCCTCTCACCACCTCAGCTGCTGGAGGAGGGAGTCCAGCCGTCTGTGGAGGACACATTCAGAGGTCTGCTTAGTAAAATGACTTGATGTCATGAAGCCTCCATTAGATCAATTCTCACCAAAATGAGCTGGAATTTGATTTTTGCCCCTCCCCCATGTACCTTTCAATTGAATGATGAACTGTGAGAGTCACCAGCCTGCTGACATTTCGCAGCCGAGCACAGCAGGTAGCAGCTTTCCTGCTTGCTGGCCCTTTTGACTGGAGCTCTTGGAATACATTTTGATTTTTTTTTTTAAAAGGGGACCATTTTTTTTAAAGACCCTTTTCTTTATTCCAGGCAGAATTTGCCATTTTAACATTTCAATTCAGTTGTTTTCAAATGTTCTCTTGGGTCACCAGTGTGAATATTAGTGATTGCATGCAACACACACACACAAATAGATGTTTTGTGTGGCTGCAGGCTAATGCTTCTGTGTGCTTTTTCCTCCTCATCTTTAGAAGGACCGAAGTGGGTCTAAAATGTTGCAAAGCACACAAAGATATTAAGAACAAAGGATACTGGAGGGGCTGGGCATACTGGCACGGACCTGTAAATCTCAGTCCCCAGGAGACAGAAGCAGAAAGACCAGGAGTTCAGAACACTCCGGTGACTGTTGGCTCATGTTAGTGTGCTGCTGTTGGACTGTGTAACTTGGTGCTTATCCATGTGTGTCGGATGCCCCATCCCCCCTTCTCTTTGGTAGATTGTCTCTGATACTATATGAGCACAGTTTGGAGACCAACCATAGGGACCGGATACTTGTTTGCACTTCTAAAGACATTCACATTGACCTTTGACCCCCCCCCCCCAAACATCCCTGATGGCTCTAGAGACAGTCCCTTACATTTGCAGTTTGACTGAAGTGAAGAATCTCTTACTTGCTGGACACATGTGCCAAGGCTCTGTGGATGCTGGAAATCACAGATGGTGCCACACATAATAGAGGTTGTGTTTCTCCTGTCTGTGCATACCTATGTGTGGTGTGTGAATAGGTATGCCTCAATAGACTCACATGTGTTGAGTGCTTGGCCATCGGTGTGGCCTTGTTGGAGCAAGTGAGTCACTGTGGAGGTGGGCTTTGGGGTCTCATATGGTCAGATTCCGTCCAGTGTCGAACACAATCTCTCCTTGCTGCCTGTGGATTAAGACACAGAACTCTTGGCTCCTTCTTTAGCACGTGTCTGTCTGGACACTGCCATGCTGCCCACCACGATGATAACGGACTAAACCTCGGAAACTGTAAGCCAGCCCAACTAGATGTTTTCACTTTATAAGAATTGCCTTGGTCACGGTGTCTCTTCCCGGCAATGAAAGCCTAACTAAGACACTATGAAAAAGCTTAATTTGCAAACTAGGCAGAAGAGCTTATCGTAACAACTAGTAATAAAACAATAATTACAGACAATGTGCTGGGACAAAAGGGACAGTTTCACCACTCCTGGGATTTGGGGAAGGACAAATAATTATAACACACCCTTGAATGAAGAATGGTCCTTCCCTACTGGGGGAGGCCATCCTCTTCGGCTGACTGTACCGGTTGGAAAGGGCTGTACGTGGGCTGGTGAGGGAGCAAGATGACAACCACCTAGCAGTTGGTTCCATCCTGGGCATGAATGAGGTGACACACACCCTAGCCAGATATCTCCCATGACCAGATATGGCTTCATTTGGGCTCCCTGCGGGCTGTAGAATGGGCTTCCATGCAGTAGAAGCCGACAAGATCTCTCTGCTCTCTGATGTTCAAGTACAGGAGACTGATACACAAAATCGGCAATATAGGGATCCTGGGAAGCACGGGGAAGCTTAGAGAGTGACGGAGCGGTGGGCGGGGTCGGCAAGCGGGTGGAAGGAGGAAGTAAGCTGCTTCTGGGCAGATGGAGAGAGAGCGATGGAGAGAGTGCACTTCTGGTGGAGATGACAGCTTACACAAAGACGCTGAGGTGGGAGGGGTGCAGTACAGCTACGTGACATAAGAGGGAGCCATGTGTGGCATTGTACAAGCTACCTACTGCTGTGTCACCAAGCATTACAACAGTCTCTGCTTATTTCCTCTCAGTGTCTGTGGGACAAGAATCTGAACACATTTTAGCTGTAGTCAGGGTGAGCCCAAGGCTGTTTGTATCTCAAGGCACAACTGGCAGAGGACTTGTTTGGACGGTTGGGTTGTTGGCACAATCGCATTCTCTATGGACACAATTGAGAGCCACGGATTTCTGCGGGCTCTTGGATGGAGGCAGCTCCTTGGGCCTCAGGGTCTCTCCCAGAGTTCCTGGCATTCTCCCTCCGTCCTTAGACATGCAGACGGTCTCAGTGCAGTGTCTCTGGCTATCTCATGTGAAGTGCACCACCCACCTGATTTCCCCAGCCTCCTGTCTGAGCACTAGGTTCCCAATGCTAGTAAGGTTTGGGAAGGCTTTTAACCTTTAGACGGTGAGACCTCTTTGAAGGGAGTAGATCATGGGTGGGAGGCTGGGGAAGTGATATAGGCACTCAAGGGTTTAGATTCTATCCCCACTTCCTGTTTACACTCTGCTTCCTGAGTGTGGGTACAATGTGACCAGCCAGCTTCCTGTTCCTGCGAATATGCCTTTCCTGCTTCTGCCTTGCCTTTTCCACCATGATGGCCTAAATCACCCTGGAACTGTGGTTCCCAAATAAACCCTTTCTCCCTTAAGCTACTTTGATGAGCGGGTTTTTCCCTCTGGCACAGAAGCTAAGGCAACCCAGTGCCCTCTTTGAAGAGTTGACTAGAGCAGGCCCACCCAGGCAGCTCTCAGTTGATTAACTTGAAAAACAGCTTACGTAAAATTACAACTGCAAAGATCTTTCCATTTCTGCCTTATTCTTCCAGGAGCCCAATGTTTAAACCTCTTTTTCCTTCTCACTAAAACACGGTTCTGATGAGGAGAAACTCAGGTAAAAGATCGGTTCTTTCAGACTTCTTGGAAGCTACTAGTGGTGATGTAATAAATTCCTGCACAATGTCTCAAAGGTAGTATCTGAAGAAAAGTCATGTTCAGATAAAAAGAAGCAGGCTCAATTGGTACGTGACTTTACTTTGGCTTCTATTCCTTTTTCCCATGTAGAACCCAGTAGCCCAGAGTTGTAGGAAGCCATCTTGTGACTGTGAGGTTCTGATTTTGGTTGGTCAGAGTGACATAAAGAACTTGTGTCTCCAGTGGTGGTTTTCCATGTCTCTGGACATGTCTTACTATGTGAGAGAGATGTACCTTTCCTCTTGGTTACTGAAGTTTCTTATAGTTTTCTTAAAGTTACATTTTATTTGTGTGTGTGTGTGTGTTCTGCACATGGGTGCACACACATGCACATGAAAGCCAGAGGCCAGTGTTCAGAATTTGATGCTTCTTTTCTAGCATGTAGGTCACTGGGACTGAACTCAGGTTGTCAGGTGTGACGCAAGCACCTTTATATACCAAGCCACACCACAAGTCCTCAATTTCTGTTATACTCAGTCAAACAGAATCCCAGTCTATCCTGTATAAAGCAGAAAGCAGGCAGTAGGGGTTTCGTAGTGACATGCTTTGATGTGTGGGAACTCCTCCAATTGACATGGAAAGATGTCGAAGACTTTTAGTCAGATGATTTCCTGGGTTAGTTTATATTTTGGAAAAAAAATCTTCTAGCTATTTATCAAGAAGTGAACTGGAAGGTAGGTGTCTTAGTTACTTTCTCCTGCTATGACAAAACACAATGACCAAGGAAACTTATTTTTAAAAAAGCATTTAATTGGGCTTATGCTTTCAGAGGGTTAGAATCCATGATGGTGGAGCAAAGGTAATGGAGCAGGAACAGCTGTTCTACAAGTAGTAGGTGGGGGGAGCAGTGTCTCCTAATGACAAAGCCATAACCAATTCATTCTAAACAGCTCCACCAACTGGGGACCACATGAGCCTTTGGGAGAACAGTGGGGTATATGTTTGCAGATTCAGAGAACGTGAGTAAGCTGCCTAAGGTAACGCAGACAGAGAAGTTTGGCTTGGACAACACTGGCTGCTATCACTGGTTACTATCACTGTTAGCATTATTTCTACCACATTTAGGACAGGCTCACATCTTTCTGCCCAGGACACACTTAGATATCATTTGTGTATCTAAGGATGACCTTGAACTTCTAATTCTCTCGCTTCTATTTCTTTCTCTAGTGCCTGTGCCACCTCTTCCAGTTTATATGGTGTTGGGGACAGAGCCCTAGGCTTTGGATGTGCCAGGCAAACAGTCTACCAGCTGAGCCATATTTAGCCCCTGATTTTAATCAAGGTTTTTGTCTACCTATCTTTACCAGAGGAGCCACAAGTTATTATTTTAATATACCTCTAAAATTTCATTCTCTGAATAAAAAGATCTTCATAATTTTCACAATAATAAAAAAGCTATTTATTTGGAGTCTGGGATTTTTCCATATCAATTTGGACTGCCTAATAATTGCTAAGAGGAGAAAGATATGTGTGTGTGTGTGTGTGTGTGTGTGTGTGTGTATAAATGCAACTGTATGTTTGGACATGTGTGTATAGAGCGTATAGGTCAACACTGGTGTGGTTTCTTAGGAGCCATGTACCTTGTTTTGGGGGTCGGTTTTTGGTGAGACCTGGGGATTTCTGATTTAGCTAGGCTGGCTGACAGGCAAGTCCCAGGGATTCTCCTTCCACCACCTCCCAGTCAGCTCTAGGATTACAAACACCGCTACACGGACTGCTTTTTATGTATATGCTGAGGTTTGAACTTAGGTACTCACTCTTGCATGCAAACACTGTTGACTCATCTCCCTGGCCTCTCCAGTTGCATTTTAGCTGTCAACAAATACTCCTTGCTCTGGTGTTTAAATTATTATTATTTGGAAACAAATGATTCTGGGGTCAACAGCCAGAGCTTCATTCTACCTCAGCTGGATGCTTGGTGAGCTGGGGCAGGAGCTTCACTTTGGCTATTAAGTGTTATTGAGGGGTCTCTAGGCAGCCAGACAGATATGACATGATAAGGTGGCACAGTGGGAAAGTGCTTCTGGCTGTGAAGGAGGAGATCTGCATCCCTGCCTCCAGTCTGTGCATGAAACTGGGAACACCAGTTCCTCTCTCTGGTCCTTAGTTTTCCCATCTGCAAAGTGGTCCTCTTAGGATAAAGGTTTTCAATTTGTGTTGAGCCTCGAGGCTCCAGGGGTTTGAGGGTTGGGGGGTTTCCAATGAGGAAAGGGGAAAGTTCTTTGGGTCAGTTTTCTGTAGGGAAAATGATCAAAGGGCAAAGGAAGAGCTCCAGATGTAAACACCTGCAACCTTGTCCCAGGAGGAGCTCACCTTCTGGTTCTGTGCTATAGTTGAAGGTGGGGGGAGGGACACCAAGCTTTGTAGGTCACCGAGAAAAACATCTGCTGCCGTTAGATGGCTCCTGGCAAGCAGGTGGCCTTGGTGTCATTTACCTGGGTGTTGGCAATCTGCTTGCTTCCTGTGGACAATGTTCCCTTTGTCCTCTCTTTTTCTCAAGTAGAGCTGATTTGGTGAGTCTGTGAGGGCTGGGACAGCTTCCAGAGATGAAAAATAAAGAAATGATGGACAGATGCTATGAGATCTGGGAGGAAACACGGGCATTGGGATGGTCACAAGACAGAAGTGAAGCGGGAGGAGGGGCTGGGTGGATGTGTGGGCTGGTACTCTGGGCAACACCTGCCCATTGCTTTCTTTGTTACTTTTGTTTCTTTGTTCTTTACTTCTGTTTGGCCATTCCTATTCACTGTAGACCTGCTTGCCATCCATGCATCCAGTTATTGATCCACAATCAACCATACTTCCCATCTGTCTAGTTTACTCCATTCATCTTTTATCAGTTAACTATTTACTGGCATCTACTCATCCATCTACCATCCATCTATCCATCCATCTATCCATTCATCCTCCATCCATCTATCCATCCATCCTCCATGCATCATCCATCCATCCATCCATCCATCCAGCCAGCCAGCCATCCATCTACCCATTTACCCGTTCACCTATTCATGCATCTATAAATGCATCCCAATCTACCTGTGCATCCACTATCCACTCATTTGCCTTTAGGTTTAAATGAATATTTATAGAACCTACAAAGTCACCAACTCACTTCTCTTGCCAGCCACAAATTTGCTCATTTGGTTAAGCCAGTCTCTCCAACCCTCTAGGTACCTGGGATTACACCTAGAGCCTTGTTTCTTGGCTGGTACTTCGATATTGCTTAGGTTGGCTTTGAACTTGTGATTCTTTTGCATCAGCCTTTGAGTAAATAGGATTACAGCTATGCACCACCTGACTCAGCTTCCTCTTCCCCCCTCTCTCTTCTTTGCCTGGTCTCTCAGCAATTCCATAAACATTTGTAGCACCCTCCCTCTGTACCTGGGGTAGAGAGGAGGATGGAGTCTCAGGGAGCTAGGAGATTCTACTTAGGCAGAGAGAGGGGTGATGAAGAGGCACTAGTGCCCCAGACAACTTCTTAATGTGGGGGTTTAGGCTGAGCTGGATTTGGGAGTAAGGTTTTGTTTTCTGGGGGTCAGGGGAGGGTGGATTTTCTAATTTAAAAAATGGAAATGATATTTATTCTTTTTAATTTTAATTTCTTTGAGATAAGGTTTTACTGTGTAGACCAGGTTGGCCTTGAAATCCTGCCTCAGCCCCTAGAGTGCTAGGATCACAGGTGTACCACTGTGTCTGCTTCTGTGTTTAGTCTCTGCTGATAATATTAGTTCTATTCTCCTTCTCCTTCCAAGCCCAAAAAAAAAAAAAAAAAAAAAAAAAAAAGCCTAGATTATTCATCTCAGATGCCAGGCTGATGAAATTCAGGTTTAATTCAACAACTGATTGTTCTTGTTCAAAACATTGGTTGGAAAAAAGAAACATTCAAAGAGAGAAAAAAAGCATCAGCTCATAGCAGGAAGCTGCCTTAATCAAATCTGTCTCTGGATGGTATTCTGTGCCAGTCAGAACTCAATATCCTGTCCACCTATTCATGCTGCAGAGAAGCCAGTGTGTGTATGTGTGTGTGTGTGTGTGTACATTTCTGAGCTAATGTTATTTCATACATCCAGACTATTACTAAAGGTGTCTCTTAGATGCTGGCAATGTCACACTGTCAAAGAACTTGACATTCGTGCGCTCAACAGACATCAAATATTTTATTCATCAAATATTCATTAGGCTTCTATCTTCCAGGCTCAGTGCTAGATGCAAATGGCAGTTCAGCAAGGAGCAAGACAGGGAGGGCCCTTATCCTTAGAATGCCCACCGTCCACCACAAGGGCTATCCCGCCTTCCCTGAAGTGAGCTGGGGCGCAAACATCTTACCTTTGTAGGCTGGTCTCTGCTGAGATCTGGGAAGTGCAAACCCCACTGAAATAGATATGTGGAGGAGTGGGCAGGGCTGCATCCAGCAGAACAGACATGGGTGCCAGCTGAGCTCTTCTCCAGTTCAGCAGACCCATAGCTGGGCCATTGTGAAATAGCATTGTGATGGGTACCAAGCAGGTTCACAGTGAGGAGCATTATATGGAGAAAATGATATATAATCTTAGACCCAACAGGTGAGCAGACGTCAGCTTGACCCTGGAGACATGGCAGGCAGTTTGAAGAAGCACAAAGGTCAGGAAAAGTTTGAGGTTCTGGGAATGTAAGGCAGATGGGAACAGTGGGTTGTCAGTAGAGGGGTAATGTCAAGACACATGGATACAAGAGAGAGGAGATCCCTTGGGGACCTGGGAGTGGTTCCCATTGATATTTGTCTAGTCTCTTCCTGTATTGGTCTTTTAAGAAGATCCAACACTGGTCCTCTAGCGGGCTGAGCTGGCATATGGCTTCGTGATGTTGGTGCTGCTCATGAAGAAAGCAAGGCACCTTTTCCTTGGGGTTGCTTGGTCTTTTTCACTGTGAACTGTCAAGACCACACCCCTACAGTCTCTTGGGAAGAAGGTGCAGAATAGAAGCCAGCGTTTGGTTTTTTAGATTTATTTATATTGATATGTATTTGTGAGTCTCTGGGTGGATGTGCAGGTATAACCAGGTCCTTATGGAGTTCAGAAGAGGGCATCAGATTCCAGGTGGTTGTGAGTCTCCCGATGGTGTGCTGGGCATTGAACAACAGTCCTCGGTAAGAGCAGCAAGTGCTCAAAGTCACTGAGTTGTCTTTCCAGGCCCCAAGCCCAGATTCAGGAAGAATCCAAAGCAAAGTCGAAAGTAGGCATCATTAAGCAGGACACTTAATTAGCCCCCTGGGGCCGCCTTGCCACACCTCGTGAAGAGGATCGAGTGCTGACACAGGCATGAGTTTCAGCCTTGTAAAGGCTTAAGGGTAATAGAAGTTAAGCTTTGAAAAATTCTTTTATAGGGGATGGAAGCCCAGTCTTAGACGTGGTAACCAAGTACTCTGATGCTATGCTACACCCACTGGCCTCAGCTCTTGCATGTCTGCCTCTAACTCACAATCCTCCTATTTCCCACTGAGTGCTGGGATTATAGACAGTCAACTGAGATGTGTGAATGCCCCTCCGTTCTTCACAGCCACCTCCCTTGCCCTCCTCCTCTCCCCTCTTTTTAATGTGTCAGGTAAAGCACTGCTTTGCTGTCCGCTGGCAGTAAGCAGAGTCCAGGGAAGCTGGTGAGCACATTCCATCCCACCATAGGACACAGCCTCAGATGTCAGTAGAGCTGGGATAGGAGAACCAGCCCCTCACACTCTTTCTGGACCCTCTCGTTAGCTTCTGAGCTCATCAAGGCATCTTCTCTTCTTGGCTTCCTTCTGTGTCCATTGGGTTGTCTTCCTTGTTCTGTAGTGGCGTTTGGTTGACCCGGGGTTGACTGAGGCATGCTAGGCAAGTGCTCTACCATGGATCTGTGTTCCAGACCCTTTGTATTTCTTTATTTGGGGCCGGGGTCTCACTCAGTACGTTGTACATCCTGACCACAAACTCGTTTGAACTTCTCTCGGATAGGCAGGATGTCAGGTCTGTGTCACTACGTCTGGCTTAGAGGATTCCTTGTCATAGTTTCTGGCCTGATACCCTTGCATCTGTCCTGTGCCTTCTGGAAAAGTCATGGTTCTTCTAAGGTTGTTCGTTGGGAGTTATGCACAACCCCCATCTGCTAAGGGTTAGCTGAACTGTCTGCTTGCAGGCCTTGACTTTGGGAAGTCAACACATCTTCCTTTGTAATTCTAATGCCCAATCACAAGCCTACTCCACAACTGTTCCTGTTCCTGCTTTTGGCTACCTCAGGGTATAGACTTCATCCCAGGGGGTGACACCTCCACCCTGCAGCTAGGGGATTTGCATACTGCCTTTGTAACTGCTTTTGTAAGTATGTATCTGGAGTTGGAGCCAGTTGCAGTTCAGTTGGAGTTGGAGATGGAATAAAACACTTCTGGTAACACAAATAATTGAGTTGTATCTCTTTTTCAAACCCTCAGGCCTTTGCCCGATTTGGAGTAGCTATTAGTAGCTATTTGTGGTGCGGGCACCACAGTTGTCACTTCCTCTTGCTGTGGCCCATGGAATTCCTTTCACACCTGTCATGGACCTCACGCCATATTACGGTATTGTCACTATTATTATGTATGTAGTAGAATGCTCTTCCTTATTTCTTTCTGTTTGGTTGTTTTTGAGACAGGGTCTCATGTAGCCCAGGCTATGTAGCCAAGGATGATATCGAACTTCTGATCCTCCTGCTTCCATCTCCCCAGTGCTGGAATGGTAAGTGTGCACCACTACGTCTGGTTTATGCTGGTTTATGCTGGGCATGCAACCCAGGGCTTGCTTCATGGATGCTAAGCAAGCACCCTCCCACCCAAGCCCCTTATTTTTGAGCTTTAGGGTTAAGATTGAGTCCAGCCCAATGTTCCAAACATTCTCTTCCTTGGCTCTGTGTTCCCGGAGCACTATGCTATAGGACAACACGTGGAGCCATTGGCTTTCACCTCACCCCTGCCTTCCCCACCCCCAGGAAAGCATACACTGGCTTTCACCTCAACCCTGCCTTCCCCACCCCCAGGAAAGTGTACACAGGCAACCTTCAATCTTTTCTGATACTCAGACAACTGTGGCCACTACTTCATCTCTTCTCTGGCATTTCTACTTCAACAATGGCTTCCATTTTCCAGCCAGTCCACAGACTTGACCTTGCTTCTCCTTATAATGTGATCACTGTCGCCAGCCCTGGACTATCTGTCGTGGGACTAGAGGGTGTTCCATGCATATCTGCCAACACCTTGTCCACTTTCCCCATGATGCCATTTTACTACAGGTGAATTTTTCCAACAAGGCTACCGAGGCCATGGAGATGAAGGACTAGCTGTCTCCAGTGCTCCTGACCTGACTGCTCACATGGCCCCTGGCCTGAAATCAGTACTCAGCGGCAATGTGTTGGGTGAACTGGACTAAAGTGTCAGTTTGCCAAGCTCTTGAGAAATGAATGAGACCTGGGAAGAAGGCTGACTTTGGTTCATACAACTTGGGGGTCTAGTTTTTATAGTATGTACCTATGCTGTTGTACACGTGAGCCTTTCTGCTTCTATTTTCTTGACAGACCAAACTTATTTTTTTTCACTTTTCATTTTTGAGCATTTGGAGACAGGATTTCACAATGTAGCCCAGGTTGGCCCAGGACTCATAATTTTCCTGCCTTAGTCTCTCAAGGGTTAACCTGAAGTATCACTACCCCAGTTCTGTAGATTGAGCCTACAGTAATCTGTAGAGCTGTTGTGATAAAATGGTTATTGTGATGGTTAAAAGCAACTGTCAACCTGATAAGATCTAGAATCACCTCAGAGATAAGCCTCTGAACAAGCCTGTAAGAGATTATCTAAATTGGCTAACTGGGGTTGGATGATCCGTCTTAAATGTGGTAGAACTGTTGTAAAATATAATGTGGTTGCGGGGGTAAGGGGATACCTGCCAGGCCTATGCCAAGGTGTCTCCTGAGAAATCACCCCATGTGACACACCTGGTATAAAAGAATATTTGGGAAGGGAGGGAAGTGAGGACCTAGAGAAGGGGTATAGGCAGACAGAGAATGAGGGGACAGAGAAGGACAGAAAGAGAGAAAGAGAACATGTCTTTCTCTCGGACGTCTGAGAACACGTGAGAACATGGGAAGAGTGAAACAGTGAAAGGGGGCAGAGAGAGAGGAAGAGAGAGAAGTGGGGCTAGGGTAGAGAGTAATCTATTTTATAAACTGCTGCTGCTACTGTTGCTGTTGCTGCTGGACCTGGCTCACACCTGGCTCACACCTGGCTCATACCTGGCTCACACCTGGCTCATACCTGGCTCACACCTGGCTCACACCTGGCTCACACCTGGCTTGCACCTGGCAGACAATGGCGACAGGTAGTGATGCAAACTATTGCTAGGTCCCTGTTGCTAGGTCCTTGGAATTGGCTGTAAGCCAATAGGTGCCATTGCATTCGTTGGGGGTCCTGAAATAAATGAGATGTGGAAAGCAAGCCTAGAATTCACCTCTCTGATTCCAGACTGCAGATGTCACGTGACCAGTGGCCTCACACTTCTGCTGCCTCGGCTTCCCTGCTGTGACGGACTCACCCTCACTCTGTGAGCCCAAACAGACCCCAATTATCTTGAACAGCTTCTGTCAAGCCCTGAAGAGTGAGAACAGTCATGAAGAGGTTCCCATCTGGGTGGGGCTGGGCTCAGTGGTAGAACACTACTGAAAACATAGGAAAGTGCAGTCACCTGCCAGTTGGTAACTTCTTTGGATTGTTCTGAAGAGTGCCATTCTTTTCTGCCCATTTGCAAGTTAGTCACATAGATAAGAGCTCCCATGTGTAGAGGGAGTGCATGCCAGGTCACAGGGTGTAGCTCTCTAGTCTGAGTCCCTGGGGTGCTGGAGGCAAGGAGGAGGATTCACCAAAGTCAAGGTTCAGAAATGTAGAGTGCCTTGTCCTGGATCACCCAGTGAATTGGCAGCAAAGCAGTGGCCTGACCCAAGATCTCTGACTTCGAGCCTGGGCTCCCTTACCTGTCTGCATCGGTAGCTTGCATTCTGTGGCTAAGGCGCACACTCTTCAAGTTGAGCCTGCAGAGGCTCAACCCACACATCTCTCTGCAGCATTAAATTAAGCTTCTGATTCAGCTCTTTGAGGCAGACAGCCCCTCATGAGGATGGGGCATGCATGAGAAGCATTTTTCAGTGTGGTGCTTCTTAGAAAAACAGCTCTGTCTAAGATGTCCTTGGGCTCCAAGGTCGGTATCTGAAACACAGGGCTGTGGTGGTGGAGCTATAAAAGCCAGTGCGGGCAGATCCTGGCTCCTGCATCCACCCATCCTTGGCTGAGAAAATGCTCTCCTTATACCCAGAGTCTGCTCTTAGATTTTTGTTTGTTGCTGTATCTACAGAGGCCAGACACAAAGAACAAGACTAAGAAGCCAGATGCTCTGGGATTTAGTCTGGTCCCTTTTAGTCGAGCTGAGCAGCCACTGGCAAGACAACAAGCCTCCGCATCCCAGGTCTCTCATCTCTGAAGTGGGCAATCTCTTTATTGGACGGTTGGGAGGACTAACCAATCAAGAATAAATAGCACACAGTAGGTGCTCAGTATTGTTCATAATCACAGATGCTAGATTCTACCTTGGTTCAAAGCATCTGTGATTCCTTCCTTCCTTCCTTCCTTCTTTCCTTCCTTCCTTTCTTTCTTTGTGTGTGTGTGTGTGTGTGTGTGTGTGTTTGAATGTTTACACATGTATGTATCTGTGTTAACTCACAAACATGTAGAGGCCAGAGATCAATCATCTGTGGTGTAGTTCCCTACCACTGTGTATCTTGTTATTTTTGTTATTATAGGATCTGTTACTGGCCTGGAACTCACCAAACAGGCTGCCTGTCTAGCCAGATTTAGGGGTCTGCCTGTTTTCATCTCACCAGCGCTGTGACTACAAGTGTTTGCCAACTCTGCCCAGTTTTTCCGTGCAAGTTCTGGACATTGATGTCAGGTCCTCATGCTAGCAAGGCAAGCACTTTGTTTACCAGTTTCTTCCCTGCCCTTCTGCTATACTTTGCACCGGCTGTGTGACTTTAGGTGAATTACTCAACACCTTTGAGCCACACTATTCTGTCATAGGATAACAATCGTAACTGTATTGTTAGATTCTAGTCTTTACATATGGTCTGTACTGACTACTTTTAACTGTCAACATTCCACAACCTAGGGTCACTTGAGAGTAGCGGCTTAACTGAGGAATTATTTAGATCAGGTGGGCATGTCTATGGAGGATTGTCTTCATTCCTAATTGATGTAGAAAGACCCAGCCCACCGTGGGCGGCACCATTCCCTAGGCAGGAGGTCCTGAACAGTATAGAACAAGAGAAAGTTGGATGCAGCAATACCAGATGCAGTCATTTCTTTCTGCTCTTAAAAAAAGAGTTATTTTCTTTTAAATTATGTAAGTCTGTGTATGAGCTTGTGCCTGAGGAGGCCAGAGTCATGTGACATGGGTGCTGAGAATCTAACTCAGGTCCTTTGCAAGAGCTGTTTGCACTCTTAACCCATGAGCCATCTTTCCAGCTCCTCTCTCTGTATTTCACCGTGGGTGTGCTACTTGAGTTCCTACCTTGACTTCTCCTCAGTGATGGACTGAAATCTGGAATTCTAAGATGAATAAAGCCCTTTCTGCACTGAGCCGTATTTGGCCAGGATACCCTGTCACTCCACAGAAATGAAATAGAGCACCATCTTTGGACAGACTGTTGTGGTCTCCATGCCCTGCTTCTCAGGTGCAAACCTGGGATTCTGTGCTTCTACTGTGCAGAGGCCAGTCCAAGGCTAATTTGATGGTGCTGCTGTCCAGAGTGGCTCCCTGGGAGGGGCTTTGCCTCTCTGTGCACAGTGTTGGTGCCAAGGACTTTAATATTTTATTGTATCTTTGTGATTACTGTATAAAGCCAAGCTGAAACAAGAAGTGCTGATCCCACTGATATGGAATCACAAGTCTCATAAACACCATCGCAGTGAGCCAAAGAAAGGAGGGAAAGCGAGGATGAAATCCTCAGAGACACCAAGCCCAGCAGGTCTTTAACTTGAGTGGAGGATCATTAGCTCAGTCTACTGCTTGCCTCACAATTGAGAAAGCAAAGAGTACAAAAGAAAGCATACAATTAGAAATGGGCACATGAGGTTGAAGCTCGAATCAGAAAAATGGGATTTAACTACAGACACCCTGTTCCTCTCTCACAGGCTAAGGGCCAACTTAGTACCCATTTTCTATTGTGCTTGATATAAAGAGGGGGTTGCTCTGTGTGTGGGGGTACATCCACAGTCATTAAGCTGGATCAAGGATGAGGTCCAGAGTATAGACGGAGAATATCAGAGCATCAGAACATCATCTGCACAGTTCAGAAATGGACTGACTCCTGAGTGTCCCCTTGAGCTTCTGCCTGGGTACCCTCAGTGTTGGGGACCTGGGCACTTGCTGAGACAGCCTAGTGTCTTTTTCGGGTGTGTTTAAAGTAGGCCCACTATTGTGTTATTTCCCCAGGACTTTCCCAGCTCCCAGTGGTGTTTATGTTACACTAAGATTCACAGAATCTGGGAAATCCCTGTTTACACAGAAACAAACTCCCAGATGCCCTCAGCATCTAAGTGTGGGGCTCTAGGCTGGACCATGGAAGAGTTTCAGGTAATAAGAGTATAGGACAGACGTAATCTGGAAAGATAAGCTGGGTTACAGAGGGGAGAGAGAGAGAGAGAGGTGGGGTGGGGCTGGGGAGTGTGAAGGCATTGAAGGAAGTGCCTGTGGGAATCAATAGGAAGTTCACCAGACTGGCAGGCATGGGCACAGGGGCCTTGGGAGCAGGTGCATGTGTACTGGGGACCATGAGGCTCCTAGGATGAAGGCAGAAAGGTGGATGGTTCATTCTGACATGGAGTTTGGACTCCATGCAGAGGGACTTCATCCAGCAGCTCTTTGGTCACCCGAAAGGGGCTCAGTTCTCTGGTCTGGAGCCCCCTCAACAGTTACTCATTTTGTTTTAAATCTAAAGATTTCAAAATTACATTTATTATTTGTGTTCCTCTTTGCTTATAGCATGGGGTTATCGGTAAAAGCAGCAGGCCAATGAATGGGCCAATCTCTAAGCCCCAGGCACAACCCGAATGCTACAAATGTTACTCCCCGATCTCACCGGCTCCAGCGGACACATGGGACACACTGGCTTTGGGTTGGCAGGAACAGGAAGCTGGTAGATGTCCCCCTTCTAGAGCTGATAGGAAGATCACAAGAGCCAAGACTTGCAGAGTCCTGGGTGCACTAGCCAGCCCACTGCAGCTCCTCGGTGTAGCATCGGTCAGCAGGACATCAAGACAGCGCAGCACACAGGGACCAAGCAGAGGGATTCAGGAAACTACCCCCATCCACAGGAGCGGGGGTGAGCGGGGAGGACGTGGTCCTGATGTGAACTGACTCGTTAGCTCTGGACAACAAAAAATGGCAGGTGAAGCCTTCGATAAAAGAGAGCGGGGTGACCATCGATTAGAAGCCAGTCTCCCTTCTTTCTTCTCCATTCACGGACTGATTTCTCAGAGCTCGTCTGTCTGTGTAAGTAAAGAGCTAACTGAACTGTCCGAGTGTCAGTCTTTTGTTCCCACCATCCATCAGTCACCACTGTGGGGTGGGGGTGGGGACAGATGTTTGATAATTCACAGATCTTCTCCAGCAGTCAAGCTTTGAGGTTACGAATCTCCGAAGCTGCATGTTGCCGTCCTCTTTGGCACACTTGTAAAGTATTGGCAAGTATAACTAGCAATTGTGAGAAGAAAGAGGCCAGGAGCTGGCGAGAGGGCTCAGTGGGTAGAAACTCTTGCTGCCAAGCCTGAAGCCTTGAGTTCAATCTCCAGGTCTCACAGGGTGGAGGGAGAGAATTGACTTCTGCAAGTTGTCCTCTGACCTCCAAATATGTGTATTGGCACACATGTGTGAGTACACACACACACACACACACACACGAGCACACACACATCACACACACACACATAACCACACACACACACACACACACACACCACACAACATATCACACACACACCACACACACATCACACACACACACATCTCACACACATATCACACACACATACACATACACACACACCATACACACACATACCACACACACATCACACACACACACACAGTCACTACACCAGACACACCACAACACATACCATACACACACACACACACACCACACAACATATCACACACACACCACACACACATCACACACACACACACACACACACACTTACTACACCACACACACCACACATACACACCACAGCATACATACACACCACACACACACACACACACACACACACACACACACACACACACACTGAAGACAAACACAGGCAACAATACAAACAAGCACAGCACTGGATAGGTCTCAAGAGATCCCAATAATAGCGACTTGCATTTTTGTGGGAGCGAGTGTCGATGTTGGATGTTAATTGCTTGTGCTGAGTAAGCCCACCAGAGACCATGAGGGGACGGTGATGGTGACACTGTGCTTTACTTTTGTAGGAATCCCGAGGTGTTTCTTGCAATCTGCAGTGTCCCTATTCTTCCACACGTCCGCCTCAAGGAGATGTTTAAAGCTATTGTCAAAATGTTAAAAAGTAGCAAACCAGAGCAGTTCCCAGAGGTGCTGATAGTGATCTGGGGTCTGCTGATGTGGATGTGCTGGTACCTCCCACAGGGTTTTTTTCCACACTGAATTTCTGACACTCGTCCCTAGCATGACCAGGTGTCCTAGTTGGGACTTAGATTCATTTTCCTGAAGTTCAGGGCTCTTTTTCCTCTTATGATCCCCTTCCCCCCTCCTCCCTCCCTCTCTCTGTCTCTGTCTCCCCCCCCATCATTGTTCATTCTCCCTGTTGGTGGTTGGAGCTTGACTTCTGTGGAATGTGTTGACAACAGTTGTCCCACAGTTGAGGAAGAAGAAGTAAAGCAGCCAGCTGGCTGCCTCAGCCTCCTGTTTATGTCCCGGGATTGACCCAGGTGAAGACATTCGGCATCACAAGGACCACCGTGAAGCATCCTGTTAAAATATACCACGGTCCACGTCTGCTGCAGTAGCAGGGATCCGTTTGAGGGTGCATGTATAGGACTTTCTTCCAAATAGAAACATTCCTTCTTGGAGGAAGGCTTCTTCAGACTGAGGAAGCAAACAACTTCTAAGGTTCAGGAAGTTCACAAAGCTTACAGGACTCTTAACCCCCTTCCCCATAAGGCCATATGAGTGGTGAGAACCGCTGAGAAGAGAAAGCTGCCGGAAAATTTCTCAGGTAGCTCAGAGGTGGAGAATCCATGAGTCATATTTCTTGTGCCTTCCAGTACCTTATTCTTTGCTTTTGAGCCACTTGTGTTCCTGCAAGTAATTCCTTACCACTGCTCCTACATAATCCCAATAAAGTCTGTTTATGTAAGCTAGGCTTGTGTGGAACCATTTCTTTGTCATGTCTATTGAGTTATTGGGTCCTGAGATACTCAGGAGCCAGGGAGGTAGCTTTGTCATCGAATGCCTGCCTTTTGAGCATAAGGATATGAGTTTTGTTTAATCCCCCAAATTTACATTTTTTAAAAAGCTGGAAATTATAAGTTTAAAAAGAAATAAAAAAGACAAAATTCCCAAAGCATGAAGAAATAAAACAAAAGGCAAATAACACATCTTGGCTTAAGTCAAGCGAGTTAGGATCCTCACAGCGGAATCCTTACTGTGGCTTGCAGGACTTGTCCGCTCTGGTCTGTGCCTTTTCCTCTAACCTTGTGTATTCTCCATTTTCTCCTGTCACATGGTCTTCTGCATCCATCCCCAGCATCCTCTGCTTCCTTAGAACCCATGCCACTCCGTCTTTGTTGTGTCCTTTGTTTACAGTTCTCTTTCTTCGGCTTCATTCTCTCCTTCTCTTCTAAAATCAACATTTCCGTGTGTGACACTGACCTTTGGTGTATCACCTGTACCATCACTGCCTCAGGATGACACTTCTGAATGCCCATAGCACCGACTGTTACTGCATAACGTACATGTCTCATAATTGTTATATTTTAAAGATTTATTTATTTCTTGCATGCAAATATACTGTCACTGTCTTCAGACACACCAGAAGAGGGCATCAGATCCCGTTACAGATGGTTGTGAGCCACCATGTGGTTGCTGGGAATTGAACTCAGGACCTCTGGAAGAGCAGTCAGTGCTCTTAACTGAGCCATGTCTCATAATTGTAATCGTACATTATCTGTGACTTGTGTAATTCCCACAGGGAAAGGCTGTATATTTTCCTGAGCCATGTATCTTTTGTGTACAATAGACAGGATCAAGAATGTTCTCACATTCTCAGTACATGGATCCTAATTAATAGTGTATGTGGCTAAATACACAAATTGTCTTTGTAAACCAACAATCCACACACACCATGCTGCTGTGTAATTACTAAACTATGATCTCAGTTCTTTTTGACGGTTTTGAAATAAAAATATAAAGGAATTAAAAAAAAGCCGGTGTGAGGTTGTGTCAGTGTTGGAGAGCACACCGATAGGCTGAGGGAAGACTCTCCAAGGAAAAGAGTGGCGCCAGAGGAATGATGACAGGTTCTGCACATCTCCACATATGTGTGCATGTACACGTGCATACATATATACTCACACATACTTGCACAAGTTCATACACACTGATACATACATACTTACATATATACATACACACATTCATGCACTCACACTTGCATGTACACACTCACACACACTCACACACACTGACACATGCAAACACCCTCAAACACACTTAAACACACTCACATACACACATACACACACTCAGACACACACTCAAACATACATTCACACACTTACATACACACAATACACATGTTCACACAAACTCACAGTGCACACTCCTACACACACACAAAGTCATACACATATTCACACAAACACTGATACACACATACACTGACACACACTGATATATGCACATACATACTCACAAACACACACTGACAACATACTTATACACACACATACACACTCATGTACACTCATATACTCACACACATACTGACACCTACATACTCTGACTCATACACACTCACACATATGCATATACGTGCATACACTCACACAGACACTCACATACAATCACACTCACACACTGACACACTCACATACAGGCTCACACCCCACACACTCACTCAGTCACACACTCACAAATACATTCACACTTACATACACACTCACACACTAATACATTTGTACACACACAGAAACTCACACATGCACTCACAAACACACACTAATAACACTAATACACACATACACTAAAACAGGCACATTCTTACATATACACTCACACACACTCACACATTGACACCATACTCATACAAACTTACTCATACACACACTCCTACTCACACTCACATACACACTCATGCATTTCAATAGGAGACAAACACACTCAAACATTCACACACACAACACACTGACACAGACTTTCACAATACTCTCATACATACACTCACAACAGATTCAAACACACTCATATACACAAACTTACACACATTCCCACATACATTCATACTCACAACACAGTGACATACAACACTCACATATACATTTACACACACACTCACACGTACTCAGACACACACACACATTAACAGTATACTAGCACACTAACACATAGACACACTTTTGTTGTAACCTGCCATTGGAGTCTGGCCTTATTTTCCCCTCCCCAACTTGTTTTGCTAAAGAACTCCTTCCTTGTAGCCGTTGTGGTTCAACCACGCCTGAGCTGTCTTTACCTTGTTCAAGAGAAAAAGTGGTTAAAACGTTATGTGTTGGTTGTTTGTCTCTTGATTAAGTTGTAACTTGTGTCTCGAAGGGTAAAATGAAAGATAGAAAGCAGGCATTTGGGGCCCTGCTGGAAGCTGACTTTTCGGCCCCTCCTGGATAAGGGTGCGGCAGCTTCTCCTCTTAGAACTGTTCCATTGTTTCTCCCAAAAACGGTCTCTGACTGTGTTTACTGAGCTCAGCAGGTAACAAGGTGCTCATTTCTTGAAATTACAGCTAAAAAAAGTGAGAATTTTATCTGGCTTAAATATATAAGACGTGTGGTTACTTCCATGTTTGCTTTTGACTGGTTTTTGAAAGGTATAAATATGCTCTGCATGTCTTGGTGGTAAAATATTTGCTTATAAGTAATTGGGTATGATTTAAAAATTGCAATATCGGTAACAGAAAATTTGTTTTAAAGTAGTAACTTGGTTAAAGTCACTCTAGACAACACCATGTGGCATAAACCAACCCAGGGAAACAGGTTTCTAAAATACCTCTAAATTGAGTCATATTTTATGTGATAAGGTAGGATTTAAGACAGTATCTCCTGAGGTACATGTTTGTGTTCGGGAAACTGGCAGCCAAACTTCGTAGCATAAAGCCGATGCACTCTGATGCTAGATGTGCTGATTTTGGAGAGACTAGGTTGTTTAGAGGTTAAGTTTTGCTTTCTAAACTTTTTCAAGAGTTTGTTGATAGGCTTATTAAAATGTCTGAAAAGGTGTTTGGAACTGCTAATGTTGGAATGCTTTTCGTGAAACAATTGGCTTATGAGAATGCGAACATGGCTCGTCAGGTTGCCGTAGGCCTTATAGAAAGATTGGATCTACCTCTTTTCAGCCACCCCAGGCAGCGAATTGCCCAAATGATCCTTGTGCCATTGTTTATGACAAAAAAATCGAGTTATGACGCAAGCTCGAAGAGCAAAAGTATTTGGTTCTTCAGATGCTTATTGGGTACAAGCTACAGAAGCTAAAAGACCTGAGTTAGTCTTAAAAAAATTATGGGGCTACTAGGTACAAGAGCAGATGCATAGGTAATAACCTCTATTCATTGGCCTGATCTTGGCCTAAAATGGTTAGTGTTACCCAGTTACAAAGTCAGAGTCCAGAGCAAAGCAGTGATCTCTGCATTGGGAAGATGAAGATCACCAAAAATATTTTGAGCCTTATATTTCTAATTTGCCTGTTAATGGGAGTCTTTCTTTATAGTCCAAGTGATAAAGTTATGTTACAAGTGTTTGATTGTGGTTATTTGCCTAACCTAGGGTTGAGAAAACAAAATCAGGGCTAAATAGGAGCCCGTTGCAGTTACCCCTAGAAAAGGAAAAACAGATCTAAGGTATTTTTAATTGACAAGCCTGCACACCATGCAGATAAAATTATTTTAAAAGGTGATCTCCTATATTGGTTAATCAGCTTCAGAAGAAAAAAAAAAATGGCCACTCAATAGCTAGTGCAGGAGCAATAGAAAGCTGGTCACATTGAACCTTCTAATTTCCCCTGGAATTCTGCTATATTTGTAATTAAGTAAAAATCAAACAGGTAAAAATTGCTACAGCTTTCTGAAGGATTGAGGCTGTGGAATTTACAGCCTGGCTTACCGCTTCAGTTGCCATTCCAAAGAATTACCATAGATTTTCAAAGATGGTTCTCATACCATGCATCTTCATGATTGTAAAGGGTTTGCATTTGGCTTGTCTGCTTGTGGTTTTGAGAGCCCTTGAGGCCATGCGTGTCTTTTTGCCTCTGGAAATGGCTGATGTGTTGTGTCAGAGATTTGCTGCTGCCTCAGTGGCAGGAAGTTGGGACTTAATCCTCAATGTTTACATGCTTGGTTACCTGGAGTTTTTGCTTTTACAATGAGCTTTATAATTTTAGAGAGTGGTCGTTGCTCCAGAAAAGGAGCCAAATAATTGGGTTATCAGTCTTCCTAGTCAAATTATGGCATAGCTAATTTATAAGGATAATTTACTTTATATGATTTTTTAAAAAATCATCAGATGTTAGCTGGCTAAAACCTCGCCTTAAGCTCACCACAGGAGGTCTCAAACCTCTGTCTCCAAATTCTAGTCTCCTCTGCAGTTACCTAAGGGATGAAAAGTTTTATAGAGAGTGTAGAAAAAGCAATTAGTTAACAGCAGATATTATATAGATTATAATCAATTATTGGCTTCTATATTTTTGCCTTACACCCACAGCAGTTCTTTTGGCAAAAGAAATCATTAATGTAAATTCATCTTTTTTCTTATTTAACTAAAGTTTTAGCATCCTATTATGAAACCTTTGTTGTGTTAAAACAGAATTGCATGATAAAATAGTAAAATAGTAAAGGTATATATATATATATATATATATATATATATATATATATATATATATATATATATTAAAGGTAATGTCTTAGCCTGATGGAATATTTATTCCTTATTCCAAATAACAATTAAATTGTCTTGAAAGGCTGGACTCCTGGGTCAGGGATCATCCGACCTCAAAGTGCAGGTTTTCCGCACCTCCCAGGAAAGGCGACACCCCAAATCACTCACAAGAAACAGTCTTGATGCAAACTGCAAGAGGATTTTTATTCTGAGTGCGCTTGGGGCCCACAACCTGTACGAATGTTGGAGTAGAGGGCTGCGGACCATGAGGGCAGAATCGGGACAGATTTTATATGGCTCACAACAAAGCCCGCCAATCATGACAAAGCCCGTGAATCACAAACCAATCATTTCATAGCAAAAGCCTGTGAGTTATAACCAATCATTGCAAAACCTGTGAATCACAAACCAATCATTTCCCTATAGTCTCAGAGGTCTGTATTTGCGTGGTCTCCTGGGTGGGGGTGGCAATGGCGGTCAGAAGTCACGGCGGGGGGTTTGTTAGGTGCGGGGTTAAGGCTCCTTTAGCTTGGGGTTAGGCTATATTTTTTTATCCTTTCAGGCTATTGCTAAATACTGATTTGGCCTATTGCATGTGCAAAATTTTCAGGCAAGATTGACAATTGATAATTGCTATCCAAAAGATGAGTTGTTAATTCTTTTTCCTATGCATGCTTTTTTATTTTCTGTAAATTTACACATGCAGCCTATAGGTAATGTATTTATAGATGGTTCATCAATGAAAAAGCAGTATATACAATTGGATCACATGTTCATTCTCTTGAGTTTCCCCTGCTGCAGCAGAGATTATTAGATTACGCACTGTAGCCACTGTTTTTAAATGTCAAATTAGTTAAACCTTAAATTTATGTATTGATAGCCAATATATAGCTTATAGTTTGCGATTGCTTGAAATTGTTCCTTCTTTTATACTGCTAATTTTTGAGTTTTGCAATTGTTTATTCAAATACAACTCAAGAGAACTTACTGTTCCATGCTTAGATATTTGAGAGATACTGGGTGGCCTGGATCACCAGATTTGTATATCAGGTAGATTATAATCTTATTTTTTACCATTAAAATAGTAATGGCCTGAGACAACAATTTGATATTTCTAGAGAATGTACATGTCAGATTGTAAAGATTTGTCTTAAATGTCCTCTGTTTCTTGTAATATCACATAATAGAGTTTACCCTCGAGGACTTATACCTAATCAATTATGGCAAATATTTATTTAAATATTAACAGCTTTTCAAGCTCTCTAGTTGCAATTGCTTTAACAGAAGAAACAACTAAAAGTATAATTTTCATGGCCTTTGTTATTTTCCTATGGTTGGTGCTCCAAATCAGATTATAACAGATAATGGAACTGGCTATTACAGTCAAGCATTTGAGATGCTTTGTTGACAAGTTAATATTACCCATATTATTGAAATTCCTTATAATTCTCAAGAATAAAATATTGTGATACAAATACTGTAACATTTTAAAACAATATTTTCATAAATTAAAAGAGGAAGTTACATCTCCATTTGTTTGAATTATAGACTTATTTATTTAAAAAATTTTAAAATTTGGATGTCAAGAAATGTCTATGGCATCCTACAACTGGGCAAACTTATGCCCAGGTGAAATGAAAGGTTCCACATACTGGCATATGGTATGGTCCTGATCAAGGGAACCAATTAATAGGGGGAAAAGGGTGTGTTTGTGCTTTTTCCCACAGGATGCTGCAAGAGCATGCTAGCTACCAGAATGGTTGGTGAGACATGCTGATGCTGAGACAAAGAATCATGCTGACCTGTGAGCTTCCTGAGTGCCCTGACAATGGTGACCAAGAAGCTGCATTGGACATCTGTTCCTGACACACCTTTGCTTGCCTTTAACCCAGATTGGACAAGCAGCATTACGTCAAGCTTTTAGAACTTGTGGGACAGAGAACATGGGGACTGTAGAAACTGACTTTAAAAAATCAAATAGAGAAAAAGTTGTAATGATTTTTCTCTTAACTTTAATATGACCAGCATTTACCATATTCTTATGTTTGGACTATTTTTTAAAAATAAGTTTCTAGGTATTTTGCAAAGTTGACTTGCAGCTTTTCAATTGATGGTGAGACAGCAGTACCACGTCCTTCATGAAGGAAGAAATTTCATGGACACCACATGCTACTACTTTTTCCGTCTTGATCTTTACTCTCTATTCCTTTACCATGCCTGTGCTCCATAGCTTATTTCAGCATCCAGTGTGTCCAGAGCTGGGCGCCATGCTCCTTCCCTCCTTCATACAAGACAGGGTCATGAGGTGCAGCTGCGACTGCAAGAGGGGCTTGTTATATCCGTCCTGGATCCTCTGTGAAGCACACTCTTTTGATGCCAGTCGAGGCCAATATAACATTTTGGACCACAGAAAAATTGTGGCCATAATGACCAGCAGTTAGCCAAGGACGGGCAACCTCCTGGGACCGGGCTCACCGAAGGCTGGCAGGGTACCTAACGACGGGCAAGAGTCTTGGACCCTCAGCTTGATCCTAAGACAAGGCGCTGCTTGAAATTGAAGTTATGCCTCATTCGAGCCTCTACTTCCCTCTACAAACTTGTGTTTTATATAATATAAAAGGGGAGCTGTTGTAACCCGACATTGGAGCCTTATTTCCCCTCCCCCACTTGTTTTGCTAAAGAACTCCTTCCTTGTGTCTGTTGTGGTTCAACCACGCCTCAGAACGTTCCGCCTGAGCTGTCTGTACCTTGAAAACATCCCGTTTTGAACACTCGTGACGGCACCTGGCCTCCCCCGGCTTTGTTGTTCACCCCATATAAAAGGAGTCCTGAGTAAAGCCTGCGTGGCATTCACCGATTATTGAGTGACCCATGTGTGTGTCTGTGTGTGTTTCTTTTTCAATCCCCCAGGCCTCTGTCCAAGGCTGGTGACAGTGGCAGTGCGGGCGTCATCACACTTTCACATACACTCATACATACATACTCATACACTCACATACTCACACACACACACACACTCACACATACTCACACAACACTCACTTATATGAATAGACACACACTCTCACACTGACACACACAAACACTCACCCTCAAACACACTCACAAATGCACTCATACATACATACACTCACATTCTCTCTTACACACACTCAAACACATACAGAGTTACACACATCCATAGTCACACATATACAAATGCACACACTTATACACAAACTCACACACACACACTCACTCACATAGTCATACCTACTCAAACACACACTGATACACACACTCACACAGATAGTCACACACTCTACTGACACAAATTCACACAGACACTCACATACTCTCAAATTCACATACTCACAAACACACTTATACACACATTAACATACATACATATACTCATATAATAACACACACAATACACTCATACATGCACTGACATACAGTTACATTTGTCCTCACAGTCATATACACATGCACTCAGATACACACTGACGCACTGATACACATGCTCACTTTTACACTCATACTCAAACACACACTTACACACACACTCACACACCCAAACTCAGATATACTCACACTCATGCACTCACTGACACTCACACTCACATACATATTGACACACACTTACACTCCTATACAATCTCACTAACACATTCATGCACTCATGTACATGCACACATACATAGTCACACTCTTACTTTCACACACTTTCACACATACTCTCATAAACACACTCACTCATGCAATCACATATATTTACATACTCATACATACCAACTTAACACACACTGATACACACATTCACATCACACTGATAGACACACTTTCACATGCATACACACACTGACAAATATACTCATATACACACATACTCATACACACATACTCACACAACTCACACACATTTTGACATACACAGTGACAGACACACTCACTGACATATACTCACACATTCACACACTCACTTTCACACTCACACATACAGTCACACACACAGATACACACAGTCATACACATGTATACACTCACACTCACACATACACATACACACTCATACGTGAAATAAAATAAATGTTTATGATTTTTTCTCTGTTCTTCCTGTCATGTCTGATCATGTTGGTCTTGTGTCTCTGGGTCTGGAGCCACCCTGTGCCCACATGTACGCTCAGGAATGTCTGTGGTGGTGGATGAATCAGGGTTAAAATGGAGGTTCAACGTTGCCCCATCAAGGCCCCTTTAAGGCCCCACCTTGAAATGTGAAGAGCAAGGGTTGGTCTTCATTCTGAACGTACAGATTTTTGTTCCCTCTTCTCAGTGAAATTTGAATATTAAAACATTGCCTAAAAGGAGAATTTGGGTTTATTAAACTCAATTTGCTGAATGATTTTAAATGACTATAGCCAGATAAATGGTGCCCCAGAAAAGACAATGCCCACGAACAGAAGAAATTAGCTTTCATTCACACAAGTGACATTTATATGGGAGGCTTTACAGGAAGAAAAATGACCATTTTGGAGAAAATATGAAGCACAAAAAGTTATAGAATATAAACAGAGAGTGGCCCAAGTTCATATTATGCTGGGGGGAGGGAGCAGAAAGATGTGAAAGAGAAGAAGAATGTGGAACCCCAAGATTAATATTTCAAATGAATGGAAGCAATATGAACGTGGCCAAGACATTCTGGCTTGTAACAACTCCTAAGTATCCTGGTTAGCTAAGTATTTAAAATTATTTTATATGCATGGATGCTTTGCCTCCACACATGTGATATACTACATGCTTTGCCTGTGTTCACAGAAGACCTGGAGTTAGTGGTTGTGAGCTACCATGTGGGTTCTGGGAATGAGACATCTCAGCTCCCATCCTGGTGAGCTTTTATGTCTTGTCAATGTGACACAAGCTAGAGTCACCTGGAAAGAGAAAACCTTAACTGAGAGTTTGCCTTCATTAGATTGGCCTGTAGACAAGATGGTGGGCCATTTTCTTAATTAACGACAGGTGTGGGAGAGCCCAGTTCGCTGTGGGTGCGCTCCCCTTGGACAGATAGTCCCGGGTGCTATGAGAAGCCAATCAGAGCAAGCCAGAGTGAGCAGCCAGTAACCAGCACTCCTTGAACTCTGCTTCAGTTCCGGCATCCGGGTTCCTGCCTCGAGTTTCCTAAATGGTGGGCTGGGATCAGGATATGGAAAACCCCTCCCCTCCCCAGATTGTGGTCAGTGTTGGACCACAGCAATAGAAAGGAACACAGACACTGGCATGTTCAGGTCTTGAACCCTCCACTTCAAAAACTACTGTGTTTAACCTTTCTCAGTACTCCTCTGGAGCAATCACTGTCTCTCTTACAATTGAGAGCCCCGAAGTTCATCACAATTATGTAATTGGCCCCACGGTTGCACTTCTAGAAGAAACAGAAGCAGGATTTGAACTCTAGACTGTTATCAGAGTTACTAATCTTTCTCCACACATGCCCAAAGATGGGCCTGCATAGAATTTCTCAGTCTCACAATGAATGCTGGTTTCATGGTGAGTCCCCCCAGTTAGCTGAGGTTTCTTCCTATTGATTCTTGCTGTGGTAGAGACTGGTGCCAAGGTCCTAGAGGGGGGCTGAGCTCTTACATGGGAAGGATCAATCTGAAGACTCAGCCTTGGCATCTAGACAGAAGAACAGATTGGCTTCTACTCTGAGGATAAGGCCCAGAGAGCAAACTCTTTCCCAGGAAGAGAACAAATTTCCTCCCTTCCCCCATTCTGCCTCTAAGGTGTGTGTGTGTGTGTGTGTGTGTGTGTGTGTATGTGTATGTGTGTGTGTATGTGTGTGTGTGTATGTGTGTGTGTGTGTGTGTACAGGCACATAAATCAATGCACACAAAGAAGTCAAAGAAGTCCAGGTGTCTATCATGCTCTATGTATTTTCTTGAGACCGAAATCTCCCTAAATCTGGAACTAGGCTGGCAGCAATTCCCAGGGTCTGCTTGTCTCTGCCCCTTGTGGCACTGGAGCTGCAGATACACATGTCCATTCCTAGTTCTTTGTGTGAGCAGAAGGGATTTGAACTCAGACCTTCACGCTTTGGTAGCACATTGCTCCCCTCGTTGTGTTTTTGTATTTATACGTTTTGTGGTCATTTTTGGCCACAGAGACATTCGACTGCACATGTTAATGAATGTAAGTGTATGCTGTTTTGTAGTTGTCATTGTTTGTACATGCTTGGCCCAGGGAGTGGCACTATTAGGAGGTGTGGCCTTGTTGGAGGAGGTGTGTCACTGTGGGGGTGGGCTTTGATACCTTCCTCCTAGCTGCCTGTAAGCTAGTCTTCTGTTTGCCTTCAGAACAAGATGTAGAACTCTCAGCTCCTCCTGTGCCACATCTACCTGGATGCTGCCATGCTCTGCCTTGATGATAGTGGACTGACTAAAACTCTGAACCAGCAAGCTAGCTCCAGCTAAATGCTGTCCTTATAAGAGTTGCCTTGGTCATGGTGTCTGTTTACAGTAGTAAAACTCTAAGTCTGTATTGTGCATGTGCTCAGCTAATTCCATATGTGCATAGGTGTGTGTGTGTGTGTGTGTGTGTGTGTGTTGTTTATATTAAGACTTGTAACAATAAAAAATGTGTGCACATGCATTCCAGTTCCTGCTGAGTGTGGTCTGACTCTCTGCCTGGCTGGGAGAACTTTCTAGTTTCACTTTCTATTTGGTCAGAGGTGTTTTGCTTATTTTCCAGAACTCTCAGTTCTGCCAGTCCCTCTCTGTAGACTCACACCTCTCCTTTGTTCTCAACAGTGTAGTTGAGTTTTTAAATGGGCTTTAATATTCAGTTCCAGCTTCCACAGGATGCTAATTTCCTCTTGGGTTGTGATCCTGCTTTGCTGGTCTGGATGTTGAGAATTGTGGTTTCAACAGCTGCTGCCCAGACCTGTTTCTTTTGCCATCCTGACATAGACCTGAAGGAAATCTGGCACTGTCTTCTGCAACCTCTGGCATCTGAGGCACCAGAGAAGATGGGTTTGAGATGAAATAGAACTATGTTCAAATTGGAATTTCCCAGACAAGTGCCCTCGACTGGTCCACTCATCTCCTTTCTAGCATTGCAGATTCTCAGTTCTAAGAATAAATATAAAATACCCAAAGTGTTATCTGGGTATGGTGGTACAGGACAGGCGCCCCAGCCTTGGGGAGGTCGGAGCAGGAGTATCAGGAGTTTAAAGACATCCTTGATTATGAAATTATTTGGAGTTCATATTGTACTATATGAGACTTTTAATCAGACAACAAAAACAAAGAAATGCTCAATGTTCTTATTGTTTGCTCAACATATCACATAGATATTACTGTATAATAAGATTGCCTAAAATGTAGTGGTTAAAACTACTTATGTACTAAAAATTGTTATTTGTGTGTATATATGTGTGTATATGTGTGTATACATGTCTCATGTATGTGTGCATGTGTGTGTGCATGCGCACTTGTGTGTGTATGTGTGTGTGTGTGTGTGTGTGTGTGTGTGTGTGTGTGTATGGAGATCAGAAAACACATTTCGGGAGCTGGTCTTCTTCCATCATGCAGGTCTTGGTATCAAACTCAGGTCATCAGGATCGACAGCAAGTGTCTTTGTCCACTGAGTCATCCCAATGGCTCATATACCATACATATTTTGCTCAGGATTTTATGTGTCTGTCAAAGACCTCATGTGTGTTCTCCGGGCCATTCTTCCTCTGAAGGGTTCTCCGTGTGTATGTGTGGTCGGCTGAAGCAGAGTCAGCATGCTGTTAGCTGAGGTGACTTAGTTCTTACCTGCATGTCTTAGCCCTAGGTGTCTTAGTGCAGGCTTCCCCTGGCTGCAGAAACAACAGGGACCAGGAGAGAAAGTGGAAGCTGATGGAGAGATGGAAGCTCAGCTCTGAATTGGAGCGCTGGGGTCCATTGAATTTCAGCTAATGGGTCAGGTTAGAGGCAATCCCAGAACAAACGGTCACGAGGTAGATTCTGACTCACACTGGGAAAGATCTGAAGTAGGCAGGCAATTAATGGGCGCCAATCAGAGCAATCGCCAGCTGCAATAGGCACTCAATATGTGTGGAATTTTCTGGAAACTAGCAGGCATTTAGTGAACAGCAATCAGCAGCTTAGCATACCTTGTGTAAAGCTCTATGTGGTCCCAGCGGGGCACATCTGTATGAAAGGACATTTCATTCTGGAAGGGACAGAATGCTCAACCCAGAGTGTCACCTAAGATCACCTCTGGCACCCCAAAGCCCTGGTCAAATCTCTCCTGAAGAGAGTAACTTCTCTCTTCTTTAACTTCCAGAATTTAGCCTTAGAAACATCTCCATTTTTATTCCAAGCCCTTTCATTGTCTTTTTCAGTTTCACATTTATGTTATTTGTTGACATTTCTGCCTTTGCATGTGTCTGTGCATGCGTGAGTGTGTGCTGTCTCTTCTCTGTCACTGTTTCTGTCTCTGTCTCTTTCTGTCTCTGTCTCTCTGTCTTTCCCTGTCTCTCTGTCTTTCTCTGTCTGTCTCTCTGTCTTTCTCTGTTTATTCTCTGTCTTTGTCTGTCTGTTGTCTGTCTGTCTCTCTTTTGACTGAGTCCTTTTCAGTGACCTGGAATTTTGTCAAGCCGGCTAGCCTGGCTGGCCATTAATCCCCAGGGATGCCCCTATCTTATGTCTCTGCTGTGGGGATTACAGTGCAAGGCACCGTGTCTACCTTTTTCTTTTTTTAAACCTGGGTTCTGGGTATCAAGAGCAGTCCCTCCTGCGTGTGAGGCAAGCACTTCACCAGCTGAGCCATCTTTCCAGTCCCTTTTTCTTAAACGCACGGTTCAGTTTTCTAGTTTCTTTGAGATTTCTTCTCACTTCTATTTATTTCTATTTAGCACACAGTAAAGGCAAACCCAAGAGCCGAGGAGGGAAGAGATTTCTTTCTCTTCAGAGGGAATGAGGTGGGAAGAGCAGAGAGTCTTGCGCTTATAACTTCCTACCATTCCTGGCTGGTGCAGAGATATTGTTAGGTTTCAAAGCCTTCTGTCCCTGCCTCCGAGACTCCAGTTTTTTCTCTCCAGCCTCCTGTCTTCCAGAGACACTGCTGAAATACCGGCTCCTCCGGAGTCACTCAGTCTGTAGAATTGTCAGAGAAGAGACTGAAAAGGCCTGGAGCACCGGCTGATGAGACCCCCCCCCCCTGCAGAGCACTGACTGTTGAGACCCCCGTGGAAGAATCTCATGGAGTCCATTTTTCCTTCCTGGGTTCTGTCTCAGTTCTCAAGTGAGCCCCAACCCTGTTGCACCTCTGAGACTTTAAAGTTGCCTACAAAGTGTGAGTCCTTCCTTTCCCTGACTCCTGACCAGCTGTTTCTATGGCAGCCTTGCCTCTGGTTGCTTTTGGCAACCTTCCCCAATGCATACAGTCATCAAAACGAACCATCTGACTCCTGTCTTCAGAGCTGGAGAGAAGGAAGCCATGGCGAGTGTGCACTTGGGCCAAGCACCATGCTCTCGGATTTTGTTTATAAGTGAGCAAGTCCTTGCACCGAGTCAGGCATAAAGGGAGATTACGTTGTTGGCTGTCTGATTATAAAGTCTAAACTATAGGCGTGTAAACCTGTCTTCCCAGCCTAGTGGGAACAACTTACGTTTTCAGAGGTCTGAAGACCCTGCCTCCTGATGTCTGAGCATGCCCCTGTAAGACCTCCCGCTTCCCCATTCCTGATGTGACAGTCCTATGTGATCCTCCTGCTTCCATCAGTGAGTCTTGTGTGCCCGTGACATCTGTTTGGCTCCACTGGGAATATTCCCTGAGCACCATGGCTGCCACTGGAGTTGACACCATGTTCTCACTGCAGTCATGAAGGTCCGCTCAGATCCGCGGGTAATGCAAGTATGAATTCCGCTGGGGGTGCAGAGTCTCGCTGTGCTTACTTGACTCTTAGTGTCTTGCTCCAGCATTGACATAAGCAACACGTTCTGGTTCTTAGACATCTTTCTTGAGTCCCTTGCGGTGCCTGATAACTCACTCAGCCGTCATAATAAGCGGTGGAGCAGTAAGTGGGGGGAAGAGAGAGGCAAATAGGTGGTTTCCACCCCTAAACCAAACACGTCAGTCCTTAGGAATCATTGTCTCCTTATGTACTTTGGATGGTTAAATAAAATGCCCATGCCCACTGTCATTTTACAGCCTCCCTTTGGTAGGACATTTGCCTAGCATGTGGGAAGCCCTGTGGTTGTTCCGTAGCTCTGCACACAAACGGGACATGGTGGTGCACACTCAGAATCACAGCATCTGGAAGGTGGAGGCAGGAGGAGCAGAAGTTTAGGACCATCTTTGGCTGGATAATGAGTTCAAAATCAGCTTTGGGTACAGACCGTTTCTCAAAGCCAGCAACAATGCCCCTCTCATAAAAATAAGGAGACTAGAGCTCTTCAGATCAAGGAACTCAAAAACCTTAGGAGCAGAAGATACTTCATGGATACATATGTCTTTCCCGACTGGCTGCTCAGACCTGTGTCTATCTACAGATATACCACACCCATCCTGACTGGAAATGCTGCAGAAGGGACACAAGAAGGGTAGAGTCTTCTGAGCATGAACTAAACAGGCCTCAAAGCAAAGAAACTCACAATGCCGACCTACCCAGACTTCCCACGTCATCAGAAGCACAACTGAACTTCTACAGTTTCCAATGACTCACCTTGGACACCTAAAGCTTGACTTCTGTGAGGCTAAAGCATCCCACAGAACACGGGGGAAGGACACAAATTATTTTAAGAGCCACACACATTATTTTCATGTATGTAACACTCTTAACACATGTGGTGTCTGCAGAAACAACAGGTAAAGAGAAGAACAACCAAACCCCAACAAAGTGGGACCACGCCAGTCTCTCAGAGTTGAACATGTAGTAACTATCCTCAGTTGGCCCATATTTCTGGAGATTGGTGTGTGCTCAGGATATACAGCAGGAATCAAATCAATACTCACCCAGAGAAACACATTAGGAACAAGCAGGTCTACACTAACCCAAGAGTGCAAGCTCTCCAAGGATGTAGAAATGAAAGATTTCCTTAGTCTTCCTGTATATGCCCCAAAGAACATCTAAAAGCTCCCCAAGGTTAATTCAAGAATAAAAAAGGGGCTTTGGCAATCGTGATAGTGTGAGAATTTCCATTAGATAAAGTTAATGGGATTTTTAAAAGTACTTCTTGGTCACTATTAGGTTCTTGCTGGGGAAATAATGAAAAAAGTCCAGCAAAAATGTTTTTCAAAATTGGTGGGAAGTAATACAGGAGAGAAAAGAGGACCTTGGTGGAAGACATATACTCTGCTCCCTGGAAATGGCCATCAAGGTGGGTAGGTAATCCGAACTATTGTTATAGCTAATGTTGTTACCAACCAGGTTGGCAACTGGAATTTACAGAGCGCTCAGGGCCCCTCAGGAAGTAGAGGATGGCTGATAAATTGTTCCATGCTTTGTGGTTTTTTTTTTTTTTTTTTGCATCCCAATTGGTCTCCTTATCTCATTCCGTTGGCCAGTTTTGAAAGGTGAAGAGAAGAAAGAAAATCTCACACCTCTCTTCTCCCATACAGTCTAGCTATCTGTGTGGCTCCAGCAAAAGGGGTCATGCGTGTCTTGTAGGTGTTCTGGCTGCAGTTTGCTGTTATCAGAACTGGAAGAATGGGGCTGGGTGGTGAGAGTCTGGAGTGATGACTCAGCATTTCTTAGCACCAACATGGTGGCTCACAGCTGCCCGTTACTCTGGCATTGTTAAGCATGAGGGTCAGAGTTCAGATCCCCAGCACCCAAGAAAAGCTGAGTGTCTGAAATCTCAGCATTTGGGAGGTTGAATTGGAATCCTCTACGCAAGAAGGCAAGACTAGTAGAATCAGTAAGCTCTGGGTTGGTTCACGGAGAGACTGAATCAGTAAATAAAGGGGAGAAGGATTGAGGGAGACACCCAACATCATTCTCTGGCCTCTACATGCAGAAACACACACACACACACACACACACACACACACACACACACACACACCACTGCTGAGTGACTGACGGCAGGTACTGAGCAGCTGTCAGAGGGAAGACAGACTTGGACACTGAATTGTTACTTCCCTCTCAGAGGCCTGGGAGCGCTTTACACCCTGCCTTTTGCAAGAAGAGGTAGAAAACCTCCTCCAGTCACCATTACCTCAGGTCCTCAGGGAGACCTCCCAGGGAAGATTCGAAATCACACTGGGAAGCAACTGCAGTTACTTCTCTAAGACACTGATATCACTGGTGGATTATAGGGGCCAAAAGTTGGGGCTTGACTGTCTGGCCTCACTAACAACAAGCATTTTATCCATTCCTCTGCGAATCTGTCTGCCAGAATTGCTTGGGAATTTTACAAAGAAATTTCCGTAGGATCCCTTCAGACTAACTGAGCTAGGCCCAGAAATCAGTATATTGAGATGTTTATCTGTAAAAGTCGCCATTACTGGGAAAATGGGCACACAGGGACGGGCACTGCACATTATATACATTGATTAGTAAACACCACAGGCTACAGAGTGGAAATTAGGACAACGGACTTTATGCAGAGCATGGTTAGGAGCTATGTATCGACAGGGTTTTCCCCCGTAGGCCAGAATGCATCTAAGAAATTGCTTCTCGAAACTTCTAGAAAGGTTTATGACCCTCTTTTCATATATTCACCAAGGAATGGAGTTCTCTGGCAACATATGATCCCCTTTATGAGCTTGCTTTATGGAGCCCTCAGGGGTGACACTTCCTCCTCTGCTTGGATGGTTTCCATGAAGAGCAGGACAAAGAACATGTGTGCCACAGCTAAGCGTTAACATGGGAGGCCAAATGAGCAGAGGCTCTGGTCACTGGTGCCTCATGCTGCTGTCCCGTGGACTAGACATGACTGTATCTTCCAAACAAAGCAACTGAGGCTGAGATAGGAAAGAAATTGAAGGTATCAGAATTCAGTGGCACACACACAAAACAAAGCACAGATCGTTGTGCCTTCAGATCTCATATATTTTCTGTTTATTCAGGGCCCTTTATAAATCTTTAATCATATCTAGAGAATCTCAGTGCCTTTTACATGCTTTTGCAATCAATGTAGGTTCTGGGTTAAAAAAAATCACCTGTCTTTCTTGAGTTGAAGCAAGTGTCAAAGATGCTGTTTAGTACTTTGTGAAAGTTCGAAAATGTTGAGGTCTGAAGGGAGCATATACGTCATTGCTTTTTTTCCTGATAAACCTCAAACTTCAGAATGGTTTATTTTTACTTATGCATGTGTGAGTGTGACCATGTGTAAATATATGCCACATGTCCAGATATCTGAGGCGTTCCTTTTCTGGTTGTGAGCTGCCTGATGTAGATGCTGGGAATGTAATTCCAGTCCTGTGGAAGAACAGCAAGCACTCTTAACCATGGGCCCATCCTCTAAACCCTCAAAGAACTTTCAACACAGACAATTCTGTCCCGTATCAGTCTTGGCGAGGATAGAATTAGTGCTGATGAAGTCTTTGGTGTTCTGGATGTCAGAGGCATTTTCCCCGGGGACTGGAGGTCAAACTTGGTCATTTGTAATCAGCTGATAAAAAGAAATGTGTGTACAGCCACATGGGAAATCTATGACTATTATCAAATAATGGTGTAGAGTATAATTAAGTACTAATTAATTAAGCTGTCAGATTTTAATCAAGGAATTGATTGTTGCAGTGTGGCGTGCTAGTGGCTTCATGTCTTTGCAAAGCTCTGGGGCCCTGACTTGTAAAGATTAACAAATTAAAGGGCCACGTTCCAGTCATACATGATAGGATGTAGTGTGCTTTTATGCTGCCTGGATTACGGACCCCACAACTCTCTGCTTCTTTCAGGAAATCTACAGTGAGATCAGGGAGCTGGGAAGACAGCTCTGTGCATACACACGAGGAGCTGAATTCAGACCCCACAGAACCCATGTGAAAAGACAGGCATGGTAGTGTGTTCTTGTGACACTGGTGCTGGGAGGTGGAGGCAGGTGCATCCCTGGGACTCACTGGTCAGCTTGTCAGGTTCTAAGATTATGACAAAACCTATCTCAAAATATAAAGAGGTCAATATCAAGATTGACCTCTGGCTTCTATATGCGTGTGAATACATGTATACTCTCACAGACAAACACACACATACATACCCAGAATATACACAAGGGAGGCAGCTTTATTTTTGGCTCATGGTTTTAGAGACCTCAGTCCATTGTGGTGGGAAGGTGTGATGGTTCTCGTAGGTAGCTGTAGGAATGTGTGGTAGCTGCTACACACATGGTGGCCTGACCAAGGAACAGAGCCTGTGGCAGGAAGGGACCAGGGATACTATACCCACAAAGTCTTCAGGATCCACAGACCTGTCTCCAAAGATCCACTTCCTCCAGCTAAGCCCCATCTCCAAAAGGTATCATGATTTCTGAAAATAGTACCATCAGCTGGGAACCAGGTGTCCAAATACATTCGAAATATTTCTGAATCATTATAACAAAATATCCTCAGGAAAAGCTATGTGTGTTAAAATTTCTATTCTGAGTGGCTCTCTTGCTCTCTTTCTCTCTCTCTCTCCTCTTTCACCCCCACCTCTCTCTCTGTCTCTCTGTCTCTCTGTCTCTCTGTCTCTCTGTCTCTCTGTCTCTCTGTCTCTCTGTCTCTGTCTCTCTCTCTCTCTCTCTCTCTCTCTCTGTGTGTGTGTGTGTGTATACTCAAGTATGTGTGCGAATGGAGGCTAGATGGTTGTCTCAAGTGTTGTGATTCAAGTAGAATGCTCTTTATTTTGAGAAAAGGTCTGGGGTGGCCAGTGGGCCTTAGGGGTTCATGTCTCCACCTCCCCAATTAAGCATTAGCCACCATGCAGAGCTTTTTGTAGGTGGGTTCTGGGAAGTGAACTGGCTCTTTTCACTTGAAAGCCAGGCAGTTTGTTCACTCAGATATTCTTTCAGTCTCTGTGTCTCTTTTGACGACACAGTTGCAGCTTGTGCTGTATTTTATTCCAGAGGACCACCGTGGGAAAACTACCATGTTTTAGAGTCATACTTACTAGAGGCTAAACCTAGACTGTAATAATTGCTGGCATAAAAGTCTGAAAACCCTTATTAAATTCCCTGAACCACTACCTTCTCATTTGCTGATTAGGAATGTCATCTACCTTGCAGAAAATTAAAAGACGATAACTACATTCTACTGCGTCTTATTCCTCGGATGTGGTGCTAAAGTACGGTGTCCATCAATTAATTCAACCCTACTGCAACCCTCTATTGCTCAACATTTCTGGATGACGGGACTTTGTCTTATCATCCTGATATGGTGGTCATAAGCCACACGCGGCCATGACTCCTGTTTTAGTTTGATGAATGAATGCCCCCAAAAGTACATGTGTTAAAGGTCTCGTTCCCAGCTGGTGACAATATTGGGAACCGGTAGGAGCTTTAGACAGTGAAGCTGAAGGAAGGAGGTCACTGGTGGGTATGGCCTGGGGAATCTGGAAACCTGGACTCTTCTAGTTCTTTCTGGTTTCTGGCTGTGTTACACCACACTACATTCCCTGCCTATTTGGTTTCCTATAAGCCAAAAGTGATGGGTGCCAAGCTTCCGAAATAATGAGCCAAATACATCTTTCTTCTTCCATTGATTGATTGATTGAGACAGTTTGCTATAAGTCCCAGACTGAGGCTCTATGGTAAGAGTAATCTTAAATTTCTGGTCCTCTTTTCTCCATCCTTCATTTGCTGGGAGGGCAAGCGTGTGTCATCATGCCTGGCGGACTGTTCTTCTTCACGCTGCTGAGTTTCTCAGATAGTTTGCCCTAATGATAGAAAGCTGACCATCGTACAAAAGGATTTTTTAAAATATTCCTTTTATCTTAATGATTTTATTTTTTTAATTAAAATTTTATCTCATTATTTTGTGCGTATGAGTATTTTTTCTGCATGTATGTCTGTGCACTATGGGCCTATAGCACCCCCTGAGAGTCAGCGATTATTATGCAGTCTAGAGATACAGCTTATTTGGTGGACGGCTTTCCTGATATGCACTAACCTGTAGACTCTCCAGCACCGTACAAACCAGGCATGGTGGCTCAAGTCTGCCATCCCTGCTAGTGCTCGGGAGGTAGGGCCTGAGGAACAGAATTTCAAGGTAATTCTCAGTTACATAGTAAATTGGAGTCTATCTTAGGAGACAGAGAACCCTCATTTTATTCCCTCCAGGAAAAGGAGCCAGGGCTGAGCAAGTTTAGAAGCTGAGGTCAGAGTGTTTGGCTGCTGATGGGTCCAGGTCGTCCCAGGACTTGTGTCTAACTCTTCCCAAAGGATCGACAAGATTGCTCAAGGTCGTACACATCCATCTCGTAGCTCCTGGTGGGAGAAGCTGTCTGTGATCAGGAAATGGATATGGGGTAGGTGGGTTCTGCATAGGTTGCCTGAAGCTGCTGTGAGCAGGGAAGGGAACTGGGAAGCCCAGTGGGAGGTGGGTGAGGAACAACACAGGGAAAGCCCTTTTATATAATAATGGTCACTAAGCCAGTTCTGTAGGACCTCTGTGATGACACTAGTGTGGCTGCTTTCTCCGGCGCCCTCTGGGACAGCAACAGTCTGTCACTCGGGGTGATCATAAGAACAGCCTTCCTACGGAGCACCAACATTTAAGGAGCTGCCTCCGTTTTTTGCTTTTTTTTTTTTTGTCATTTTGTGTTTTTTTTTCCCCCTGTGTTTGCAATGTTTTTGTTTCTTTCTGAAGGCAATGCCATGATTTACATGTTTCAGCATCCCTGACTGAATCGTAGAGGTGTGGAGAGGGCTTGTTCTGGGAATCTCCTGAGAGGCAGAGGGAGGTTTGTCAGTGTCAAGTGTCTGGTCTGGCTCTGTGAACTGGGGCTGCAGGCTGGTGGGTCCTCTGCCCTGGGGCTTGCCTGTGATGGCTCATTGCCTTTAGGGTATGCGCTGTTCTCATACAAGAAAAGCTTCGTAATAAAAAGAAAACAACCCAAACTTGGGCTGGTGGCAGGTGGAGCCTCTGGGCTTCCGTCCCTGCCAAGATGACTCTTGGTGTATGTGTGGGGTGTGTGTGTTTGGGGGGGGGTGTTTTAGAGAGTTGCAACAGAGATGAGAACTCAAGGTTCTGGAAGGTTCTGGGGAACTTTAGTCTTGGCTTGATACATTCTTGGCTGTGTGATTTTTTTTTTCTTTTCATAAATTACTAAGCTTTTCTGAGACTTAGTGCTTGACTGTTGGAAAAGAGAGCGAGTTTGTAGTTTTGTAATGGGTTGAATGGTGTCCTGACACTTGAACTCTAAGGACATGCGTATGCCGCTTCATTGGCTCTCAGTAGCTGTGAGTAAGATGGAGTCGTGGTGTAGCCGAGAAGATTGTCCAGTTGGTGGAGTGTTTGTAAGGCATGTGTGAGACCCTGGGTTCCTCTCTCAGCTTCTCCTAAAGTGGGTGTGGTGAAGCTTGCCTGTAATCCCAGTGATTAGGAGGTAGATGCAGGGAAACCAGAAGTGCAATGTTATGCTTGGCTATTTGGTAAGTCTGAGGAAAACCTGACTACATGACACTTTGAAGAAAGAGTCAGAATGGGGTGGAATATGCTAATGAGATTGTCCCTGGGTTCTGCTCTCCAGAGGAAAAGAGACAAGCACGGGAGGGGAGGGAGCTTTGTGAGGATGCAGGCTGACCGGAGAGTAGTGTGTCCACAAGCCAAGGAATGTTTGAGGCTGCCAGGATCAGGAAGAGGTAAAGCAGGATGCCTCCTGACAGCTTCTTTGGGGCGTCTGGCCTTCAGAATTGTGAGGTATGTGGGTTGAGGACTTGGTGCTTGCAGTCTGGAAAACAAATAGAAGGGAGGAGCCAGAGCATCTGTTTCTGTGCCTGGCAAGGTGAGATGTCAGAGATGGACATTTACTTCTTTCTTTATTGCAGTTTTAGGAAAAGATAGAAGCCGTTAGAGTGGGTGAAATCGCATGCCCTGGGTGGGCTAGCGAGTGTGTGTGTGTGTGTGTGTGTGTGTGTGTGTGTGTGTGTGTGTGCTCATGCACGCATGTGTGCGTGCATGTGAATCACTGCTTGCTTTGTTGGGACTCTGGGCAAGTTGTTTAGCTCTTTTGATCTCAGTTCCAGGAAAGAGACAGGAGCTGGAGTAGCCCCCCCCCCCCAGCACTGTCCTGATGGTATGTCAGAAGCTGGTTTGGCACTCACTGGGGCACTGCTTTGTGTCATAGCACTGGCCTCAGAACAAGTCAAGGCGAAGAGACGCAGAGCAGGAAGACACTGCCCGGACCCTGACTCCTTTATTGCTTCTTCTCCAATGTATCTTCATAGCCTCGTTGGTCCCCACTTTGTAGCTGACACATTAAAACCACAGACTCACTCCCGTAGCACGCCAGTGCTCCATTTCTCTGAACTCTTCTCAGCCATGGTTCACGGGCCTCCAAATCTTATAATCACTCTTCCCCTCACCGTTTTCTGAGGTGACCCCTGACTCCCCAGGGTGAATGCCTTTCCCTGGAGGTCTGCTGGCTTGTTGCTAAGATGATGCTGGTGGAGTCTGAGTGGCAGGTTGGAGGACAGACTCACAGGCCTGCTGTGTCCAATGCCGGATCACCACATGTGGTGGAGCAGATCCTGGTGTATCCTGATCAGGACTAATGTTCACTTAGGATTGTTGCAGATAGTATATGTGTGCCTTTGTGTGTGGTATGTGTGAGCATGTGTGCATGTGTACAAGTGCACACATGAGTGTATAGGCCATTGCACGACCTCAGGTGTCAGTTTGAGGAATATTCTAGTTTTCTTTGAAAGAAGATTCCACTAGCCTGGAATTTAGGCCAGGATAGCTGACTTATGAGCATTCAGGGATCCCCCTGTCTCTGTTTCACCTTGCTACTGCTGGGATTTCAGGCATGTGCCAGTATGCTGGCTTCTATCATTGTTTCTGGGGATTCAATGTCAGGGTCCCACTCTTGCCAGGAAGTGCGGAGTCATCTCCACAGTCCCACAAATACATTTTAAACACGTTTACGCATGTATCTTCTTGGATGTATTGTCTATGGCTGCTTTAAACTATAATGGCAGAATTGAGTGGGCTTGAAAGGCCTTAGATATCTCCCAACAGCCTTTTCGAATAAATCTTGCCCACCACAAATAGTAACTGTGTCTTTGCTCCCATCTCAGTGCTGAGAAGGCTCTTTGGGGCAGCAAAGAGGAGACTGTGATAATCTACAGGCATGATTCTGTGTAAGGCCAGGGTGGGGGTTTGGGTGGAGGTCCTGTGAAGGTAGGGACATGTACCCCTTAAGGCTTTTAGACTCTGCCATGGAGGGCAGAAGGTGCCTCCCTCATCTAGAAGGGAGATGTTGGGTTCAGCTCTGGGGTGAAGTGCTTGCAGAGCAAGATGCTCTCTGCCTGTGCAACTTGAAAGAGACTCACTGACTTCACCATGCTTTGTTCAGCAAAATGACAAAGATCACATTTGTGATGTGGTCACCAGAAGGAGCATCTAACCTCTGCCTGGAACACCTCCTGCATCAAACGCCTCTCCAGAATGTGCCATGCTTCTTAAGCCCAGGTATGTAGAAGCAGGACCCACCCACTGGTCTCACTTTTGCATGGTATTGATGGTCAAAAGCTCAAGACTCAGCAAATTTATACTACAGCAGCAAATGCCAATGAGTTATAGAGGAAGACACAACATTCACATAGCTTTTAAACAACGACTCAGTATTTACAAGTCACCTTGTGAAGGGTGAGATGCTTTGAGGCTCTGCTCTCTTTTGCCCTGCTCCTTACCCTGGCGACTCAGTGTCCTGAGACCTATTGGCCTAGGGAAGAATTCCAGATTCCCAGCAGAATGCTGATGGTCTCCTGACCTTGCCTTTTGATTTGCTGCCCAGCCTTACCTGTCATACTGAATATTCTTGCTTCTGCAAAATGGCAAATGGGCCAGGGGCTAGCTGAACACTTAGCACACGTATCCTTGTGTGCATGTGTGTGAGTGTATGTGTGAGTGTGTGTGTGTATGTATGTATGTGTGTGCATATACATGTGTGCATGCATGCAAGCATGTGTGTGCAGAGTTGAGTATTGGTGTCACTGTCCTTTATTCCTTAGAAACAAGCTCTCTTACTGAACCTGGAGCATGGCTAGCAGACAGCAAACCCTAGTCTAGCCACCTCTTGTCTTTGCCCTCCACAGTGCGGGAGTTAGAGGTGTGCAGCATGCTGCCTGGATTTTCTCATGGATACTTGGGCTCCAAACTTAGCTCCTCATGCTTACGTGCAAGCTCTTATCCTGTATCAGCTCTCTAGCCTCATGTTTCCTTCTTCATACAGACTCCCAGGACAATGCCTGTGCAGCCACACAGTCCTCTGCTTTGGAGCTGAAAGGTTTTCATGTTATCTTTCCCAGTTGGATGAACTCCTACCCACCCTTTCAAATCAGTTCACAAGGATGCTTCTCAGCAAGATCTCCAGTCTAGCTATTCGGATGCATGTTCCCATCTGTCTCTTGATTGCTCTGCTTTCTTGGGCAGGCCACCTTCTCTAAGCAGTAGTTTCCCTACTGAACAACGAGCTATAACAGCATTTCCTTCAAAGTGTTCTTGTGAGGGTTTAAGGAGGTCACAAGGAAGGGTGCTAGCAATTAGTCTAATCTTCAGGTTTTCTGAGACCTCTTCCCCAGCACCACCCTCTCAAACCTGCTGAGAACTGGATCTCAAGAGGCACACTGTCTCTGCTTCCTGCCTGTGATAACGTGATCAGAGTTTTCCACCACACATTTCTGTCAGTGTGATATTCTGCCCCAGTGTACAGAATTGAGTGACCGTAGACAGAGTCCTCAGAAACCGTGAGCTCAAACAATCCCTTTCTTAGGCCATTTTGGTTAGACACTTTGTTGAAGTAACAATGTGAAAAGTGTCTGACAATGTTTATAAATGTTTGTGGACACAAAGAAGGTACAAATTGATACTTGCTAGTCAGATTTTGTGCTTGGCTGCTAAATTTTGAGAACACAAGATCTTGATTTTTGCAATCTACTTTTTGGGGGGCTATTGTTTGCTCTTGCTTTTCTAAGGCCTCAAGGTGCACCATTGAGTTATTGATTTGAGGTCTCACAATTTTTAAATTCTTAAAACTTTTATTATTAATTTTTGGTTTAATTAAAATATAACTTCTCTTCCCATGAGCCTCTGCTTCCCTTCAAATTTATGGCATCTTATTCTTTAATTATCACTGTTTTACACACACACACACACATACACACACACACACATGCACACAAATATATAACTGCAACTCGATGAGTCTGTTAGTGTTGCTTGTGTGATAACTTTTTAAGGCTGACCACTTGGAATTGGATAATTATTTAGGGTACTCATTTTTAGGGAAGACTAATTCTCCTTTTCTCTCCACACCTCTCTCAGCAGTTTTTAACTTCCTGTAGCTCTTCCTGCATCCATGTTGGCCTACGAACTAGTGCAATTCCTCAGGCCTTGTTTACGCATCCATATTGTTGTGATTTCATGGGTGTAGCTTCCCTGCCATTTCTAGAAGACACAATCTTATAGCAGACATTCTGATCTTCTCACTTCTAAGACCTCTTTTCTTCCTCCATGTTCCCCAAGCCTTAGCTGTCAGGGTAGTATTGCAGATATATCATTTTGGGCTGGTCACACACAGCCGGTTCTCTGCATTTGGTTAGCAGTGGTTTTCTATAATGGCTTTTCTTTTGGTGTGAACAGACACTTCTGGATGAGGAGGTAGTATCTTACCTGTGGGATAAATACTTAGAACTTAGTTAAGTGTCATCCTGGTTGAGCAAATTGGACGTAGATAGTTCATACTTTCTGGAGGGGAGGAGTCAGTTTTAAGAATGTGGCCCCTTTGACCACATGCCTGTAGATGACACCCCCACTCAAACCAATTGTTTGGACTGCACATTGGACACAAAGTTGGGTACGTAGGGAACAGAAGTAGATCTGGTGTGTGTGTGTGTGTGTCTGTGATGGATATGATCAAAATAAATGGCATGAATTAATTAAAAGTGTGTTAGGAGAAAAATACGTTACACCCCTATAAAAACACATTGGAGTGCCTTAGGAGCAGCTTTTGGTGTTATGAAAGAAAGCTGTCAGTCCCTGGGACAGTCTGAGATGATGACATCATGTGGGTGCTGCTAGAGCTTGTATTGTTAGCGCTCTTAGCTGATGACATGTAAGCTAAGCTTGGAGATTCCATCCCAGGTAGCTCTGAAATTGCTTGTCCTGGAGCCAGCTGGGCTGCAGCAATTGAGGTTCATTGGCTCTGTCTCTTGGGCAGTCAGAGCAGTGACAGGAATGATAATCTCCTGTAGATTCGAAGAGCTTTGAGAGTTTGTCTTCCAATCTCTGTTGCTCTTCACAGGGCACAGGATGGAGCTGATATCCCAGCTCTGTTCTGGCTACCGTCTGACCTTGGCTAGACCTGTTCTGCACTGTAAAGTGGGGGCTGCTGAAGCTGATCCCTGAGGCTGTCAAAAGCCAGGTTGAGATAAGGAGGGGCAGCTGGGCAGTGATATGCTATTGAAGGAGCTTTCTGCAGGGAAAGTTCTGCTGTGTGACCTTGAACTAGCTCTGAGGCATAAATGCTCCCAGCATGGTCATTGCAGAGCTACCAATGTCACAACACAGGATATAGACTTGAGAAGCAATCTGCACTGTCAGCTCCCGTAAGTGGCTGTGCAGAGCACATCCCATCAATCCCCCGGCACTATTGTTTTGCTAGTGGTTTCCTGAGCGTATTTTCAGAAAGATCCCAAGACCGGGTACAGAGAGCATGATACAGTCACTGCCGACATAGGTGGCAGAGAACGATAGTGCCTAGGTGTGGGGTGTAGTCTAAAGAACTCTCTTCAGAGTCTGGCATCTGGTGGGCACTCCCATGTGTACACCTTATGGTTGGGCAAATTGCTAATGGATGCCTCATGCTTGTTGAATACAAGGAGAAATTCATTACACCAACAGTGGAATGGTGTTGATGACAACTTGGGCTTTAGAGGCAGTGAGCCTGGCCAGGTATTCTATCTTGTTAATGATGACCCTGGGGAAAACTGCTTATTTCTTTTGCTTGGCCTCAGTTTCCCTACCTCAGAGAGGGAACAGTATGGAACATGATCTGAATAGCGATGAAACTCTGGTCTAGGGCTGGTGTGTCTCCTTCTCCTTTGAAGCTACAGAGGGATGGTATTAGTTGGTATCTTGCTGCTGTAACAAAATAACTGCCAACAGTAACTAGGGAGAAAGAGTTAATCTTGGCTCATGGTTTGAGGGTGCAGCTCATCATGCAGGGAAAATCATGGTGGTAGGAGACTGAGGTAGCTGGTCACCTGGTCACCTGGTCACCTGGTCACCTTGCATCTGCAGGCAGGAGAAAGAGACAGATGCTGGTGCTTAGCTCACTCTCTTCTTGCTGTTCAGTCCTGGGTCCCAGGCTATGGGATGAACCTTCAGTCAGTGTAGGTCTTTCTATATTAAATAACTTGATTTCAGAAATTCCATTACAGTTGTGTCTTGAGGTTTGTTTCCTCAGTGATTCTAGGTCCTGTGAAGCTGACAATGAACATTCACCATCTCAGAACTGCACAGCCAATTCAGTACCATAAACCTTGGACATCTAGGGAACTGACACAAGTGGTAGGAAAACTCAAGATCACTCTCATGACTCCTAGCTCTACTGAAAATTATCCCTGGGGGTTTTGTTGTTGTTTTGTTTTGGCAAATAGGAAAAGTAGCAATTTATTCTGACTCTCTGGATAAATAGCCGCCAGCAGTCTCTGGGGGAAGGGCAGGGTGGTCTTGTTTGTGCCACATGCTGGGTTCATTATATTCCACATGAAAAGTAGGTGCCTGAGAAATGCTGATGTTGTTCTTCTCTGTCCTCTTATACATGCAAACACATGCAATTACATCCTGAAATACGAAGGCTGAGTTTCTAATTACCAAATTTTCTGTCTGTCTTATTAGGGGAGTGTTGGTTACCATGAGCTCTTGATTTATTTCCTTTATAGATCACAAGAGCTACCTTTGCTCACAGTTTATCTTTGTTCCATTTGGGAGATATGAGCAAGAGCTACAGCTTACCCATGCTAAGGAGGCTTGGCTTCTGGTAGATCTGCAGTATACTGCAGCAAGTCATAATTAATGAACTATTGGGGGCTGGGGAGATGGCTCAGTTGGTAAAGCACTTGCCTAGCAAGCATGAAGACCTGAGTTTGATACCCAGAGTCCACATTAAAAACAAACAAACAAATAAATAAACAAATGAACAAAAAAAAAACACAGCCCAAGAACCAACCCCCTCTCTCCCTGCCCCCAAACAAAAGCAAACACCTGGGTTGAGTAGTTCATGCTTGCAATCCAGTGCTTAGAAGACAAAGACAGGCAGATGATTGGCTGTGCAAAACTAGCAAGTTCCAGACCAGTGAGAAACACTGTCTCAAAAATCAAGCTAGACCGTGAATAAGGAATGATAGCTGAGGCTATCCTCTGATGTCAACATGCCCCTTAATACACATACATCTACACACATTCGGGTATGTCTCAGTAAACAAATGTTGCCAGTGAGGTGAGTCTTTTCTTTCCAGTGTAGAGAGATCACTGCTCAAGGCTGGCCCTGAATAACCTCTAGAAGATTGTGAGCAGAACTTATGTATTATTCCAGAGGCCCCTGGGAGCTAACAAGGGTGTATCAGGCCAGTTTGTGGAGTTTGTAATGCAAGGAAGAGAGTAACGGATGTGAAGGCTGGCTCCAAGAGCCTTAAAGCTATGTTTATTTGGTCTCAGTCTTATCTGTCAAGCTGTCAAGTGAGACCATGTGTGTGATTCAAGAAGGCCAAGCAGTGGAGGACAGAGGCTTGCAAAGCTGGATCTCTGCTCAGCCTCTTGCAAAAATCAAGTGCACTTTGAGTTGCTCCTCTGTACAAAAGTGTAATGACAGTTTCAAACAGAGTTATGAAAACAGAATATATCTGATGCACACTATGCATATATAAGGCACATGTATGTGTAATGGCTCAGCCTGCTGTGTGGTAACAAAGCATTTGTCCTCTTATTCATGAGGTTGTGCATCTGTTCCTTCCAGACACTGAGATGTAAAAGCAAAAACATGAACAGCCTGGACAGAAATTAAAGAACCATTGCAAGCCAGCTGGGATGCCGCAACCAGAGAATCTAGGCCTGTGTTGGCAGCCCTCAGTGTCACGGTGGCAAGTCCCTCTTTCTCCTTTATCACCTGCTGACTGATATAACAGGGAGGAGTGGTGCTGGTACCATGCCTGACACTTTCTAATATTGATTCCAGTGATTTCATAGTCACAGTTGCTGAGACTATCACCATTCATTTGCAGACCAGGCCACCGAGTTCCTCAGAACTTAAGTAACTTGCTCAAAGTTCAATAGTTGCTGCAAAGTGAATGGGGAGAAACAATGTGACTGAGTCTCAGGTTCTTGCTTTGCCTGATACAACAGGCAGTGGATCCTTAACTTTGTAGCCTTTGCCGATCTCTAGCCCATTGGCTACCATACTTGCCCAAGCATTTCAATCCTAAGAGACGTCTGTCCCAATTTGGTTCTGCTCAACTTAACTTCAACTATTTTTATTTTTCACCAATTTTAGTTTTACACAGCTTAGGTTGGTTAAGGCTAACTTAAGCAGACCATGTACCTGGGTATCTGCATATGTGTATATAGGTGTGTGTGTGTGTGTGTGTGTGTGTGTGTGTGTGTGTGTGTGAATGCAAGTGTGCATGTGGGCAATCTATGCTGTCATTCCTGAGCATTGTCCATCCTGTTGTTTTGAGACATGGTCTCCCACTGACCTGGAACTTGCCTACTAGGCTGGCCAGTGAACCCCAAGGATCTGCATATCTGTTTATTCTCCAGGAGTAGGATTTCCAGCATGAAATACCATGTTTGGATTTATATGAAATCTAACATTCCCATCTCTGTGCATGCATGGCAAACATTTAGAAGCTTCTGTGGTAGTTAATATTGGTTGCCAGCTTGATTGCATTGAGAGGCACTCAGGTGATTGATAATACATTTCTGGGCATCTGAGAGAGTTGTTTGAATATGGACAGCATTGTCCTATGGGCTGGCATCTAGATGGCATCAATGTGGATGACGGGAAGCCTTCTGCCAACACAGGTGTTCTTCCTCTCATTGTGTCCTGGTCTCCATGAGGTGAGCAGACTGCTCAGTCCCACCTTTCCACTGTGACATTCTGCCTTAGGTCAGGCCCATAGTAATGGATCCAGATAACCTCAGACCGAACCCTGTAAACTGTGAGTTCAAACAAATCCTTTTCTCAAATGCTTTATTCCAGTGATGAAAGCCCAATTTTATTAAACCTTACCAGAGCATGGTGATACCAGGAAATGATTTAAAACTCTGGATTTTACATTGCCATTCTGTTCTCAATTGCCTGATGAGACTGTTGTCCCTATGTGTAACATGTCTTCTAAACTGAGTCAGCATGAAAATAAAGGTAAGCAGGGAGAGGGGTGGCTACATGGAAGGCAGTTGATAAGATCCCTGTTAACATGATAGGTTATTCTGTGTCAGATGCAGAGAGTACTGTGCTTAAAACATCATCTAACTCATCTGGAAACAGACTATCTTGCGTGTTTCACAGATGAGGTTTCAGAAAGTGTTCACAAGCTTAGTGAGTTTCCCAAGTCATAAAGCTGGATAGGGGACAGCTCTCTGACCCAAGGGCCCTGTCTTTCCATAGTTCCTACCATCCAAAGATACTCCACTGTAGTAGGGTTGGGAGATATTGGTGCTGGACCTCTTGTAGCCAACAGCACATAAATCAAAGAGGTCCAGATCAGGATTCTAATTTCTGGTGGAAGAATGGGACCTGAGTCATATCTTTGGACCCAGAAGGAGATTTGCTATCCCAGGCTGCTTGGGTGGCCATGAATAGATAATTACCCAAACTTGATGGCAGGAACCTAAGCTTTCATGATGGCTTGCCTGCCTGTCTGCCTTCTCTTCCTTTCCTTTTTGAGAAAGGCCCAATATAGCCCAAGTTGGCCTTAAACAGATCCTGCTTCCATCTTCTGAGGGCTGGGGTTTTAGATGTGTGCTATAAGGTTAGATAACAGGACACTTTCTGATAACAGAGACACACCATGATCTATTCCTGTAAGAGATAATCCAAACAGATCTGTCAATCACTTGGGACAGGAAAAGCTCCATTCTAGTACCCATAGAAAGCCTGAGAAGAGCTTAGATGAGACAGTGGTCTTGTTGGATACCGTCTTCACGTGTGTGTGGAGAACATACTGGCATCATAGCAAGCTTCATCTCTCTTCTAGACTATATGTGCCATCTGAATCATGTCAACAGCAAATACAAAGTCCTGGGACACAAGATGAATCCAGATCAGAATTCTAGTGACACTGCTATCTTGGAAAAACAACCTTTATGCCACATCAAAAAATCAGGTCTTAGAGGAATAAAAGGGGCCCAGAGGTAAATCCTTAGCTACCTGTAAGAAAAAGGTAGCTATTGGCTTTGAGCCAGCTACAGGCAGATCTGCATTTTGGATCTATTATGGCTTGATTCCTTACCCATACCTGTGATTGCCACTAAGCTGAATTAGGGGCTGCAGCCTTCTGTTCTTGCTGAGAGAAGTCTGAGCTTTTGCATTGGTAGAAACATCATAGACCATCCACTCACATCAGAAGGCACAGAGGGTGACCACAAAAAACAGACCCTGAGAGCAATGCTGACAAGACCAGTGTTCTGCCCTCTCCAGAATACTTGCTGAGTTAATTAAGTTAAAAGCTGTAGAAGGAAGGAGGATAGAGATTTGGCTTTTTAAAAAGTGAACATCAATCACTTTATTGATCTTTCTATTTCTTTTTATTCTCTTTGTGTTTGAGATCCCTGGACTATGCTTGCTGCAGGCTTCTCTCACAATAAAAATTATGTAAATTAAAATACTGACTTAAGTAAAAAATGAAGCCTTATGGCATAAAGGGTAAAATCCATAAAGTGATCCTGTAGATGGGAGCTTAACTTAAAAGACAGACAGAATCTGCAGAGGACAGATGTTGGAGGAGCTCCCACATTTGAGTCTTCATCTACCCTTGTTTTGAAATGTGACCTGGGGAGATGACATGGCTCAGTAGAAGAAGCAGCCTAGCTCCTATTGCTGGGTCACTGCTGTACGACCTTGGCTCAACTCCTAACCTCATCAAGGTCTTGGTACTCTCATTTTAAAAATCAGGATAATAAGGTACAGCAAAGATCTAGGGACACAGGCCTGGTGAGACTGCACTGTGAGTAGCTGGGGAGCAGAGAGGACTGTGCCGAGTGCTAGAAGAGTATGCCCCCCATTGGTTCAGGGGAGCAGGAACCCTGACTTAGGGTCTCTGTTTCAACCTGGTGGGCCTGTGCATGCAGAACAGGTGCTCAGGCCATCTGCCACCAGGAACAGCAGAGATCCAGGGACACAGGCCAGGTACATGGGAGAGATGAGAACCAATCACTGACAAGACCACATATAATTGCAGACAACTAGATGGCAAGAGGGAAGCAAAAGAACTTACGCCATGGAAATCAAGACAACCTGGCAACACCAAAACTCAGCTCTTCCATCACAGCAAACAGTGGAAGGCCAAATACTCCAGAAAAAGAAGACTCAGTCCCGAAATCATACCTCAAGATGATAATAGAGATCCTTAAACAAGAATGGGAGGAAAAGCATAAAGAAATAGAAGCTTTTAAAGAGGAAATATGAAAAACACTCAAAGAAATCAAAGAATTAGAGGAAAACAGAACCAAAGAGATGAAGGAATGGAAGAAGTAATTTAAAATGGAAATGGAAACAATAAAGAAAACACTAAAAGAGACAACCCTAGAGGTAAAAACCTAAAAAAGAAATCAGAAGTCACAGATGCAAGCATTTCCAACAGACTACAAGAGATGGAAGAGAAAATCTCAGGGGCTGAAGACAACATAGAAAACATAGATAAAACAGTCAGAGAAGATGCAAAAGACAAAACGCTTCTAACCAAAAATGTCCAGGAGATCCAGGAAACAATGAGAAGACCAAACCTAAGGATGATAGGAATAGAAGAGGGTGAAGAATATCAACTAAGAGGCACAGTAAATATCATCAACAAAATAATAGAAGAAAACTTCTCTACCCTCAAGAATGAGATGACCATGTGCATAAAAGAAGCCTACAGAAATCCAAATAGAGTGGACCAGAAAAGAAATTTCTCCTGACACATAATAGTTAAAATGCCAAGTGCCCAAAGCAAAGGAAGAATACTAAAAGCAGTAAGGGAAAAAGGTCATGTAACATATAAAGGCAGACCAATCAGAATCATACCTGACTTCTCAACAGAGATTATGAAAGCTAGAAGATCCTGGACAGACATCATGCAGATCCTAAGAGAACACAAGTATCAGACAAGCTGCTATACCCAGCAAAACTCTCATTCACCAAGACATTCCAAGAAAAAACTAAATTTATACAATATCTGACCAAAAACCCAGCACTACAACGAATTATAGGTGGAAAACCCAATACAAGGAGGAAAACTACATCCTAGTAAAAATAAGAAAACTCCTAAGCAAGAAAACCAAAAGAAGAAAGACACACAGGCACAATTCTACCTCCAAAAGCAAAAATAGCAGGAAACAACAACAACTATTCCTTAATATCTGTTAACATAAATGGACTCAGTTCCTCAATAAAAAGATACAGGCTATCAGACTGGATAAATAAACAGAATCCAGCATTTTGCTGCATACAGGAATCTCAGAGACAAAGACAGATACTATCTCAGAATAAAAGGTTGGGAAAAACCTTCCAAGCAAATGACCCCAAGAAGCAAGCTGGAGTGGCCATTCTAATATCGAATAAAGTAGATTTTCAACCAAAAGGTATCGAAAAAGATAAGGAAGGACACATTTTACTCATTACAGAGAAAATTTGTCAGGAGGAACTCTCAATACTTAACATATATGCTCCAAATACAAGAGTACCCATATTCATAAGAGAAACCCTACTAAAGCTCAAAAAATACATTGCACCCCACACAATAACACCCCACTCCCATCAATGGACAGATCATGGAAACAGAAACTGAACAAGGAAACAGTAAAACTAGCAGAGGTTATGAACCAATTGGAATTAATAGACATCTACAGAACATATCATCCTAAAACAAAAGAATACACATTTTTCTCAGCACCTCACGGCACCTTCTCCAAAATTGACCATATAATTGGTCACAAAACAAGCCTCAATAGATATAAAAAGATTGAAATACTCCCATGCATCCTATCAGATCACCATGGTCTAAGGCTGGTCTTTAATAACAACAAAGACAACAAAAAGCCCATACACACGTGGAAACTAAACAATGCTCTATTAAACAATAGCAGGGTCAAAGAAGAAATTAAGAAAGAAACTAAGAATTTTCTAGAATTTAATGAAAATGAAAACACAGCATACCTAAACCTATGGGATGCAATGAAAGCAGTACTAAGAGGAAAACTCATAGCTCTGAGTGCTTCCAAAAAGAAACTGGAGAGAGCATACACTAGCAACTTGACAGCACAGTTGAAAGCTCTAGAACAAAAGGAAGCATATATACCCAAAAATAGTAGACAGGAAGAAATAATTAAACTCAGAGCAGAAATTGACCAAATAGAAACAAAAAGAACCACTCAAACAATCAACAAAACCAAGAGCTGGTTCTTTGAGAAAATTAACAAGATTGATAAACCCTTAGCCAGACGAACAAGAGGACAAAGAGAGAGTATCCAAATTACAAAATTAGAAATGAAAGTGGAGACATAACAACTGAAACTGAGGAAATTAAAGAAATCATCAGATCCTACTAGAAAAGCCTACACTCAACAAAGCTGGAAAATATCGAGGAAATGGATGAATTTCCAGACAGATACCAGATACTTAAGTTAAACCAGTACCAGGTAAACCATCTAAATAATCCCATAACACCTAAAGAAATAGAAGCAGTCATCAAAAGCCTCCCAACCAAAAAAAGTCCAGGTCAGGATGGGTTCAGTACAGAATTGTATCAGACATTTATTGACGTCCTAATACCAATACTCTCCAAACTATTCCACAAAATAGAGTCAGATGGAACACTACCTAACTCATTTTTCGAGGCCACAATAACTCTCATTCCTAAACCACACCAAGACCGTACAAGGAAAGAGAATTTCAGACCAATCTCACTTAAGAACATTGATGCAAAAATACTCAACAAAATCCTTGCAAACCGAATCCAAGAACACATCAAAATGATCATTCACCATAAACAAGTAGGCTTTGTCCCTGGGATGCAGGGGTGGATTAATATACAGAAATCCATGAACATAATCCACAATATAAACAAACTCAAAGAACAAACCACATGGCCATCTCACTAGACACTGAGAAAGCATTTGACAAAATTCAACACCCCTTCATGTTAAAAGTCTTGGAAAGAATAGGAACCCAAGGCCCATACCTAAAAATTAAAAAGCAATATTCAGCAAACCAATAGCCAACATCAAACTAAACAGTGAGAAACTTGAAGCAATCCCACTAAAATCAGGGACTAGACAAGGCTGCCCACTCTCCCCCTACCTATTTAACATGGTACTGGAATTCCTGGCCGGAGCAATTAGATAGCAAAAGGAAATCAAAGGGATACAAATTGGAAAGGAAGATGTAAAAACAACACTGTTTGCAGATGACATGATAGTGTACTTAAGTGATCCCAAAAATTCTACCAGAAAACTTATACAGCTGAACAACAATTCAGCTAAGTGGCTGGATATAAAATTAACTCAAACAAATCAGTATCCTTCTTCTATTCAAAGGACAAACATGCAGAGAAAGAAATTAGGGAAAAGATACCCTTCAAAAAATTCACAAACAATATGAAATGCCTTGGTGTAACTCTAACTAAGCAAGTGAAGGACCTCTATGACAGGAACTTTTAATCTCTAAAGAAGGAAATCAAGGAAGATCTCAGAAATTGGAAAGATCTCCCATGCTCATGAATTGGAAGGATCAACCTTGTAAAAATGGCCATCATACCAAAGGCAATCTACAGATTCAATGCAATCCCCATCAAAATTCTAACCCAATTCTTTATAGAGTTGGAAAGAGCAATGTGCAATTTCATCTGGAATAACAAGACCCAGAATAGTGAAATCTAACCTCAACAACAGGAAAACATATGTGGGAATCACTATCTCTCACCTCAAGCTATATTACAAGGCAACTGTGCTAAAAACTGCATGGTCCTGGTACAGAGATAGGCATGTGGATCAATACAACAAAATAGAAGATCCAGAAATGAGCTCTCACATATATGGTTACTTGATTTTTGACATAGATGCTATAAATATTCAATGGAAAAAGGACAGTCTCTTCAACAAAGTGTGTTGGTCCAACTGGCACTCAGCATGCAGAAGAATGAAAATAGACCCTTTCTTATCTCCTTGTACAAAGCTCAAGTGCAAGTGGATCAAAGATCTCCACATTAAACCAGGTACACTGAAATTATTAGAAGAGAAAGTAGGGAAAACCTTAGAACAGATAGCCACAGAAGAAAATTTCCTGAACAGAACACCAATGGCTTGTGCTCTAAGGTCAAAGATTGACAAGTGGGACTTAATGAGATTGCAAAGTTTCTGTAAGGCTAAGGACACTGTCAAGAAAACAAAATTGCAGCCAGCAGAGTGGGAAAAGATCTCTACCAACCCCACATCTGATAAAGGCCTAATATCCAAGGTATACAAAGAACTCAAGAAGTTTGACACCAGAGAATCAAACAACCCTACTAAAAAACGGGGTACAGAGCTAAACAAAAAGTTCTCAATTGCGGAATATCGAATGTTGGAGAAGCATCTAAGGAAGTGCTCTACATCCTTAGCCATCAGGGAAATGCAAATCAAAACAATCGAGATTCCACCTATCACCAGTCAGAATTGCTAAGATCAAAAATTCAGATGACAGCAGATGCTGCCGAGGATGCAGAGAAAGAGGAACACTTCTCCACTGTTGGTAGGGTTGTAAACTGGTACAACCACTCTGGAAAGCAGTCTGGTGATTCCTCAGAAAATTGGACATAGTACTACCTGAAGACCCAGTTATTCCACTTCTGGGCATATACCCCAGAGACGCTCCAATATATAAGAAAGACACATGCATCACAATGGTCATAGCAGCCCTATTTATAATAGCCAGAAGCTGAAAAGAACCCAGATGTCCTTCAGTAGATGAATGGATACAAAAATTGTGGTACATTTACACAATGGAGTACTACTCAGCTATCATAAACAATGACTTTATGAAATTCTTAAGAAAATGGATGCATCTAGAGAATATCATCCTGAGTGAGATAATCCAGTCACAAAAGAAGAGACAATATGCAGTCACTGATAATTGGATACTAACCCCAGAAAGCTCTGAACACCCCAGAAACACCTTTAGACTATATGAAGTTCAAGAAACACAAAGACTCTTCCAAAAGAAAAAGAAAAAACATTATGTTTACTCTTTACATACCAGGAAAAGTAATTCCAGTTTACATCTTGTTTTACATGTACTTTATGCTCATTGTAACTAGTATAATTTTAATACACACTATCAAACCTTTTAAAAAAATCAAGTACTGACAAAATGTATTTGTACACTTTTATGCAAAAATGCTTAAAATCTGTACATTTATCTTTGTTTTATAAAATAAATTGTTCAATTAAGAAAAAACAAGAAAATTAGGATAATATCCAACATGCTGAGGTTGCAGGAGGACTAAGTTTGTCTTTAAAGGAACCGAGCTGGTGAACAATTGGAAATTCCTTATTTATGGTTCTGCGGTCATTTGGGTTGAGGAGCATTTTGGGTCCATTTAAGATGCTACAAGAGAATCTTCTAACCTCTAACCTGTAATCAGAGTATGTGGAATCTTCAGCAATATGGTCGTACCCTCTAGTCCTGGTGGCCAGCCAATGACAGTGGTGACTGCCTATATTGTTTGGGCCATAAAGCTCAATGGGTCATAAAAAAGAGGAAATAGAGAGGACATGATTAAAGATACTACAAACTGAAAAAAATATTATGGAGTGAATGTTTGTTAAACATTATGATGTAGTTTTCACTGTCCTGGTAGAAAAAGAATCTAAGATTAAGGCAGATTTAGTGTATGATAGGTTCTATTTGCTGGCTCATAAATGGCACCATCTTATTAGTGTCTTTACATGGTGGGAGGGTGTTTCTTGCAAGGGTTCCCATTCATGCCCATCCCCCCCTGGCTAATTATCTCCTAATGTCCTACCTCAAAATGGTCACATACTGACAATTGGCTTCTACTTTATGACCTTGGGGGATAAAGGTACACACAGTCCCCCACTGAAAGGAGTTTCTTTATCTAGAGAATAGTTGGATCATAAGACAGGCTGTTCTGTTGGGGAGGAGTAATAGTTACTTATCTTTTATTTTCTAGCTGGGGTTTTGGATCAGCAACACTCTGATGGGATTTCAGGCTTCCCGGAGCCTGAATGGGGTCATGCCATCTGGGAGGGTGATGGCATATGCACATCCTAGAGGCTGACATCTTGTCACCATAGCAGCAGAAAGACAGATCTTTACGTCTTGCTATATATGAGATTAAGGTTCTGTCCTTGGTTTTTGAATGGTTGCTCCCTAGTTTGTGACTGACCTGGTAACTTTCTCCTTGTTTCTTTCTTCCTTTTTTCAATATAATCTTTTCTATTGATTTTTTGGGAATTTCACATCAGAAACCCCAATCATTTACCAATCCTTTCATGTCTGCCCTACTCTTATAACCTCCCCCACAAAAGAAAACAAACAAACAAAAAAAGAGTTAACTACAACAACAAAACTTCGCCAATCCTCTGGGCAGGAGGGACTTCTGTTAACCACAGCCTTCTATCTCATCTTCAACAGGTGTTATCTCTAATTCCACCTTGCACCCACCACTGGGCACTTCCATTGTCCCCTCCTCTCCGTTACATGGTTTGTGGTGGTGGCATTGGCAGTTGCACTATGCCAGCAGCACAATTCTTTTCCTAAACAGCTTTACTTGCAAATGTTCATTGCAATGAGTTGTTGGAGTGGCTCAAGGCCTCTGAGTTTTGCTATAGGATCCTTGCAGAGAGAAGTATCTTGCTGTTGCCCAGAGACACGGAGATTCTACCATTATGAGTCCATAGGACTGGCCTTTCACTCACCCTAGCAGTTCACAGATGTGGTAGTTGTCAGGGTGGGCCAACTCAAAGCCCTGGATCTGGGCCGTGGGTGGTAATTGAATCGGGGTATCTTGCAGGTCACCACAATGCCACGAGATGGCTGGTAAGGGGTGAAGCCAGTTTGGCAAGGCCCTTGAACATCAACATGGCTTCAGGCAGCAGCCCAGACCATAGTCATTCATCTACATGGCCTTAGATGGGACCACAGACACCAATACAGCCTCTGGTTGTATCTGAACCACCAACCAATGCATGGGTCTTAGAGCCTCCATGGACCTGGTCCTCATCATGGCCTCAGGTGGATACACATACTGTTTATATCAACATGGCCCCCAAGGCAGCAAAGCCTGTGGATATCACCAAGTCATCAGCGAGTGGTACTCACTGCCTACGTCCACAAGGATCTCAAGCTTCATCGCAGTCTGGACCAACAGCATGTACCACAGACACCAACATGGCCTCTGGTATATCACAGACTGCGACGGTCCTAGAGGAAGTTCAATCTAGGAAGTGAACCTTCCCTCATCTTGCGCCTCTGTGGTTGCCCAGAGCCAGGGTGAGGTATGCAGCTCCCAGAGAACGTGTTTGGGAGTTAGAGTCTGCATAAGCACAAACTCCACACTATTGTATACCATTCCCCTGGCCAATGACAGCCTGCTGGTCTGAGCCTTCTCTCTTACCTGACACCACAATCACATCTCCAGTTCTCCCTCTCTTCATAGAGCATGGGCCACTGTTTTTCTATCTCTTCTACTTCTCCATCAAATATTTTATTACTGTAAGAGTGTCTGCTGACCCACAATTCATGGCAGGGTGGTGTTGGTGATGAGCATGCTGGGTGTCATTTCATTGGCCTATTTCTCATCGCTCAGGTACTTTGATTAAGTAGATGTTAGCAATGAAGTACGTGGCTGAAACTGACTTTGGAATTGAGTGTGTACCCCATCTTTTGAGCTTCATTAGTGTGTATGCCACACATTGCTTGGTTTAGGGCCTACATTTGCTGTTAATATGCCTTTATAAAAAGGCAATCTAATCCCCAATTTCAATGCCTGATATTATCCTTTGTGGTGGATCATGAAGAGCTTGCTAGCAGGGTGTTAAGAGTAAAACACATCCTTCTCCATTTATCACAGATGACAAAGGACAGATGAGACCTTACGCTTCCTCCTTCCTTGCTCAGTCAAGAGATTCAAGTGGGTTGATATTTTCAGACCAGACAGCGGGCACCACTGATAAGAAATTCCAGGAATGAATGCACGGCAATCTCCTCAGCACACTGTTTGAGTTCCTCTGTGACCTGGGTCTCACCTGTTCTGAGGCCTCCTTTTCCCCTGTTCCCACCGGTAGATTCTCAGGGTTACTGAGCTGTGTAGTTTCCCAATTTGTCTATGCTGCTGCCTGCTGGGGAGATTCCACCTCTGCATTCATTGACCACCATCTGTGTCTGCCCTCAGCCTCCTGACTCCTACAGAACATTAGTCACTCCAGCTTAGTTAAGCAATCTTCCCTTTCTCAGGAGGCAAGAGTCAGATTGGTTTCATGCCTTCAGCTTAGTAGAGTGGGTAAATTAAGGACCTTCTATTCTGGTCTTGGGAAAGGATAAGGTTGAAATGGCAAGAGGGGGCATTGCTATTTGAAGCCCTCTCTTTAAAAGAACCTTTTAGAAGTGTTCTCAACTCTTTTCTTTTCCCTATCTGTTTACATCTGATTAATTAGAATTTAGCCATGCAACCAAACCTAGAAAAGGTGGTTGAGAATATAATCTTTAAGTTGAGTGCCACATGTTAACAAACAAGGCACATCAAATGGGTGCTAATGGCTTTGACAGTTTTCCTTGGATTTAACCACTGCCCATGGCTATTGGTGAAAGTGACAGACATAGATGAGATCTGATAATCAGATTTCTCTTTTTGAGTATTTCTTTTTCTAGTCATATGGGGGACTGGATATGAGCATTGCCTGGGGAGGTCCCTAGAGTGGGAACCTTCTCCCTGAAGGAGCATGGGATCAGCCAGGGATCCCTTAGGTTCTTCTCATCTGCCATGATTGTCAAGAAACACCCCATCCTAAACTGATCCCAAGCTTGAGACCAAGCTCTGGTTGTTTCTGTTGTCACTAAACTTACCACCACCATCTTTGGCTCTACTTATAAATGTTTAAAAATATTCACTTGACACACAGGGGAATTATAGACTCTCTCATTTTCCAAAATGAAAAGCAGCTCATGTATTATTCAAGACAAACATTGTATTATTGAACAAAGGATAGGTCTGTTCATCCCTCCTTATGCATTCTGGTCCGTATTGCCTTATTAGTCCATGAACTCTGTGAGGATTTTACTGATGAGGTTTGTAAGCCAAGGCAGAGTTCAAATGTCAATATGTCCAGATGCCAAGATTATGAGATTATCATAAAACCATAAAATTCATGCTTGGTGTACCCAGTGACTCTTTCCACTTTGTTCCCACTACATGGAAGTTTAACTTGGCATGAACTCCTCTTCCAGGAAGCTTACTACCATCTATCCTCCCATTGTAGAGTTTGAGAAAGTTAACTTACCAGGCTAATATCTCTTTTTGTGTCCTCTGCCCAACTGGACTTTAGCTTTAACACGGACAGTTGTGCTCCTCTTTCTTCGCTCCTGTCCTTTAGGTGTGAAGGTGATAGCTGTGAAAACCCACTTGGGTCAAGGATAACTAAATTCCTTATTTACAGCATGTGCCAAAGCACATAGGAAAGGTCAGCTGAACCTCAAAGTGCTTAGCAAAGATACTGGCCTGTGTGGTCCACTCGCCACTCATGACTGACACCTGGCAGTGTAGCACAAGGCTTAAGAATGTCCTTTCAAAGCTCCCGTTTTTAGCACATTTCCAGCTCCAGTGTCCACCACTCTCCTTCCCACCCCCCTCCTTCAACCTTTTTGGTTTTTTTTTTTTTTTTTTGGTTAACACTCCTCCTGTTCAGAGTCTCTGCTCTTTCTGTTTTCTCTGCCTAGGTTGCTTTCCCAAAATTGTCCTATTTGCTGCTGCTTCTCAGCAGACATCTCTCTATTCATGTAATACTCTACTGAAGTCTCAGTTGGTACTCATGCTTTATCCTCCCAAGTGCTGGGTCACAGGTATATGTCCCCATGTATCTTTGTGTGACCTATGGCTTCTATCCTATAACTGTCTGCTTTAGGCTGTATAACAAGACGCCATCTACTGAGAAATTTATGAACAGCAGAAGTGCTCTCCTACTGTTCTTCAGGCTGGGAAGTCCAAGATCAAGGTGTTGGGATCTGGTGAGAGGCTGCTTCTTGATTCATTAATATATCTATGCCCTGTGGAGAGGTGAGAATGTTCTTTGGAGTCTTCTTTATGCAATGTAATGGGATAGGTTTGAATCTTGCTGTTCACTGGGTTTGGAATCACCTAGGAGACCACCTCTAAGAATGTCTTTGAGTAGTTTCCAGAGGGGCTTAAGTGAGGAAGGAAGGTGTGTACTGAATGTAAGTGGAACCATTGTCTGGACATGAATAAGAAAGGGGGAAAGGACAGCTTAGCACTCATTCCTGCCCTTCTATCTGCTTCCTTCCCCCTTAAAATGTGAAGAGCCACATGTGAGAGCTGCTTCCACAGTCATCCCTTTCTCACCATGATGGACCAATTAGCTGTTCCTAATAAGCCCTGTCTCTCTTAAGTTATTTCTTGTCAGATATCTGGTCACAGCAGTGAGATGAGTAAGAAACACACATGGGCATTTAAAATGGAAATTTCTGGTTTCTTTAGAAACTCAGTTATATCATAGGATGTTTTGCTGGGACAGAAGAAAAATATTTTTGCGAAAAAAACAGATGAAAGAATGTTGAAGCAGATACATGAAAGGATGTCTTGCTGAAGCAGAAAGGTGAGAGGAAATGTGATATTTAAAAATTATATAAATATGATTCCCTCAGACAGTGGGAAGATATTGATTTATCTTGCTTTGCTAGTCTTCACTGACAATGCTTATGTATTAGTTCGCCTTGCATTGAGCTGCTGATCTCCTCTTGTGGCGACTTTGTAGAGAGTAACTCACCCAAGAACTTCTTGGGATATTCTGGAAGCTTCTTGCCACTTCCACAGACCTGGGCCAGTTGGTGGAGCCTTGTGGTTTCTTCTGGATCAAATTCCCCTTGCTGATTCGTGAATGGTGTTTGCTGAGCGGACTGGGTAACAGCTGCTGATTCATGTTGCTGTTTGCTAGAGGAATGAACTGCTGACAAAGAACTATTTCTAAATGGGTCCACAGCCCTCATTTTCTATTAATCTTTCACTACCTTTGGTGGGTGATGGACTAAAAAGGAAGATGAAGTGTTGTGTTGAAGAACCCTTATTAAAGTCCATTTTGAAAAATCTAAATCTACAAGCATTAGTCCCATTTGTAAGGATTCTACTGTTATGATGTAGTCACCCTTTGCAGATGATATCACCTCATGTCATCACCCTGGGGACCATGGTTTTAGCATCTACACATGGGAACACACATTTGGGTCACAGTACTATCTACTCCACTGGTTTCTCCTATCTGTCTGTCTGCTAGCCTGCCTGCCTATCTATCTGTCTGTCTGTCTGTCTGTCTGTCTGTCTGTCTATCTATCAATTATCTATCTATCTGTCTATCTATCAATCAATCTATCTATCATCTATCTATCTATCTATCTATCTATCTATCTATCTATCATCTATCTAATCTATGTATTTTCTATGGGAGTCATCACCTATTTACTGAACAGCTAATATTAACCAGCTGTTGCTTTAGACACTTGAGCAACATCAGTGAACAAAACAACAACCATTAGGTAGCTTAGTTGGCAAAGGGCTTGCCTTGCTAGCAGAGGATAAGAGTTAAACTCCTAGAACTCCTACTTAAAAAAAAAATAAAGCTGATTTTTGTGCTGCATACATGTGACTGCAGTGAGGGGGACTTGTTGAACATCCAACTTAGCCTACTAGATATGTTCCAGGCTAGTGAGAGACTGTATCTCAAAAAATGAGGAAGACTGTACCTAAAGAACAACAGCAGCCAAGGTCTTTGCCTTCATGAAGCCTACATTCACACAGAAATGCTGGAGACTATAAAACAGAAATAGCATCAGCTGCTAGGAGGTTACAAGTCACAGAGAACAAAGGTAAAATCAGGGTGAGGTACTGTGACGGATGGGGCAAGGTTAGGCAAGAATAGGTTAGTAGCCATACCTCTCTAATGAGATGAATGATGTTTGTAGGTTGATGTCCAGGTGGTACATGATTGGGCAGTAAAGAGTGGGTGGGGACAAAGTTCTGGTAAGGAGAGAGGAGGTGGAGAAAGAGAGATTCGAGAGGAGGCAACATGGAAACGGACGTGGATGTTTTTCTAGGCGTATATCTAGATGAAAAAAATTGTTATGATTATTTCTAAGGGTTTCTATGGGTCAATTTATCTTATGTAGATGTACATTTTATATCTTTGTCTACTGGTTGTAAACTTATTGTGTAGAGGGCTTGTGGATTGAGAATTTAACATATAAACTTGTTTGATAAGTTAATGATTATGGAGTCATGAGTTTACTAGGCCCATGGAACGAGATGTGTGGGTACCAGGCTTGGGAACTAACTGTTAGAGGATTACGCTCTGGCACCGCACTGGAGTGACTACTGGTGTGGCTCTAGAGGCTCTTGGCGTGGCTCCTGGGGAGTAAGACCATGGGGGGGGTAGAGGTGGTAACAATAGAATCTTTTTTATATTTACCACAACAGATGTTAGGACGATATCTTAAAATAATCATTTTTATTTGCACAAATATTGATCCTTGCTTCTTCTTTCCCTTAGAATATAAAGTTTTTGATGCAGAAAACGTGTATGGCTGTTGCTAATCTGTATGTAGTGCTCCACCCACTCCAAGTGTTCAGTGATTGTCAGATCGAGAAGAGAAGTCTTTGTCTACATCTACTACCAAGTACATGCCAATGGCGCCTGATGCTTCAACCCTCCCGTGACACTCCTTCTGGGCTAGCATCCCTCCTTCCTATTCCTCAAACAGCCAGAAGACTAAATTTGCACCCATCTTCAGCTGACCCTTTCCATGATTGTGGCTAGGCAGTGTGAGTGTTGTCACCCTCATCTCCCAGATGAGGAACTAGAGGCTCAGAGAGGGCCAAGGTCATGAAGTGTTGGAAATCTGGAGCTTTTGCCACCAATAGGAAGACCAACAGGGATTTCCCTTTACTGTGTTCAGCATGGAGGTTTCCCGAACTGCATAGGGCATGGTCCCTGGAACAATCATGGAAGTTGGCTTCATTTGTCTCTACTCAGTCCAGATCTTGGGGGGGGGGGAATGGAATTGCATCACTGAGCTTCTTCACAGCTTTCTTTTCTCTGAGCCAGTCCTGTTTAGGCAAATCCTGCTGACCAGATGGTTGCTCTTCAACTGAACTAATGAGTATGCAGGCAGCATTGAATAACTGGCTTTGGCTTCTCAAAATTAATTGCTATCAAAGCGAATCCTTGATTCTGTCTCTTTCATTACTTTGATTAACTTGTGTTTTGGGGCTCAGAAGAAAAATGAACCTTTTGGCTTCCATTTATCTTTAGGGCAACCAGTAATCTCTTGCCTTTCTACACAAATTCTGGCTTTACCAAAAACCTCCACATGTGATTTCAGGATAGGTCAGTACAGGTTTTTTTTTTTTTTTTTTGTTTTAAGTGAACCATGGACTGGTGCATATCAGGTGCTTCTACACACTGGATGTTTATGGACGCACCAACTTTCAAGTGATAGAAAACTCAACTGCAGGGCTGGGGGGCTGCTCAGTGGTGAAGTGCTTCCCTAAGTTTCTTTAAGTTTTGGGTTTCTTCCTCAGTACTACAAAGAAGAGGAAGAAGAGTAAGAGAACAAAGAGGAGAAAAATACATAAAAAGAAAGAGAACTAACGAGTTTATTCAACAACAATGTCCAGAGCAAGCGCCAGCCTCAGGTTCAGTGAGATCATGCCTCTGGCCTTACTTCTGTTTTGTTGTAAGTATTCATTCCCTTCACAGAGTACTTCATGCCTGCAAGACGGTTCCAGCAAATGACAGCCACTTCCTTCATGAGTTCTCATTCATGCCCAGGGCACCAAGAAGACACTCCTTTCTGTTTGGCAATTATCAGATTCACCTCAGCTGTCCCTCTGTGCCTCCCATTCCCACACTTTCACCAATGAATGTGGTAGGCACATTAAAAGTTGCTGACAGGTTGAAGCCAGTCAGAGCTGACTCCTGCTGCAGGGCTTGAAGGCAATTTTCTCTAAAGTGGTTAGGAAAAAGAGAGTAGAAATGGAGGTCAAGAAATCGGCCAGCCTCTGCTACAGAATGCCTTTGTTGTAGGAAGACCCAAGGCCTGGGATTCTTATTAGAGAGAATTTCACTATTTGGTAGGGGGGCAGAAGGGCAGAGACTAGTTTCAGGTATCTCTGTGTCCAGACTTCTTTTCAAACGTCAGACTCTTCCTGCCCTTTGTCAATGTTAAATTTGAGATTGCTTTGTCACAGCTGGGTAGCGATCAGCAGAGTGACATACTAGGGGTGAGAGAAGGTCCTCTTCACATTTTGCTGATATAAAAAATTGCTCATAATTATTTTCTTTTGGGTTACAGTATTGCTCATTCATTCAAAAACACATATTCACTGAGCTGAGAACATTGGTTTGCCTGGCCCATCTGGAAACCTGTCTCCTAATCAGGAGTCTTTTTAGCTGCAAGTAATAGAAACCCACAGAAGCTAGTTTAGGCAAGAACAGAAGGGAGTTAGTGTAAGGACCCAGAAATCTCTAGCTCATCCTCTGTTCTCCCATAAATTATAGCTTACCATATGACACTGTATTTACTAGCAATGTCTCCATTTATATTGGGCATATAGATTGACACCTGAGGCCTCTTAAGCTTGCTTAGCAGCTCCCACCTGCCTTCCTGGGTGTATACTCCATTCACCGTCATTATACTTCAGTTTAGGGAACTTCAAATAAAATCTAACCCCATTTGCATGCATTTCAAGTGAGCTCATTTTGGCTTACTTAGAGGGTTGTGTTTGAGAATACTGAGGAGACTGGAAGGTTTCTCAGGGAGGAAAGGGCACATGATGAATAGAGACACCAGAGGGTAGACTCAGGTCATTACAGGCTAGATGGTCCATGGCTGAACCTCAGTAATGTGCCGATGTCTGGGTACAGAGCTCGCATCCTGTGGGGACCCACTCCAGGCTTGTAGATTCTTTTCTTATAGTTTCTTCGACTCAGCCCCATGTTAAGATCTAGGAACAGGAAAGTGCTCCTGGCCACACAAATGTTAGTACTAAATCAAGCGATGGTGGGTGATAACTTCTCTAGGGAAGTGGTGACAGTCTTTTCTCAGCATCTGGATCAAATAATCTCAAATGATGCTTCCTAATTCATGGATTTCCTTTTTCTCTCTTTTTCCATAAAACCAATATTTAGGTAAATGAATAAAGCAATGTTCTCCTAAGAGTGAATTCTTCATTTTACAATTGTTTCTCTTTTTGGCCATGGTGGTGGGGCTGGGGTGGGACTAGGGCTGGACTGAGGCAGGGGCGTGGCTGGGGCGAGGCTGGTGGCTCTGATGATCTGAATGTATAGCATGGGGCCAGCTGATAGCTTGCTTGCTATTTTTACTCAGGCTGTGAGTCTGTATATCAGCAACCATCCTTTGGCTCAGCCACATGAATTTTAAGGGTTAAGACACAATTGTAGAAACTGTTCCTTATCTGTTGCTATCTGTAAGGTCACTCATGGTGTTCCTTATCCTTGTCTGGAAGGCAGGCCAAGGTCATGTCTACTCCTCTGTGTGTCTCCATTTCCTACAAAGTTGGAGTCTATTGGGCATTTAACAACCATTCTGTGGATGGAGGGATAGCATAACCAAGTTTCGTGCTTGTCGGAGAGCCAGCAATCCTAGGTGAACAATTCTAGGTCAGGAGAAACAAGAAAGGTCACTGAGCCATTTCTGTTGCTGCCAATATTTCCTTTAATTTGAACATTTAATTTGTGAGAGGTGAGTGGGTGACTGACACCATGCAGTTTGTTCCCAAAGAAGTTGACGTGGTTGGTAAAGGTGTAGAGGGGTAACGAGTTGAACCCCCACGTCTTGCTTACTTGCTTGGAGCACTGTCTCTGTATTAACATAAGCTTGGGTTTATTGCTTTGTCTTATGCCTGCTATACAGCATTTGGTGTTAGTCACATACTCCCCTGTGCTCACAGTTCCTGCCAGCAGCTTCTGCAGCAGAAGAGCCCGTGGCTCTGCTAGAGGGATCTCTGGCTTTAGGGACTGCTTGTCCCAGAAGTTATAAATGCCAGGGATGAATGCCCCAGGAGCAGCCTTCAGCCTACAGCAGCCAGGAGGTGTTGAGTAAATGCCCTTATGGTGACTAACACAGGAGAAAAAATGTTCTGCACCAACTCCCAGTGCTGTTGGGACAGAGCCCAGAAGTCTATGCTGGTGACCTGCTCAGAGCACACTCTATTGTTTTCCTCCTTTCTCTGTCTTAGTTCTTCCTGTGTGTGTTTGTGTACATTTGTGTGTATATTTCTGTGTCCTTGTGTGTTTCTGTGTATCTATGTGTGTGTATGTGTATTCATGTGTGTATGTGTGTGCATGTTTATGTGCATACACTCATTTACATGTAGAGGCTAGAAACGGATGTCAGGTGTCTTCCTCAATTGTTTTCAACCTTATCTTTTGAGACACAGTCTTTCACTGACCGGAGCTTTCTTGCTTGTCTAGACTGGATAGCAGCCATCATTGGGATGCTCTGGGCCTCTTCTTAGCACTGACATTACAGGCATGAGCCATTGGCACCTGCTTTGTCTCCTTCTCTCATGTGAATTTGTGGAGGAGAGGCCTCCACTTTTCCAGTTGTCTTCTTGACATTTTCTTTTAAAGAAATTGTTTGCATTCAAATGCTGGTAGGGCATTCATCTAGGAGAACAATGTAAGACAGGATCTGTTGAGCAGAAGTGAGTACAGCAAATGCATTCTGATGGCCTGACCAAGTGGCCAGCATCTTTGTGCACTGCCTCCTTTAGCCTGTGAGGTGGGCACAGATGATGAGAACATGGCTTAGATCTGTTTGAGTCCGTCTCACGTCTCAGTGGTGGAGTCAAAGTGTGGGTTGCTCCTTTTTCATATCAAAGTGGCTTTTCCATAGCTGCCTCCAAAGATTATGAGGGCTATTATCGAAACCATGCGTCTGAAGATACTTCCAAATAAAGGAATATGTTTGTGCTTCTTTCTAGGATGGGCTTTGTCAAAACCATTATTTTTAAGGGAGGAGGATAACCAAGCAGAAATTTGTCAGGACAGTTGAAGAACATCTGTGCTAGGACTAAAAGACCCCAAAGGAATATGAGCAAATACCGAGTGTATGTCAGGTCATGTCTTGTCAATGGAAGAGGAGAGGGTGGATGGATGTGTGGGTAGAGTGGGAGAAGCCAAGACTGATGTAAGTCCCTCTGCAGACAGTCCATGTCTGCATGATGCTTGGGAGTCAGGACACAGGCAAGATCTTGGTACATGCACAGGGAAGGGTAGGGAAAGTTATATGTCATTCACAGTAGTAGAAGGTAAGCATCTGGCTTTCATGTAAGCACAACCCGTCACACCCTGCACAGCAGCGTGACAGGGGCTCCACATTCTGTGCCTCTCTCACTAACTCCTTTTTGCTCAGCATAGTGGGTACACCACACTGTTTTCCAACTCCGAGCCAGGGGGTCATGATTGATTAGTGATGTCTGCCTAGACATAAGAATGAATATAACTATCACATATCCCACTTGGAACAGACTGAATTCCAGTACAAATCAGAAGACCCCTCTTAGAACTTAAAAACACTTATGATCCAAATAGTGTTCACTTTTGGAACAGTAGTAGAATTTATTTATAATTTGAACATATATGGCAAACTTAGGCAAAATGCAAAATTCATTAAAAACTCTCAATGGGCACAATATGACAGAAATCACCATAAAGATACTGAGTGGGGCATATGCAGAAGAGGAGAGACTGGGGGCATGGTCTGAGTGGCTTTTATCTGCTGGCCATGGTATTGGGTACTGTCTCTGTTGTGTGGGCGTCACAATGCCCACTCCTACTATGACCTTTCTTAAAATGTAATTTCTGTCTGTGTTTCTTTTTTGGTGGCATTCTGGCTTCATCAAAGCAGCAATGACAGGTTCTGATTGTTGGAATTAAAAAAAAAAAACTTTTTTGCAGATGGAGAGGGTGGGAGAGAGCCCAGGTCATGGTGAAGGTGCTCATCTGCCTGTGAGGAACATTGAACATGAACTATAAATAACACAGTCACTTTTGTCCCTGAGTTGGATGCTTGTATAGGCTCCAATGCACTCCAGAACTTAGGCTCAGTGGGGCAGGGGAATTCAGATTCACACTTCCAGTTCAATCCAGACTTTGTAGCCTTGATTTCAAGCTTCCTTGAAGAACCCCCTGTTGTCTCCAGAGACATTGTGAAGTTCTGAAGTTTGTTTTCAAAGGGAACTCATTTTTAATTTGCCTTAATTAACAATGTGTCTCAGCATTTAGGTGAAGTCATGTGGAATGGATCTGTCACGAAATCACATGGGGACAGATTCTATTCCTATGTAATTAATAATTGCGGGATTAAATGGTTTGATGATACCATCCACATCAAGATATTTATAGTAAAAAAAAAATGCCTTCTTAAAAATGAGCTGTATTTTCAATGGTTAAGGGGTGAAAAGAAGAAAGTTAACATTCTATCCAAAAAGATGTTCTGCAAACTCAGCTCTCTCCAGCACAGCTGCAGAGAAGGGTGGAAAGAAGACTTCTTTGGAATGATTCTGGAACTTAGATAAACCTTAAAGACAGGTTGAAGTAAGGATTGGTGAAAAAGAATGCCAAGTTTATTAGTGATGTCTGCCATGGACAAAGGAAGGGAGGGACTAGTATACACATAGTTGCCATCTGTCCTCCAACAATACAGTTGTCATGGGGCAGGCAGAACAATCACAAACTGTTCTGAAAGTAAGATATAACTAAGATCCATCCATATTGGCCATTATAGGAGGTACACTTTTGATTTAGACCTTGGCAGATTCCCACAGAAGTTAGTCTTTCTGTTATCCCCACCAGTTTTCTAGGAGGATGAGCCAAAAGCATTATGAGAGAATGCAAATGAGGCCTTCAGGAGGAAGGGTGGACTTTCAGGAGACTTTGCAGAAGAGAGATTAATGAGAGGGAAAAGCAAATGCCTTTATTTGGCACTAGGCAGCAACCAGTACCATGGTAATAATAGAATATAACTCCTTAGTTGAGCCACATCTATAAAGGTGCTGTGAATTTCCTTGGACCTTTAGCTTCTTCCAAAGAAGTGCAAGAGATCATTTGACTTTGGGTTAGACACAAATGCTGACTTCATTCGTTACCTAAGGAATTTTAGATGGTACCAACCTTCTGGGTTTTTTTTTTTTTTTTTTTTTTTTTTTTTTTTTTTTTTTTTTTTTTTGCCATGTGTCAACTGAAGAGTAAAAATATGTTTAACTAGGAAGCTCTCACTCACAGGGGACAGAATCAGCTGTGGATGTGACCAGCACAGCACTGGGACACATGTGTTCATGTGTATCCCTAAGAATGAGCAAGTCTCTCCGTTACTGCTTTGGTGTATTAGTCAGGGTTCTCTAGAGTCACAGAACTTATGGTAGTCTCTATATAGTAAGGGAATTTGTTGATGGCTTACAGTCTGTAGTCCAACTCCCCAACAATGGTCAGCAGTATCTGTGAATGGAAGTCTAAGGATCTAGACGTTGCTTAGTCCCACAAAGCAAGGAGGCAAAGAAGAACACATCTACCTTCTTCCAATGTCTTTATGTAGGTCTCCAATGGAATGTGTGTCCCAGATTAAAGGTGTGTACCACCATGCCTGGATCTGGGACTTTCTTTGTCCCAGATGACCTTGAACTCAGAGATCTCTTTGCCTTAGTGTCCTGGGATTCATAGCCTCTATGGCTCAAGATCTCCATGCCAAGATCCAGGTCAGAAACTTGTATCTTCCAGCCTCAAGACCAGGACAAGAGGTGAGACTTCCAATTCTGGATTGTAGTTCATCCCAGATATAGTCAAGTTGACAACCAGGAATAGCCACTACACTTGGTGATTGCTTTCTCTTTCTCTCTCTTTTTTAAATTGAACAACTTTATTTTAAAAAAAAAACAAAGAAAAATGCACAAAATTTAAGCATCTTTGCATAAAAGTATATGAATACGTTTTTGTCAGTGCTTGACTTTTTTTTTTTAAGGTTTGATAGTGTGCTTTAAGATTTTACTAGTTACAATGAGTATAAAGTACATGTAAAACAGGATGTAACCCTGAATTCGTCAAAGTTTTTTTGGTGTGTAAGGATTAAGCATAATGGTTTTTTCTTTTTTTTCTTTTTTCTTTTCTTGAATTTCACACAGTCTGTGAGTTGTTTCTGTGGTGTTCAGAGCATTCTGGGGTTAGTATCCAATTATTAGTGACTGCATATTATGTCTATTCTTTTGTGACTGGGTTATCTAACTAAGGATGATATTCTCTAGATGCATCCATTTTCTTAATAATTTCATAAAGTCATTGTTTATGATAGCCGAGTAGTACTCCATTGTGTAAATGTACCATAATTTTTGTATCCATTCATCTACTGAAGGACATCTGGGTTTTTTCCAGCTTCTGGCTATTATAAATAGGGCTGCTATGAACATTGTGGTGCATGTGTCTTTCTTGTATATTGGAGGGTCTCAGGGTATATGCCCAGAAGTGGAATAACTGGGTCTTCAGGTAGTACTATGTCCAAATTTCTAAGGAATCGCCAGACTGATTTCCAGAGTGGTTGTACCAGTTTACAACCCTACCAACAGTGGAGAAGTGTTCCTTTTTCTCCACATCCTCACAGCATCTGCTTTCATCTGAATTTCTGATCTTGGCCAATCTGATGTGAAGTAGAATCTCAGGGTTTTCTGATTTGCATTTCCCTGATGGCTAATGATGTCAAGCACTTCCTTATATGCTTCTCAGCCATTCTATATTCCTCAATTGAGAACTTTTTGTTTAGCTCTGTATACCATTTTTTAATAAGGTTGTTTGATTCTCTGGGGTCTAGCTTCTTGAGTTTTTTGTATACCTTGGATATTAGGCCTCTCTTTGATGTGGGGTTGGTAAAGATCTTTGCCACTCTGTTGGCTGCCGTTTTGTTTTCTTGACAGTGTCCTTAGTCTTACAGAAACTTTGCAATCTTATTAAGAACCATTTGTCAATCTTTGACCTTAGAGCACAAGCCATTGGTTTTCTGTTCAGGAAATTTTCTCCTGTGCCTATGTGTTCTAAGGTTTTCTACACTTCCTCTTCTAATACTTTCAGTGTACCTGGTTTAATGTGGAGATCTTTGATCCAATTGCACTTGAGCTTTGTACAAGGAGATAAGAAAGGGTCTATTTTCATTCTTCTGAATGCTGAGTGCCAGAAGAACCACCACCATTTGTTGAAGAGGCTGTCCTTTTTCCATTGAATGATTACAGCTCCTTTGTCAAAAAACAGGTGACCATATATGTGAGGGCTCATTTCTGGATCTTCTATTCTACTCCATTGATCCACATGCCTATTTCTGTGCCAGTACCATGCAGTTTTTAGCACAATTGCCTTGTAATAAAGCTTGAGGTCATGGATAGTGATTCCTGCAGATGTTTTCTTGTTGTTGAGGATAGATTTCACTATTCTAGGTCATTTGTTATTCCAGATGAAATTGCACATTGCTCTTTCCAACTCTATAAAGAATTGGGTTGGTATTTTAATGGGGATTGCATTGAATCTGTAGATTGCTTTTGGTATGAAGGCCATTTTTACAATGTTGATCCTTCTAATCCATGAGCATGGGAGATCTTTTCATTTTCTGAGATCTTCCTCGATTTCCTTCTTTAGAGGTTTGAAGTTCTTGTCATACAGGTCCTTCACTTGCTTAGTTAAAGTCACATCGAGGTATTTCATATTGTTTGTGACTATTGTGAAAGGTATCTTTTCCCTAATTTCTTTCTCCACATGTTTGTCCTTTGAGTATAGGAAGGCTACTGAGTTGATTGAGTTAATTTTATATCCAGCCACTTTGCTGAAGTGGTTTATCAGATGTGGAAGTTCTCTGGTGAAATTTATGGAGTCACTTAAGTACACTATCATGACATCTGCAAACAGTGATGTTTTTACTTCTTCATTTTAATTTGTATCCCTTTGATTTCCTTTTGCTGTCTAATTGCTCCGGCCAGGACTTCCAGTACTATGTTGAATAGGTAGGGGGAGAGTAGGCAGCCTTGTCCCAGATTTAGTGGTATTTCTTCAAGTTTCCCACCGTTAAGTTTGATGTTGGCTGTTGGTTTGCTGTATATTGCTTTTATAATGTTTAGTTATGGGCCTTGGATTCCTGTTCTTTCCAAGACTGTTAATATGAAGAGGTGTAGAAATTTTTCAAATGCTTTCTCAGCATCTAGTGGGATGACCATGTGGTTTTTTTCTTTGAGTTTGTTTATATGATGGATTACATTGATGGATTTCCATATATTAAGACATTCCTGCATCTCAGGGATGAAGCCTACTTGTTCATGATGAATGATCATTTTGATGTGTTCTTGGCTTCAGTTTGCAAGGGTTTTGTTGAGTATTTTTGCATCAATGTTCATAAGTGAGATTGGTCTGAAGTTCTCTTTCCTTGTAGGGTCTTTGGGTGGTTTAGGAACGAGGGTTATTGTAGCCTCAAAAAATGAGTTAGGCAGTGTTCCATCTGATTCTATTTTGTGGAATAGTTTGTGGAGTATTGATAGTAGGGTGTCAATAAATGTCTGATAAAATTCTGCACTGAACCCATCTGGACCTGAGCTTTTTTTTTTTTTTTTTTTTTGGTTGGGAGGCTTTTGATGACTGCTTCTATTTCTTTAGGTATTATGGGATTATTTAGATGAATTACCTGGTCCTGGTTTAACTTTAGTATCTGGTATCTGTCTAGGAATTCATCTGTTTCTTTGAGATTTTCCAGCTTTGTTGAGTATAGACTTTTATGTTAGGATCTGACGATTTCTTGAATTTCCTCAGTTTCAGTTATTATATCTCCACTTTCATTTCTAATTTTGTAATTTGGATACTCTCTCTTTGCCCTCTAGTTAGTCTGGCTAAGGGTTTATCAATCTTGTTAATTTTCTCAAAGAACCAGCTCTTGGTTTTGTTGATTGTTTGAATGATTCTTTTTGTTTCTATTTGGTCAATTTCTGCTCTGAGTTTGATTATTTCTTGCCGTCCACTCCCCTTGGGTGTATCTGCTTTGTTTTGTTTTAGAGCTTTCAACTGTGCTGTCAAGTTGCTAGTGTATGCTCTCTCCAGTTTCTTTTTGGAAGCACTAAGAGCTATGAGTTTTCCTCTTAGTACTGCTTTCATTGCATCCCATAGGTTTAGGTATGCTGTGTTTTCATTTTCATTAAATTCTAGAAAATCCTTAGTTTCTTTCTTTATTTCTTCTTTGACCCTGCTATTGTTTAATAGAGCATTGTTTAGTTTCCATGTGTGTATGGGCTTTTTGTTGTCTTTGTTGTTATTAAAGACCAGCCTTAGACCATGGTGATCTGATAGGATGCATGGGAGTATTTCAATCTTTTTATATCTATTGAGGCTTGTTTTGTGACCAATTATATGGTCAATTTTGGAGAAGGTGCCGTGAGGTGCTGAGAAAAATGTGTATTCTTTTGTTTTAGGATGATACGTTCTGTAGATGTCTATTAATTCCAATTGTTTCATAACCTCTGCTAGTTTTACTGTTTCCTTGTTCAGTTTCTGTTTCCATGATCTGTCTAGTGGTGAGAGTGGGGTATTGAGGTCTCCCACTATAATTGTGTGGGTACAATTTTTTTGAGCTTTAGTAGGGTTTCTTTTATGAATATGGGTGCTTTTGTATTTGGAGGATATATGTTAAGAATTGAGAGTTCCTCCTGACAAATTTCTCCTCCAATGAGTAAAAAGCGTCCTTCCTTATCTTTTTTGATATCTTTTGGTTCAAAATCTACTTTTTTGATATTAGAATGGCCACTCCAGCCTGCTTCTTGGGGCTGTTTGCTTGGAATTTTTTTTCTCAACCTTTTACTCTGAGATAGTGTCTGAGATGAGTTTCCTGTATGCAGCAAAATGCTGGATTCTGTTTATGTATCCAGTCTGAAAGCCTATATCTTTTTATTGGGGGAATGGAGTCCATTTATGTTAACAGATATTAAGGAATAGTTGTTGTTTCCTGCTATTTTTGCTTTTGGAGTTTGAATTGTGCCTGTGTGTCTTTCTTCTTTTGGTTTTCTTGCTTAGGAGTTTTCTTGTTTTTACTAGGATGTAGTTCCCCTCGTTGTATTGTGTTTTTCACCTATAATTTGTTGTAGTACTGAGTTTGTGTTCAGATATTGTGTAAATTTAGTTTTGTCTTGGAATATCTTAGTCTCTCCATCTACAGTGATTGAGAGTTTTGCTGGGTATAGCAGCTTGGGCTGGCAATTATGCTCTCTCAGGGTCTGCATGATGTCTGTCCAGGCTCTTCTAGCTTTCATAGTCTCTGTTGAGAAATTGGGTGTGATTCTGATTGGTCTGCCTTTATATGTTACATGACCTTTTTCCCTTGCTGCTTTTATTATTTTTTCTTTGCTTTGGGAACTTGACATTTTGACTATTATGTGTCAGGATGAATTTCTTTTCTGGTCCAACGTATTTGGAGTTCTGTATGCTTCTTTTATGCTCATGTTCATCTCATTCTTAAGGGTAGGGAAATTTTCTTCTATGATTTTGTTGAAGATATTTACTGTGCCTCTTAGTTGATATTCTTCACCCTCTTCTATTCTCATTATCCTTAGGTTTGGTCTTTTCATTGTGTCCTGAATCTCCTGTACATTTTTGATTAGGAGCTTTTTGTCTTTTGCATCTTCTCTGACTGTTTTGTCTATGTTTTCAATGTTGTTCTCGACCCCAAGATTCTCTCTTCCATCTCTTGTAGTTTGTTGGAAATGCTTGAATCTTTGACTCTTGAATTCTTTTTTAGGTTTTCTTCCTCTAGGGTTGTCTCTTTTAGTGTTTCCTTTATTGTATTTATTTCTGTTTTAAATTCCTTCTTCCATTCCTTCATCTCTTTGGTTCTGTTTGCCCCTAGTTCTTTGAGTATTTTTCTTGTTTCTTCTTTAAAAGCTTCTAATTCTTTATGTTTTCCTTCCTGTTCTTCTTTAAGGATCTCTATTATCTCCTTGAGGTATGATTTCAGGTCTGAGTCTTCTTTATCTGGAGTGTTTGGCATTCCACTGTTTGCCGTGATGGGAGAGCTGGGTTCTGGTGTTGTCAGGTTGTCATGCTTTCCCTGGGGTATGTTCTTTCGTTTTCCTCTTGCCATCTTGTTGTTGATTGGTTCTCGACTTTTTCTTGTACCTGGCCTGTGTCCCTCGATCTCCACTGTTCCTGGTGGGGGATGGTCTGAGTGCCTGTTTTGCACCCAAAGGTCCTTGGCTGGGAACAGGCAGCCCAATGCTGAATCCTTGCTAGGCAGAGATCTTTCCGCTCCACTGCTACTTGGAACACCTTCTCACCAGGCTTGCGTCCCTGGATCTCTGCTGTTCCTGGTTGATTGCTTTCACTTTTGGTGTTTTCCTTAAGTATGCAAACCTTTCTTCCTAGAGGTCATGATTTCTAGAACATCAGTAGAAGAAGAGTCACAGCTGCAGATTCTGATTCTGCTGGACACTTTGACTTCTGAGAAGCTGAAAGACTGCTGGAGAAAGCAATGTGGCAGGGCAGGATTTTAGCTCAGTTACAGAGTGCTCGGAAAGCATTTGTTATGTTCTGAGTTCAGCCCCAGGACTAAAAAGCAAGCCAAACCAAAGGAAAATAGTACGCTGGTTCAAAGCTTATCTCGAAGGAGATGTTTTGGCCAACATGTTTAAATTACTGAATTTTAGACCTAATTCTCAATCTGTTGGTCATGACCCTTTTGGGAAGATCAAACAACCTTTCGCTGGGATAGCCTACAGCCATGGGAAAACACAGTTAGTTGTATTTTGATTCATAACAGTAGAAAATAGCAGTTATAAGGTAGCAATTAAAATAATTTTATGGTTGAAGGTTACTACAACATGAGAAACTGTTTAAAGGGTTGCACCTTTAAGAAGGTTGTGGACCGCTGCTCTAGATACTAGAGTATTTCTTGGTGTGTGTGTGTGTGTGTGTGTGTGTGTGTGTGTGTGTGTGTGTTTGTGTGTATGTGTTCGCATGTGTGTGTATGTGTGCATGTGTGTATATGTAGAGGCCAAAGCGCAATTTTGGATGTCATTTCTCAGGTTCCACCCATTTGGTTTTCTTGACTCAGGGTCTCTCAGTGGCTGGGGACTTGTTGAGTAAACTAAGTTGATAAGAGAGCCCTGCGGATGCTCTTGTCTCTGCCTTCTCAGTACCGGGATTATAATTGCGCAACCCATGCTTCATGTTAAAATCAACATAGTTTCTTAGAATCAAGTGTAGGTGCTCATGTTTATAAGGCAAGTACTGTGCCATCTGAGCATCTCCCCATCCCTACGTATCAAAGCTCTATCTTTCTGATTTTCTATAATTGGAAGAGGGAGATAGGGCAATTGTTGTCTCATTCACTGTCTCCATTAGTAGAGAGAAAGGTTATGGGGAGTCAGGACCTATAATTGTGACTGCCATTAGGTAAGGCACATCGTTAACAGTGAATGGATAGAGCTCAGTGTGTGTGTGTGTGTGTGTGTGTGTGTGTGTGTACAGGTGGATGTGGATGCACATGTGAATGTGATTGCAGTTGTGTGCACTTGTGCGTAGAGGATAGAGGGCAACTTCCGCTGTCATTCTTTAGGTACCACCCAGTTCTTTGTTTTTAGTTTTTTTTCGACAGTCTCCCGTGGCCTTGAAACTTGTGAAGTGAGCTAGGATAGGTGGCCAGAAAGACCCAAGGGTCCACTGTTGTATTTTTATAAAAAGATAAGGAGAGAAGGAGTATGTTTTGGTGGAGATATAGTAACGTATGGGGGAAGGGTTGCTTTGGTAGGCTCATGCTGAGGCATCCCCCCCTCCCCCCCAGGAATCAGCTATGCAGCATGACAGTAGAGTATAGAATAGAGTTTATTTGGGGAATGGGGAGGGGAGTTAAGAGGGTAGCAGAAAAAGGGAGAGAGAGAGACAGAAAAAAAGAGAGAGGAAGAGGAGGAATAGAGGAGTAGAGGCTGGCCATGAACACATAGAGAGAGAGATGGAGTAAGGGAATGGGGAAAAGGAGGAAGGGGCTAGAGGACAGAGGGAGAGCAAGAAGGCAATTGCAAGAGAGAGCAGAGGGTGCAGGCAGCCCTACTGTGGGGCCTAGCTTTGACAAAATCTTACTCCACCTACCTCCACATTCCCAGTGTAGAGATACAGCATACACCACTGTGCTTGGCTTTATTGGAGTATTGGACGAAGGTCCTCATGACTACATGGAAAGTGAGCTGTCTCCCCAGCCCGGGTGTCCTTCTGCCCTGACTGTGTTCCACCCTGCTTGCATCTGCTTAAGCTGTGTGACACAAAGACATCTGAAGGTCCTTTTCAGCTTCCGGGAGCAGCCTGTCCTCCATTCCTACCTGTACAGTCACTGGGTCTACCTTGGCTCTTTCTTGCTTTGGAACTGAAACCGTGGTCACCTTTTTCTTACTTTTTCCTACTTGGATGTCAAGAGAGCTCAGGGTGGGGTCCAGCTGCCTCATCCATGGCCCTGTGCAAATGGAGAATGCTGGAAGTCCAAGCTGTTTGGCTTCTGCAGGACCTCCCAGTTGGGAGTGCTTGAATGCCTTGTCCACAGGGAAGAAAGGCTTTGCCCTGGAGCCTCTCCGAGGTGCAGATGCAGAGTCCGTGCTTTCTCTTGGTAATCAAGGGAGACACACTGAGTGTTCTGCCTTCTGAACGAAGCCTTCACTTTTCTTGCTCCCTCTGGGGAAATTAGCTTGCTGGCATGGATGGAGGAAAAGTAAACAAGCCCAACCTGAAATATGCATTAGAGTTTAGCTATTTTTGGAGGTTTCCAAGGTTGAAAATGGCTGAGGGCTGACCAGTTCTCATCTGCCCTGAATTAACTTCTGGAGGTTTCGTGGGGGAGAGTGAGGGGCCAAGACATGTCAGAACACTTATCTGGGATTGGTACTGATTTGTGGAACTGGGAGAAAGAATTACAGCCACAAGGAGACCTTTTCTTTCAGAGTTTATTTCAAGGAGGAGCAAGGAAGGAAGCAGGCTGGTGAGTTCCTAGATGGGAGAACAATGGGGACTCTGGGAGCCCCCCATGGCAAAGGTAGTCACATTCTTCTCCAGAATCTGCCAAATGGCATGGAGTGGCTGGCATTCCCGGCCAATAGTTAGAATTAAGAAGGAGGAGATGGAAAGGAGGGGCCATCTTGTGTTGTCCACTGACTTCCGATCCCAACGCACAACCACGTCTACAGGAGCTTGGAACTGTGACTCCAGTGGACCACAAAAACAAACACAAACAACAAACAAACCCTCAGCAGATTCTAACTCAGCAAGGTGAGGGAACTCAGTTCCTACCAGATGAGTGCTTTCTTGTTTAACATGGGTTTAAAGGATGAGTGCTTTCTTGTTTAACATGGGTTCAAAGGATCTCCACAGTGTTTTAGTCTTCACTAGTCATGGGGGCAAAAATGACTTTAAAGCATTTTTAGAAAATGTTTCATATGTGGAGGCATGCTGCCTACCTGTATGTCTGTGCACCGTGCCCTTGTGGGACAGAAGAGAGTATTTGATCCCCTGGGACTAGAGTTACAGCCTGTAATGAGCCACCATGTGGGTGCTAAGGACTGACCTTGCATAACCCAGAAGACCAATCGGTGCTCTTAACCACTAAGCCATCACTCCAACCCTAAAAATTACTTTAAAAAACATTTTTAATTCATGGCACCTCTCTCTCTCTCTCTCTCTCTCTCTCTCTCTCTCTCTCTCTCTCTGTGTGTGTGTGTGTGTGTGTGTGTGTACTCCAAACTGACCTGGGTCTTGTGATTCTCCTGTCTCCTCTTCCAGAGCGTTGGGTGTCAGGCCCAAAGCCAAGTGGCAGTGCTACCAACCTGACCCGTCCAGCAGGTCAGGTTATTCAGGGTCCCGAAGAGGCCTTCGTCCTGAAAGTCATGGGGGTGAGAGAGAAAGGAAGCCAAGCATGTAAAGAATGACACAGAGTCAGTCTGGATGGTGTCAAGGCTTCATTGAGGAAAGAATGCTTACAGGTTATATAGGCTTAAGCAGGGGGAAGGCAGGATGCAGTGGAATTTTACAAAATCTTCAGAACACGGAAGAGGGTGGTGCTGCGGTCGAGCACCGACGCCGACGGTCTCGTGCTTTTTCTGGAACATCCTGTTTTGTCACCTGGCAGTTATTCTTGGCAGGGCCCATTGTGGTGCTTCCCAGAAGGCTCAGGAGAAGGGTCAGGTTCCCATAGGCAGGGGTGCAGCTGCTCCCAGGCTGCTGTGTCAAGATGGCTGTAGTTTGGCTATTTTCTTAGCCATGGCTCCCCACACCAACCACGGTGTAAATGACAGTCTAGGTTCAGCTCCAGCTGTGCTCTGACCAGACAAGCAGAAGGGTTGCTAGTGGATAAACAGAACCCCAAAAGCAGTGCCCTTCAGGAAGAACGGCTACCGCCCACCCCCATCTGTTCTTACAGGCAGTGCAGCATCAGGGTTGTAGTAACACAGAGTTGCAGCATATATATATACATATATATATATATATATATATATATATATATATATATATATATATATGCTTTTCCCATGTACATGCTCTCTACCACCCCCCCCCCACTGCAAGCCCCCCTTTAAACCTGGCCCGGCTTTCCCACTTTTTGATACTCTCTAGGCAGTTTGAAACTTTTCCTTCCACCATAGAGAGCAGTCCAGTTCCGTGGTTTCACTGAGCCCTAACTACCCGGGGGGGGGGGGGGGGGGGGCGGGGTGAACCTGATTAAACAACCCCTTCTGCAGCCCAAGCTGCATGAGGTCTGTGTAAACCTGGCCCCCTGAAAGACAATCCTAAAGGAATCCCCGAGTCTGGCAGGAACAGTGGTTCCTTTGATGCAAGCTCCTGCTTCTTCTGTGTTCCCTGACAGCAATCCCTCCTGGCAATTATGTCTCTCACCTAATGTAACCCTAAACTCCAAGTCCTGTAACCCCCAAACCATTCCCTCTACTCTCTAGAGAAACCAGGTTACTGCTTCTTCAATAACGGCTGCTAGTCCTGCCCAGCATCAGCTCAATGTCAGAAATCTTACTAGCCTGGAGGGACCCCTTGTCTGGTGTCACTTCAAGCTCTAACCATGTTTCCTGAGTTTCCCATTCTCTTACTTGCTTACCTCACTGTAAACACTAAGGGAGAGAACTCTACACTCTCCTCCAAAGCACACAGAGGAGCCAATGAGCTGACGTTCCTGGTCATGACTGGGAACGGATTGGCAGCTTCTATGAGTGCTCTGTGTTTGGCTGTAGGCAGCCTCTGTCATAGTCTGAATCCATCTCAGCAGATACCCACTTAGCTTAGCAGATGTAAGCCAGGAATCAATGTGGGCCCTGCAACTTCTCTAAAACCAGCTCACTTCACCGTGTCCTCCTTCCACTGGAGTCTAGGGTGTGCCACCACACCCAGCTAGTGTTTATTGTGAACAGCATCAGTGTCATGGGCTCACGGGACAGGTAACAGAGGGAATGACAGCAAAGAAACCCTCTCTCAGCTTCCTGTACTGGGCTCCCCTAGCTGCAGGGAGAAGCTTCTCCCACAAAACTTTCCATCTCAGTATATTTAAAACTTTAAATTACATGCACAGCATTAAGCATTTAAAGGCCTTTAGACTTAAGTGGACTCGGTTGAACTCCTACCTTCCTACCGAGCCTCTGCTGTGTACCAGCTGTTTGGTTGGTTCCTGATAAACAAGGAGCAGCCCAGTGTAGGACTTGCCATGCAACTGACGGATGCAGAGGAAGCAGACACACACTCCCCCCCCCTCTCACACACACACACACACACACACACACACACACACACACACACACACGAGACAAGTCAGGCCATCCTTTGACATAGGCCAACTCATTCTGAAATACTACGTTCCATTTTATTATTTAGTGTGTATGTGTGTGTGTGTGTGTGTGTGTATGTGTGTGTGTGTGTGTGTGTGTGTGTGTATTTACAGTAAGGAATTAAAATTGTTCTATCTCCCCTACCTTAACAGGTGGGACAGAGACCTTTTCCCCCTTTCCTTCATTTCCTTTATTCCTTTATATTCTTTTAACATTAGCCAATCTTAAAGACCGTGAGGTCAAACACCAGCCAATGAGAAAAGACGTAGTTGCTACTGGAGTAAGAGTAGAAACCAAGTCTACATTCTGGCTCTGTGCTTCTGTGAGAGCTCACATGTGATCATCTGAGTACACCCTCTTGATCAGCGCTTCAGTTAGCAACGATCTCTTTTTCTAGATCATGGACTTATTTCTAACACACGGAGAGAAGTAGTAATTTATTCCCTGGAGCTGAATTTGCAGGTGGTTTTGAACCACCCTACGTGGGTGCTGGGAAATGAACTTGTGTCCTCTGGAAAAGCAGAAGGGACTTTTAGCTTCCAGCCCTGTAAACCCAAAGAGCTGACCAATCTAACTTGACATCCTCCCCCTTGCTGTGGATGTATCAGATTCACAGGTCAGGGAATGAAAAGGCTAGGCGTATCTCCTATCAGCATCCTTCCCCCACCTGATCTATCTAGTATTCAATGACAAGGCACAGTGGGGAAACCATGACCCATGAGGATGGAAAAGGCACAGCCAATGAGAGACTAGGTTTGTTGTTTGAAAAGCACTTGTCATGGTTAGTTGACAAGCAAGATCCTCATCAGTCTCACACTGAATCCTTGTTTACCAGATGGTGGGGATGTTTTGGGACGCTGTGGAACTTTCAGGAGGTGGGGGCTTGCTGGAGGAAGTTTCCATTAGCATCTGCTGCCTACTGACCAGCCCCTGAGCTGCCAATGAACTGAGCTGCTCTGCTGAGGCCGAGCTGGTCCTGTAGGAAGAAGAGGAAACTCTTGGAATCCATTATCCAATGTAAGTCTGCCCTCCTCTGAGTTGGTCTACTGAGTTCTTCACAGCCATGCAAAGGTGACTAGTACATTAGCAGCAGTTGTTGAGGAAGACAAGTTTCTGAGTCGCATTGCCTGGCTTTGAGCCTTGTGCTATAATTTTGGAAAACCACCTCTAAGCCTTAGTTTCCTCCAGTGGATGGAGGGAAAGTGTAAGATGCACCTCTCAAGACTCACAGTGAAGATTAGAGAGGATAATGCTTGTAGAACTTTGGCAGATAGTGAAACAGCAAATGTCAGTTACCATTTGGAAGCTAAAAATGGCTTTGCATTATGGCATGAATACTTTCTAAATCTGAAAGGAACCCCTGATTCTGTTTATGTCAGGACCACTGTAACCCACCCTCACCCTGTGTTTCCGTGAGCACATGTATGTGTCCTGGTTCTCCAGAGTTGAGTGACTATCAACATATGTGAAAGGAAGGCAGGCAGGGTCTGCGGGCCATAGCAGGAAGTGAGGCCCAAGATGAGCCTGCTATAGGCATGCATTTGAGGACATAAGGCTAAAACTGTGGGCACCCCCAAACCTAATGAAAAGGCTTCTCTGCCATTTACTTCTGTATATTTTCTTTTATTGAAAATTGATTTTTTTTCATATAATGTATCTTGATTAGTTCCCCTCAGTCCACTCCTCTCAGTCCTGCCCCCCACATCTGGATTAACCTTCTTTGTGTCTCCTTAGAAAATGTATAGGCTTCTAAAGGATAATAATGAAATAAAATATAACAAAATAAAATATAATAAAACAAAACAAAAACTAACACATTGGAATAGGACAAAATAAACAAACAGAATGAAAACCTTCCAAGAAATTCCATAAAAATAAAAAACCAGAAGCTATAATATGTACATATAGGAATTATGGGTGGGGAAGGAGGGGGAAAATAAAATAAAATGAGGAAACACAAAGGGAAGAAAAAGCAAAAGCCCTGACACAACATCATGAGATAAGAAACTTCCAAAGATGTTACTGATTTTCCATCTGCTGCAGGAGGATGCTTCTCTGGTGATGGCTGAGCAAGGCACTGATCTACGAGCATAGCAGAATGTTATTGGTTTTAATTTTATTGCTTACATTCCTTTAGTAGAATGGTACTACTTGATTTTACATTGGGTCTCTGAGTTATTTAGTCTCAGGTTCTTGGTCATCCAAGTATCCAGCAACAGTGGAGGAGTGTTCCTCTTTATCCACATGTTCACCAGCATCTGCTGTCACCTCAGGTTTTGATCTTAGCCATTCTGACTAGTATAAGATGGAATCTCAAGGTTGTTTTGATTTGCATTTCCCTGATGACTAGGGATGCTGAAATTTTTTTAGGTGCTTCTCAGCCATCCAATATTCCTCAGTTGAGAATTTTCTGTTTAGTTCTGTACCCCATTTTAAAAATAGGGTTATTTGATTGTCTGGAGTCTACCTTCTTGAGTTCTTTACATATATTGGATATTAGCCCTCTATCAGATGTGGGATTGGCAAAGACCTTTTCCCATTCTGTTGGTTGCTGTTTTGTGCTAATGAGAGTGTCCTTTGCCTTACAGAAGCTTTGCAATTTTATGAGGTTCCATTTGTCAATTCTTGATCTTAGAGCATACCCCATTAGTATTCTGTCCGGAAATTTTTCTCCAGCACCAATGTGTTCAAGGCTCTTCCCCACTTTCTCTTCTATTAGTTTAAGTGTATATGGTTTTATGTAAAGGTCCTTGATCCACTTTGACTTGAGCTTTGTACAGGACAATAAGAATGGATTTGCATTCTTTTACATGCTGACCAGACAGTTGGACCAGCACCATTGTTGAAAATGCTATCTTTTTTCCACTGGATGGTTTTAGCTCCTTTGTCAAAGATCAAGTAACCATAGGTGTGTAGGATCATTTCTGGATCTTCAATTTTATTCCATTTATCTACCTCCTTGTCTCTGTACAATACTATACAGTGTTTATCACTACTGCTCTGTAATACGGCTTGAGGTCAGGGATGGTGATTTCTCCCAGAAGTTCTTTTATTGTTGAGAATAGTTTTTTTCTATCTTGTTTTATTGTTATTGCAAATGAATTTGAAAATTTCTCTTTCTAACTCTATGAAGAATTGAGTTCAAATTTTGATAGAGATTGCATTGAATCTGTAGATTGTTTTTGGCAAGATGGCTATTTTTACTATATTAATCCTGCCAATCCATGAGCATGGGAGATCTTTCTACCTTCTGAGGTCTTCTCCAATTTTTTTCTTCAGAGGCTTGAGGTTCCTGTCATACAGCTCTTTTACTTGCTTGGTTAGGGTAACACCAAGGTATTTTATATTATTTGTGACTATTGTGAAGGGTGTCGATTTCCTAATTTCTTTCTTAGTCTGTTTATTCTTTGAGTAGAGGAAGGCTACTGACTTGCTTGAGGTAATTTCATATATAACCACTTTGCTGAAGTTGTATATCAGTTGTAGGAGATCTCTGGTGGAATTTTTGGGGTCACTTAAGTACAGTATCATGTCATCTGCAAATTGTGCTTTTTTGACTTCTTCTTTTCCAATTTGTATCTCTTTGACCTACTTTTGTTGTTTGATTGCTCTGGCCAGGACTTACAGTACTATATTAAATAGGTAGGGAGAAAGTGGGCAACCTTGTCTAGTCCCTGATTTTAGTGGGATTGCTTCACGTTTCTCTCCATTTAGTTTGTTGTTGGCTACAGGTTTGCTGGATATTGTTTCTATCATGTTTTAGTACAGGGCTTGAATTCCTGATCTTTCCAAGATTTTTAACATGAAGGGGTGTTGAATTTTGTCAAATACTTTCTCAGCATCTAATGAGATGATCATGTGTTATTTTTTTTTCTTTGAGTTTGTTTATAGAGTGGATTATCTTGATGGATTTCTGTATATTGAACTATGCCTGCCTCCCTGGGATGAAGCCCACTTGATCATGGTGAATGATCGTTTTAATGTGTTCTTGGATTCAGTTTACAAGAATGTTACTGAATGTTTTTGCATAGATATTCATAAGTGGATTGGTCTGAAGTTTTTTTTTTTTCTTTATTGGGTCTCTGTGTGGTGTAGGTATAAGCAAAATTGTGGCTTCATTGAAGGGATTGGGTAGTGTTGCTTTTGTTTCTGTTTTGTGGAATTGTTTGGGGAGTATTGGTATTAAGTCTTCTATGAAAGTCTGATAGAATTTTGCACTAAACCCATAAGGTCCTGGTTTTTTTTTTTTTTTTTTTTTTTTTTTTTGTTGGGAGGTTTTTGATGACTGCTTCTATTTCTTTACGGGTTATGGAGCTGTTTAGTTAGTTTATCTGATTTTGATTTTACTTTGCTACCTGGTATCTGTCTAGAAAATTGTCCATTTCTAATTTTGTTGTGTATAGGCTTTTGTAGTAGGATCTGATGATTTTTTGAATTTCCTCAGTTTCTGTTTTTATGCCTCCCTTTTTCAGTTCTAATTTTGTTAATTTTAATACTGTCTCTGTGCCCTCTAGTTAATCTGGCTAAGTCTTGTTGATTTTCTTAAAAAACCAACTCTTGGTTTTGTAGATTCTTTGTATAGTTCTTTTTGTTTCTACCTGGTTGATTTCAACTCTGAATTGGATTATTTCCTGCTGTCTATTCCTCTTAGGTGGATTTGCTTTTTTCTAGAGCTTTTAGGTGTGCTATCAAGCTGTTACTGTATACTCTCTCCAGTTGCTTTTTGGAGGCACTCAGAGCTATGAATTTTCTTCTTAGCACTGCTTTCATTGTGTCCCATAAGTTTGTGGCTTTATTTTTATTAAATTCTAAAAACTCTCTAATATTTTTCTTTATTTTTTCTTTGAACAAGTTATCATTGAGTAGAGCATTGTTCAGCATTCATGTGTATTCTGTTGATTTTGTTGCTGTTGAAGATCAATCTTAGTCCATGGTGACCTGATAGGATGCATGGGATTATTTCAGTCTTTTTGTACCTGTTGAGGCCTGTTTTGTGACCTATTATAAGGTCAGTTTTGGAGAAGGTACCATGAGGTGCTGAGAAGTGTGTATATTCTTTTGTTTTAGGATAAAATGTTTTATAGATATCTGTTAAGTCCATTTGATTCATAACTTCTGTTAGTTTCAGGCCATCTCTGTTTAATTTGTTTCCATGATCTGCCCATTGATTAGAGAAGAGTGCTGAAGTCTCCCACTATTATTGTGTGAGATGCAAATGTATATTTTGAGCTTCAGTAAGGTTTCTTTTATGAATACAGGTGCCCTTGCATGTAGAACATAAATATTCAGAATTGAGATTTTTATCTTGGTGGATTTTTCCTTTGAGGAGTATGAAGTGTTCTTGCTTATCTTTTTTGATAACTTCTGGTTAAAAGTCGTTTTTATTCGATATTATATTGGCTACTCCAGCTTGTTTCTTGGGACTATTTGCTTGAAAAATTATTTTCCACCCTTTTACTCTGAAGTAGTGTCTGTCTTTGTCACTGAGGTGTGTTTCCTGTATGCAGCAAATTGTTGGGTCCTCCTTACATATCTAGTCTGTTAGTTTATGTCTTTTTATTGGGGAATGGAGTCTGTTGATGTTGAGAAATATTAGGACTATTAATTTTTGTTTCCTACTATTTTTGTTGTTAGAGGTGGAATTATGTTTGTGTGGCTGTCTTTTTTTGGGTTAGTTGAAAGAAGAGCACTTTCTTGTTTTTTTTCCTAGGGTGTTGTTTCCCTCTTTGTGTTAGAGTTTTTCATTTATTATCCTTTATAGGGCTGGATTTGTGGAAAGATATTGTGTAAATTTGTTTTTGTTATGGAATATGGTTTCTCTATCTATGGTAATTGAGAATTTTGCTGGATATAGTAGCCTGGGCTGGCATTTGTGTTCCCTTAGGATCTATATCATATCTACCCAGTATGTTCTAGCTTTCATGGTCTCTGCTGCGAAGTCTGGTGTGCTTCTGATAGGTCTACATTTATATGTTATTTGATCTTTTCTCCTTACTGCTTTTAATGCTCTTTCTTTGTTTTGTGCATTTGGAATTTTTAGTATTATGTGACAAGAAGAATTTCTTTACTGGTTCAATCTATTTCTAGTTCTGTAGGCTTCTTGTATGCTTAAGGTGATCTCTTTTATTAGGTTAGAGATGTTTTCTTCTATAATTTTGTTGAAGATATTTATTGCTTTTTTTAAATTGGGGATCTCCACTTTGTTCTATGCCTATTGCCCTCAGGTTTGATCTTCTCATTATGTCCTAGATTTCCTGAATATTTTGGGTTAGGAGCTTTTGGCATTTTTCACTTTCTTTGACTGTTGTGTTTTCTATGGTATTTTCTGCCCCTGAGATTCTCCCTTCTATCTCTTGTATTCTGTTGGTGATGCTTGTGTCTATGACTCCTGATCTCTTTCCTAGGTTTCCTATCCCCAGAGTTGTCTTCCTTTGTGATTTCTTTATTGTTTCTATTTTCATTTTTGATCCAGGGTGATTTTGGTCAATTCCTTCACCTTTTTTGTTGACTTTTGTGTTTCCTCATTAATGGCTTCTACCTGTTTATCTCTGTTGTCCTGTATTTCTTTAAGGACATAAACTTTAAGGACAAAAATAACTTTAAGGAAGTTATTTTTGACCTTCTTAAAATCTGTTAACAATATCATGAGCTGCGATTTAAAACCAGAATCTTGCTTTTTCAGTGTGTTGGGGTATCCAGGACTTGCTGTGTTGGGGAAACTGTGTTCTAATGATGACAAGTGGCTTTGGTTTCTGTTGCTTAGATTCTTGGACTTGCTTTTGCCACCTGCTTATCTCTAGTGTTAGCTGGTCTTGCTGATTCTGATAGTGGCTTGACCCTCCTGTAAACGTGTGTGTCAGTACTACTGGGGGACCAGTTCTTTCCCAGCAGGGTCTGGCTGAGAGAGCTATAGCACAGGATCAGCACAGAGCACAGACAGAAACCTTAAGGTATTCTTAAATTTGATTTGCAAGTATTTTATTGAGAATTTTTGCATCTATTTTCACAAGGGAAACAGATTTATACTTTTCATTCTTTTTTCAGGTATTTATGTGGTTTAGACATTGGGTTCATTGTGGTGTCACAAAATAAACTGGATAATGATCCTTCTGTTTCTATTTTGTGAAATAATTTGAGGTGTATTGGAATGAACTCTTCTGTGAATATCTGGCAGAATTCTTTGCTAAAATGATCTGTTCGTGGCCTTTCGTTGGTGTTGTTGTTGTTAAACTTTTAATTACTGCTTGTATTTCACTATGTATATTTAAATTGCTTATCTGATCTTCATTTAACTTTGGTACATGCTATGTATTGAGAAATTGTCCATTTCTTTTAGATTTTTAGCATATTTGTAATTACTTTATATTCTCAAAAACTTTTTATTGGTTCTTTGTGTATTTCATATCATGTACCCCAATCCTCCTCATCTCCTCATCCCTCTATATTTCCTTGCAACTAACCCCCCCAAACAACAACAACAACAATAATAACATCTTACTATGGAAGCTGCAGTAAGTCATGGTATCTTACACACTTTGGCCCCACAGTTCTTCTTTAAATATTTATTGCAAGGAGTCATTGGTTCTGTTGATGTGTCTGGCTTCTGCTGCATTATCAATATTGAATCCTCACTTGAACCTGTTGGATAGCCTATTGTTGCCCCATGTAATGGTTTTGCAGGACCAGCTTCTTAATGTGCTTCATAGGTGGTGTAGATATTAGGGTGGGCCAACTCAAAACCCTGGATCTGGGTCTGGGTAGTAGCTGAGTTGTTCAGCTCAATGGCTCTCTATCTTTTCCTAGGAGAGGAATGGGGCCAGCTCTCTTTTCTATGGCAGCTAGCAAAGGGAGAGAAAAGCTCTCTTGCACTCATACAACTAGGACCAGCTCTCCAGCATTGGCTCAGTGAAGGGCAGAAATATCTTTCTGGCTCTCAGGCTCTTGGGGCCAGTTCTCCTGTACCCATGCCACCAGGACCAGCTTTACTGTACTGTCCAAGCAAGGCAAAGGGGCTGATTTATTGAATACTATAGCTGGTGAGTGACTGGATTAGTTCTGTGCAGCCCTTGAACATTAGCATGGCCACAGATGGCAGCCCACATGGCCTTTTGTGGCAACATCAGATACGGGCATTGACATAGGTTCCTGATGCTTCATGGCTATGGACTCACACATGGCCCTTGGTGGCACCACACACCAGGACGTCACCGTAGTCTCAGGTGGTGGCTGTTTATTTTGTCTGTTGTTGAAATCCAGTTTTGATCCCTGGTAGTCAGACAGAATGTAGGAATTTATTCTAATTTTCTTTTACCTGTTGAGACTTGCTTTGTGTCTAAGTATGTGCCTAATTTTTGAGAAAGTTCCATGAGGTGCTTAAAAGAAAGTATATTGTGTGTGTGTGTGTGTGTGTGTGTGTGTGTGTGTGTGAAATATCCTGTAAAGTCAGGTACTGAAGTCTACTATCAGTGTGTGAGGGTCATTATGTGCTTTAAGCTTTATTACTGTTTTCGTCTAAACTTGGCTGCCCTTTCCTTTGGGGCATTGATTTTAATAACTGAAACATCATCTTGGCAGGTTTTCCTGGATGAGTATGTAGAATCCTTCCCCATGTCTTTTGATTAGTTCTGGCTTGTTGTCTATTGTGTTAGATATTAGAGTGGCTATACCAGCTTGGTTTCTCAGGTCCATTTTCTTGAAAAACCTGTTGCCCCTGAAGTAATATCAGTTAATCTTGATGTTGAGATATGTTTTGTAGATGTAGAAAAAGGATGGAACCTGTCTCATGTCTATTTTGTAGTCTGCATCTTTTATTGAGGGAATTTAAACCATTAATATAGAGAGTTATTAATGGGTGGGGTTTATTTATTTATTTATTTATTGGATATTGTTAACCTCTCCAGATTGATGTTTTTCTTCTAGCACATTTTGTAGGGACTTAAATTTTGTTTTATCATTGAATGTCTTTTTAGCCCTCGTTTTATTGAACAATAAGTTTTCTGAGTATAGTAGTCTAGGCTGGAATCTGTGGTCTCTAGGAGTTTGTGTCACATCTGTCTAGACTCTTTTAGTTTTAAAAATCTTCAGTGATAAGTCAAGTGTTTTTCTAATAGGTCTGCCTTTATATGTTACTTAGTCTTTTTATCTTATAGTTTTTTAATATTCTTTCTTTGCTCTGTACGTTTAATGTTTTGATTAGTATGTGCCATGGGAAATTTCTTTTCTGGTTCAGTCTATTTGTTGTTCTGCTCCTTGTACCTTGATAGGTCTCTCCTTCTTTAGGTTAGGAAATTACTCTTCTATAATTTTGTTGAAAATGTTTCCTGTGTCTTTGACCTCATTTTCTTCGCCTTCCTGTATTTTTATCTTAGATTTGGTATTTTCATAGTGTCCTAAATTTCCAAGTTTTGTGCCTTGAGATTTTTGGATTTAACACTTTTTGATGGAGCTATCCAGTTCTTCTATTTTGTTTTCAATGGCTGAGATTTTCTCTTCTCTTTCTTGCATTTTTGTTGGTGAGGGTTGCCTCTGAGCTTCCTGTTTGAATCCCTAGATGTTTTAGTTCTAGAGTTCCCTCAGTCTGGGCTTTCTGTTGCTACTTTCAGGTCTTCAGCTCTTTTATTCATTTTCTTCTCCTATTTGTTTGAGTTTTCGTGGATTTCTGTAAGAGATTTATTTATTTCCTCTCTTAAGGCCTTCGCCTTATTCATAAAGACCTTGTCTTGTTCTTCAGCTATGTTGCCTTTCTCAGGGCCTGATGTAAGAGGACTGCTGAGTCCTACGGAGACTCCTTGCTGATATTAATTACATTTTTATATGTGTGGCTTGGTATCTGGGTTTGGGATGATTGTGTGTGTCTATGTGTGTGTGTGTGTGTGTGTGTGTGTGTGTGTTGAAGAATGGAGAATCTGTTCTCCATTCTTATCCAGTAAATGCTTTATTTGCTGAGCCAGAGCCTTTCTTCTCCAGTGTAGCAAAATCAGTGAATGATAAGGAATTTTGGAAAATTTCTGGAATCCTGGAAGATGTGCACGATTTTCATGGTGTTCTCACTCCAGTCTGCTAAAACACACAGCTAGGTCACACGGTGTAGAATCTAGTGGTATACGACATCCCTGTGACAGATTGTGCCCGTGACAAGGCACAACTGAGGAACCATGATTCGTGAGGCTCAAGGAGACATGGCGGGTGAGAGGCCAGGCGTGCAGTTTGAGAAGCTGTCGTTATGAGTGCAAAGCTTGTCAAATCGGAAACATTTTTATTTCCGTGAGCCAACTGTTGCTGTTAGCTTTTCTCAATGTCCCTCTAGTTCTATTGTATGCACTTACTGTGGTAGTTAGTGTTTACTGTCAACTTCCTGGGATCTAGAATCCCCTGGGGGACCCCTGGCCATATCTGTGGGGGATGATCTGAGTTGGGCTGGCTTCTGGGCAAGCATATGTGGGATTACCTTGACTAGTGAATTGATGTAGAAGGACCTGTTTTGGTTGTGGGTGAGGTTGTTCACTGCGTGACCGTCTTCGGTGTGTAAAGTGGCTGTAATAAACTGAGCATCTCTATGCATATGTATCTTTCCTGTTGCCTACAGACAGACACAAGGTGACCAGGTCCCTTGGGCTCCTGCCAGTGTGACTTCTCCTTGGTCAAAGACTGTCATTTGGAATGCTGAGCCCGAGTACGTCCTTTCCCATTTGGGTTGCTCTGCTGGGTGTTCTGTCACAGGCACCCACACACGTGATCTGAACCTCACATGTGATGGCACCTCACACGTGATCTCTACCTCACATGTGAGCTGCACCTTACATGTGAGCTGTACCTCACACGTGATCTGCACCTCACATGTGATCTGCACCTTACATGTGAGCTGTACCTCACACGGGATCTGCATCTCACACATGATCTCTACCTCACACGTGATCTGCATCTCATGTGTGATCTCCACCTCACATGTGAACTGTACCTCACACATGATCTCTACCTCACATGTGATCTGCACCTTACACATGATCTGTACCACACACATGATCTCCACCTCACACATGATCTCTACCTCACACGGGATCTGCATCTCACACATGATCTTTACCTCACACATGATCTGCACCTTACACATGATCTGTACCACACACATGATCTCTACCTCACACATGATCTGCACCTTACACATGATCTGTACCTCACATGTGATCTCCACCTCACATGTGATCTGTACCTCACACAGAATCTGCACCTCACATGTGATCTGTACCTTACATGTGAGCTGTACCTCACACGGGATCTGCATCTCACACATGATCTCTACCTCACATGTGATCTCCACCTCACATGTGATCTGCACCTTACACATGATCTCTACCTCACATGTGATCTGCACCTTACACATGATCTGCACCCCACACATGATCTGTACCTCACACATGATCTCTACCTCACACGTGATCTGCACCTCACACGTGATCTCCATGTGCTGCTTTGTGTGTTTCTTTTCCCAGTGGACGTTCACAGTGCTTCCCACTCTCTGCCACTCCATAGGTCCTCTGTCCTGTGACAAATTTTACACCAGATCTTAGAGCCTACTCTATACTGTTACAAAGAGAAGCAGCTGCTACATAGATTTGTCATGGTCAGTCTCAGCTCCCAGGCACTGCCTTCCTCTTCAGCCTTATAAGCAGTGTTGTGAGCAATCCTTATAATTACAGCATCTCACACACGTTCAAGTATGATTGGAGGATAACTTTTTTTTTTCCAGTGTAATTTCTGGGTCACATGGCATGCACATTTTTAACTTTAAAAGTTGGTGCCCAATGGCTCTTCAGAGCTGTTTATCCATTTATCATCTCACACGTAATTAAGAGCGTGGCTGTTTCCCCACACTCTTGGTGCCACAGCTTGTTATCAAACATTTTGATTTTTGCCAGTTAAAAATATGCTGCTATAGTTTATATTTGTGTTTATTTTGTAACTGGCGTGGGCAAGCATATTTTCGTGCGCTTTAAAGCCACTTATCCACGTTCCTTAGCTGAAAGCAACTTGGTTTACTTTTCTATTAACTTGTTGGTTGTCTATCATCACCATCATCACCATCATCACCCTCATCATCACCATCATCATGATCATCATCATCATCATCACCCTCATCATCATCACCCTCATCATCATCATCACCCTCATCATCATCATCATCACCATCATCATCATCATCATCATCATCATCACCATCATCATCATCATCATCATCATCATCATCACCCTCATCACCATCATCATCATCATCACCCTCATCATCATCATCATCATTTTGAACCTGAGGACTTCACACTTGTTGGGTGCCCCACCACTGAGTCACATGTGGCTGTTTAACATACTGATTTAATTTTAGAAAATGACCATTTCTTTTGATTCATCCATTTTCTAAGTATTTTTTGAAAAATTTGGACGTGAGAGAAATGGCCTAGCAGTTAAGAACACTTGTTGCCTTGGCAGGGAATCATGGTTTAACCCTTGGTACCTACAAAGAGAGGCTCACACTCACAATCACCGTAACTACAGTGATAGGAGTTTGACACCCTCTTTTCCACAGGCACATATGCACATCCATTCACACAGACACACATATGCATAAACAAGTAAAATAAAATAAAATAAAAATCTTAAATTTCAGTTTTTTTAAGTCAGAAATTACCTGTTTAAATATATGTTATATGTGGATTGTGATTTAAAATACCTCCAAATGTTTTGTTTTTCAAGATTTCACAAAAGTTATTTCCATCCCTTCTTTTAGAATTTTAATGGTCCCATTATTTTATACTTAAATCTTTGATCCATCTGGAATTTGTTTTACTGCAAGGTGTAAAATGAGATTTGGGTCCATCTCTCCAGATGGCTTCCCGATTGTTATTCTTTATGGCGTCATCTGTCTTCCCTCCGTGGATATGAGCACAGTGGCGCTTTGGGCTAACATCATGTGAGGATGTGTGGCTGCTTCTGGAATCTGTATTTGATTGTCCTCTGCCCTTTGAGGGACTTCATTGGTTTTAGACATCTGCCAAACTTTCCCAGAGCTCAGAGAAGGCGGTTTCTGCTCAGCGGAGACTCCTGTTTTGGAGTCAATTCAGGCTAGAGATGGGGACTAATTGGGAAGAAGGACATGGGGTTAGGGAGCTCCTCCATCTATTAGGCACAATCATATTCTCCCTCGGGATTTGGGAGGTTTCAAATTGCTGCACTGGAGAGTCAGGACGGAAAATGAATTGACCTCATGTCTCAGAGAGAGACAGATGAAGACAGTAATGATAATATCTGTGATTATAAACTACTGTTCCCGTGGCAGGAGGCAGTTTAAATAGGTTATTCCATTGATCCTTACAGCAACTGATAAATTAGCATTTTTATTCTCAGACTGCATAAAAGAGAAGTGGAATGGTTATGAAGTGGGGAAAGGATTTGGCTCAGGGAAAAACTGATTTCAGACCTATTTGCTCTGTGATTTTTTTTTAAACATGGAGCTGGGGATCAAACTCAAGTCCCCCTGTTTGCACAGTTAGCATTCTACTGTGAGCCACCTCCTGAACTTCCGGGGTGATTTCATTCTCCCAAGATCTTGCATTATACAGTTAGTAGGGAGCCTAGATTTAGGATCAGCATTGCCCAACTCTAGGATTTTTTTTTCATAGAAACAAGACTGGAGGATTTTAATATGGCATATTCCAATGTTTCTATGCATACAAATTATAAAAAACTATCAGTGTGTGTTCTTGAAAACTCAGTATTCAATCCTAGAAGTTCCCCTTGTAGATAGCATGTTAAGCAAACAGTTTCTTATGAAATGAAATTGACCCAGCAGTGAGAGAAATAGCTTACAAGATAAACCACAAAATGGGAATGTAATCAGAAACAGCATGTGGTCAGAACCAGGCATACAGAATATGTCCACTTATTTGAAAGTCTAGACCATACAAAATGAACATAGGAGGGCAGAGGTCAACTGGGAGGTTGGGGGAAGAACTTTCAGGGTGTGGTGATTTCTATAGTGTGGCAGTGGTTTGGATTATACAGACTGTTGAGTGCTCTATTCTTGGAGTTTTGAGCATGCGTCTGCTCACCCAGACTCAGTGTCAACAACATACCAGTAGGACAATCCCACCCAAGTCCAATGTGGCAAACCTATGAGTTTACAGGGCTTACGAAATTAGCAATAGTGAGGGGTTAGCAAAGAGTCACCCATTATGGATGATAATATCTCCATGACTATAGTCTACAGGACCCAATGTAGTGAAGCTCTTATCCTCTGGATACACTATCACCTGCTGAGAACAGACCATATACAGCTGGGGCAGAATTGTGTTCAGAGGGCAGGGAGCTGCAGGGGTGAGGCTGAGATCTCAGGGGAGGGTCTAATACACTTTTAGTCTTAGCATTCTGTCTAAGCTCTGCCCCACAGTTACCTAGCCACGCCCCAAAGTTACCTGGCAATAGCCAGGTATGCCTGACACAGTAAAAGGGGCTGCTTTCCCTCTCTTGCTCTCTTGCTCTTGCCTTCCCTTACCCCTCTCTAACCATGCCCTCTCCCCTCTACTCCTCTACATCTCTACTCCTCCCTCCCTCCCTCTCTCTCTCTCTCTCTCTCTCTCTCTCTCTCTCTCTCTCCCTCTCTCTCTCTCCCTCTGCCTCTACAACCTTCTTAACTCCTTTCCCCATGCCCTGAATGAACACTTTTCTATATCATATTGTCCTGTGGCTGAAGAGATACCTCAGATCCCTTCATACAACCTTTGTCCTCACACCTCACCACACCTCCATAGAACATATTCCCCCTCTCTTTATCTTTTTATAAACACATCACCCAGTACTTCCTTCTGCTAGGAGTTGAGCCAGATCTCAGGACTCTGTGGTTGGCCAAAGCTGCTCTAATAAAGATGCCGATGACTGTTGGGCACAGAAGATGGCTTTCTGCAATGTTGATGCACACTGATAAAGTCTGGAGCTGGAATGTCTCCCAAATCCTCATGTGTTTCAGTCTTGTCTAAGGCACTATAAGGGTCAGAGGCCCTCTGAGAGATGAGGCCTGAAGGAAGACTTTAGGTCATCAGGTTTTACCTTTAAAGGAGCCAGGGAATGACATCATCTTATTCTCTTACTCCTCCTGGTTGCCATGATAGCAACAGTACCATCTTCTGACATGCTCCCTGCCAAGAGGTGCAGTGTCTCTCCAGGTCTAATCTAGTGGAGTGAAACAATCATGCAGTGATAACTTTATAACCGCGAGGTCAAACAATCTCTTCATCGTTACAAGTTGGTTATTTCAATTATTTTGTTATAGTAACAGAAAGCTAGGACATTTGTCCAATTTGTACATAGAAGCTGTGTTTGAGACTTTTTAGCTTGCATACAGCAGTTTGTAAAAGCACCATAGTGGTACTTTTACACCAATGCTTCCTTCAGCATTATTTCCAATTGCTAAGTTATGGAAATGACTGGAGGGTTCGACAGCAGAGGAATGGGTAAGGAATGTGGGCTCCCTACAGTCACCAGCTTTGTTTTTAGCACAAAGAACAATAAAGTTTACATCATTTGTAGGAAAATGGATGTCGCTGGAGACCACCGTATTAAGCAGATATTGCCTATTTTCTTTCATATGTGGTTTCTATATTTTATATGAATACATAAATCATGAATTTGTATGTAACAGAAAGAAAATTTTCTATGGGAAGAAAGGTTACTAATGGAAGAGGTGAGAAGTGGGGGAGAAGGGAGTTATGTGTGTATGTTCTCCACATATGTCATGCACTTGTATGAAGGTGTCTTTGTGTAATACAGTATCGTGTCCAATGATGATACATGGTGAAAATATTCAAACTTATGTACCAGAGCTGGGGCTGGGATGGAATCTTTAGACTGATGTTATTAACATATTGCAGCTGTTCTGTCAGAACTGATGCTTTCAGCTTTGAATGAATTTATTAGGCGCATAGAAAGCAACAGTCAGACAAGTGGCAAGCAGCCCACAGATAGCCCCATCAAATCAGGTGTTTACGACATCCTGCAGGACTGACTGAGAGAGACCAAGCAAAGGTTTAAGCAAGCCAAGTAGCCAGAAGCAGATGGGCGCCACTATCGATCTGGGTGCTTACAGCATTCGGCAGGAACACTGTAGAAGCCCCGGAAACAGTTGAGCTGGAGCTCTTGATAGATCTCCAGCAGAGAAGGCATCCTCTGCTGGTTCATCTCCTAACTGTTCTCCAGGACACACTGTTATTATATATACTCTGAGCTGTTTTTTACCATTCTTTCCTGGTACAGGCCAGGGAGCCAGCCTGCCACAGGACAGAGAGCCTCAGAAAACAATTGCAAAAATATACTTGAATTTGAAATGAGAGAGTCTTCTTATCTCTCAAAGTCTGTGCTCAACAAGTGCAAACAGCATATGACATTTTATCAATATAATTTTAACTATACCAACTTAGGCAAAGACTTAGACATTCAGTACAAAAATCTATAAACAGATATTGAGGTTTAGTTCACTACAGTCATGCTGAGATATTTATCAGGAAGTATACTGAAGTTTATAATTTACTTTGAAGTGACTAAGGCTAAGATGGATTGATGAATGGATAGAGGCAGAGAAATATGGGTGGATTTTCATGCATCAAACTTTGTAAGTTCTTAATGAACCTGCATACACCTATATTTAAATGTTTCACAATAAAATGTTAGGAAAATCAGTGAAGAAAAACCAGTGTGGAATCCTGACATACCACGACCAGTCACACTGGCTTTCTTAGACCTACCACACTTGGATGGTGTCTTGCCTATGGGCGCTTCCTTTAGAATAGCTTTGATGCTTGTTTCATCTCTTTCTCCTTTCTCCCACCACCACCAGGGGTCTGTCACTCAACAAGTTGATTATAAGGACATTTCTCTTGCAGTTGCCAGTGCCTTGTTCTTCACTCACCTTGTCCCAGGCTTGTTAGATCTGGCACAGCACAGTGAGTGAGGGTATGGGGAAATCCATCATCTGATGACATCATTAACAGCTGTCCAGCTCAATCCAGCTGAGATAAAAAAGGCTCATCCTAGCCTCCTGCTCATTAATCAAGGGGAAAGAAGAAAACTATTTTGTCGACATAGCTCCTTAGCCCCTTTGCTAATCTATCTTGCTTCTCTGGCATTCTCTTTTCACGTGGCACGTAAATGCCCAGGGAGTAAAGATTAGTCCAGAGCAGACCCTTCCCCAGAGAGCTGGTTTGAGCTGATTTTATAAGGAGTGTTTTTAGGCTTCAATACTGTTCATCATGCTGCTAGAATATGCATATCCTTCACCAAATAACAGACCAGGTGAATGACTGTGTCTGTGTTCAGTGTCCACCCTATACCCCGTCTATGTTCAGAGAAAGAGGTGGTGTGAGTGACAGTTGTTCCAGAATCCTGGAGGAGCTTCCAAAACCTGTAGGCAGAAGAGATTGGGGGCCATACTTTCTCTCAGCATTTCTCAGCACACTTCCTGAAGAAGCATCTCTTCAATAATTTACACAGGCATTTTATTATTATAACAATTGCTAAGACAGTGATATGTACAAATGAGAGAAAGCAAAGGTCAGCCTTGTCAACGTGTGACTGACACATCAAAGGTTGAACCTGGAGACGCTTCAAAGGTTCAGTCAAAGTATCACCTTTTGATGTTTTTTTCACCCTCTGTGCTTGCCAAGTTATTGGCTAGAATATTCATTCTTCCTCCTTGGAGGATAGAAATACTTCTGTTCTCCAATGATGTCATGTTTTTAAGTTCCCTTAGCTAATGCAACATGAGCAGCAGTGACCCAGGTCACTTCCAAGCAGCGTATTTAAGAATCACATTCCAGATTGTAGCTGCTCCAAGGAGAAGACATGTAGAAATGTGGAGTACAGCTATTGACCCCAATGGATGTACATCAGGGTGAGACAGTGTTTGATTATTGAACAGTCATTGAGCTATGGGGGTCATTTGTTACTGTAGCAACACCTGACCCATTCTGACTAATACATCCCTAATAGGCATGGAAACTCTTATGTCCAAGACACAACCTTCTTCCCGTAAAACTTTCTCCAGAAAAAGGTTAAATGTGGAAGAAAAGGAATTAAACAGAATTAGGTATCCTAGGTAAATTTAGGATCAGGCAATATAAGAATAGTTTTGGGTTGAGAGCTTGTTGCTTAGGAAAGACACTGTGTGGGTTGGCAGGGATGGAATGGCTTTTAGGTGCAAGAGATCATGGGGCAATATGAAATAGTGGCTCAGTGTTCAGAAGGCTGATATTGAGGGCTAGGTTTATTCTTTCACCAGCGGTGTGAGTTTGAACAAAGCCCCTGGCTTCTCGTATCCTTCCTTCATTCCTGATAGAATTGTTGTGAACCGAATCACGAGGAATGATCAGATCAGTTGTAAGATCCAGATGGCAGTTTTAAACCTCCTTCTCTTCTCCCTCTTCTTCCCATTCCTCTGCCTTCTCCTCTTCTTTTTCCTCATTTCATCTTTATTGGCTTGACAAGAGGGTAAGGTGGAGACCAGCTGTAATGCAAGCATAAACGAATATGGCAGAATAGTGTACAGCCTTTGTGTAAGAATGTGGGTCGAATAGCTAGTTTTGTAGCTATCATTGTGTGACAACCGTGATGTTTGCTTGCTACATGACAACTGTGATTTATAAAAGATGATCAGGGTTTCTCTCACTGGCAATGTCACAATGAGGTGAACACCATGGTGTTGCATTGCCCCTCAACCACAAACTGAAAGACATGAAGACCATTCAGCTAAAGGTTATGAAAAATCGATCTTTAATGTTTCCTATTAAAGTTCATGAACTCCTTAAAGACTACCCAGGATGTTGTAGACATCTACAAATCCTAGGGTAGGAACCCTTGCCCCAGGGATTTTCTAAGAAGGTCCTATTCCTTCTAAGCATTAGTGTTTCCACTGGGAAGGGCATGCATGCTCTTCAAAGAGTGGGGGTTCCCAGTGGAGCCTTGGTTGCTTGGACAATAGATTGAGGAGTTAGCATCAGAAGGGGAAGGAACATACTTTCTGCCTATCTTCTATCCTCAAATTTCTTGATTTGGTGAGACAGAAGAAAACGAGGACAAGAATGAGAAGATATACTGAACTACAGCTGGAAGACAAGAATGGATGCTATCAGCATTCTTGACAGCAAAAGCAGTTTGCACATTTGGAGAAAGATGTTGGAAAGAGCATCCTAAAACATGCACAGGAATGTGTAATTCTAAGGAACTCTTACTTCATGGCAAGAATGCTCAGCTTTGTCCTCACTGTACTGATACAGTCCTCACAATAACTCTGTAATAGTTCCTTTCCTTGTTCTAGAATAAACCATCTGACAGAGTCAACTTAGGGACAGTTACTTACTTGTGCTCACCTTCTTGGAAGTGAATATGATGATTGAGTTTTAGCTTAGACATAGCTGAATCAGAAAGCAGAGAGAAGCAAGGGTAGAACCCCAGACAGGCTTTCCCCTTTCACCTCTGAGAGCCACGTATGTGGGCCACCTGAGGTGGCTGGTCATGTTGCATCTGGAGCCAGGAAACAAAGAATAAATAGGTGGAACTATGCTATAAAACCTCAAATCCCAGCCCCGGGGACTCACTTTTTCCTGTGAATTTCTATCTCCTTAGGGTTCTACCTTCCAAAACAATAGCACCACCCAGGAATACAACATGCAAACTCAGTAGCCAACAGAGGACGTTTCACACTCAAACACAACAAACCCTAAGATAGAGGGTGTGCTGGATGGTTTTATACCGATGTGACAACAGCTAAAGTCATCTGAGAGAAGGGAATCTCAATTTAAAAAAAAAATGCCTCCTATTATTGGACTGTACACAAGCCTATAGGGTATTTTCTTAATTAGTGATTGATGGGGGAGGATTTAGTCCATTGTGGGTGGTTCAATCCCTGGGTTGGTGGTCCTTGGTTTATAAAGATGTAAACTGACCAAGCCAGGGGGAGCAAGTCAGGAAACAGCATCCCTCTATGGCCTCTTGCTTCCAGGTTCCTGCCTTGCTTAAGTTCCTGTCCTAACTTCCTTTGGTGATGAACAGTGATGTGAAAATGTAAGCTGAACAAACCCCTTCCTCCCCAACTCACTTTTTGGTCATGGTGTTTCATGGCAGAAATAGAAACCTAACTGGGTTTTCGGTGCCTCCATTTAAGAGACTTTGTTGAGGCACTTTGCCCAAGATCACTCAGCCCAAATGACAGCCGAGAGATACACCTTTCATCTTTCTTGTCCGTTGGCGTTTCTCTCCCACTGCATTTAATTCCTAAGCAGGGAGATGCTGGCTTCTTTTGTTCAGTACAACATTCTGTAAGCTTAAGAAACTTGGCTGAAAGCATCATGGTACCACTTCCAAGACTGGAGGAAAGGTTAAGTGGCACCATGCCATTTGGGGACAGTCCTCATCAAACTCCTTCCAGGTTCTCAAGGCAAGCAAGATCTGTCTGTCTCTGAGAGCTGTGCAGAAACCCTTCCCTACTCAGCTAGGAAAGTCTGCACTTGAACAGTTACCTTGCCAGTGCTCCTCAGCTCTTCTCTGAACTTTCTGCCCTAAAAATACACATTGACATTATGCAAAAACATCAAAGAGACATTTATTTGGCCTTGACCTTTGTACGGTTTCTGCTAAAAGAGATTTGGTGACACACAAATGGGACTGAATTATTTATAGGTCCAAGGGGAAATCAAAGTTGCTTTTATCCCCATTGAAAGTGTATCAGAAAGCAAGAGAGTGCAAATTAGTTTTGGCTTCTCTCACAGGGAATCCAGCTAGACCCAAAGGTGCTTATTAAAGTTCAGGGTGTCCTTAATGACTGGCTCATTGGAAATCTCCACAAGTAGGGGTCTATTGTTCCTTTGGAACACCTTGCGAGGAGATAAGGGTCTGGATCCTTCCATATAGGAAGGTTGCAGGATAAGTGTAGCAGACAAAGGTTGGTATGTGGGCTTAGTGCACTCTCTGGCTGTTCACTTACGATTTATTATATTGACAAATGCTGATTGATACGTATTTAGTGCTGAGCACTGAGAAAAGTATAGGTTTTATGAGTTCATTAAAAATGTAAAAAGATTTACTCGTGTGTGTGCGTGTGTGTGTGTGTGTGTGTGTGTGTGTGTGTGTGTGTGTGTGTATATGTGTGCATGTGAAGAGGCCATAGGAGTCCCAGGCAGTTGAGAGCTACCCTGCATGAGTGCTAGGGACCCACTTTGGGTCGTCTAAAACAGCAGTGTGTGCTCTTAATCACAGAGTCATCTCTCCTGCCTCATAAACTCATTTTAAACAAGAATTTACCAAATACTCAGTTTTTGTCTTTTCTTGACTTGAGTCAAATGTGAAATAGCAGGACTAATGAAGTCCTTTATGGATGACACACTAGTCCTGTTTTCAGGGAAGCAAAGATAATGAGTGGATAAGAATCAAGTAGACCCTCCTCTCCCCCCCCCCTCAACGCCACCACATTTAATGAATATTTTTAATCGGTCATTCCTCCCATGTGTGCATGCATCAGGTATGAGGAGGGCAGGATTCCATCTAGGGTAACTTCTTTTTATTAATTTTTAGTTTTTTGAGACAGGTTCTATCACTGAGCCTGAAGATCACTATTTTTCCTCCTCCCCAGCCTAGAGTTATGGAAGTGTGCTCCGACTCCAGGCTCCCACTCCCGGCTCCCACTCCCGGCTCCCACTCCCGGCTCCGACTCCCGGCTCCCACTCCCGGCTCCGACTCCAGGCTCCCGCTCCCGGCTCCCACTCCCGGCTCCCACTCCCGGCTCCGACTCCAGGCTCCCACTCCCGGCTCCCACTCCCGGCTCCCACTCCTGGCTTTCTATGGGTTCTAAACTCAGCTCCTCATGCTTGCACAGAGGGCACTTTCTGACTCACTGGACTGGTCTGTCCCTCTCACCCAAGGCTCTCTTGTCCTGTGCTAAGTCACCTAATCCACATGCTCACTCATTGAAGCAAACATTACTAAAACCATCCTCATTTCATAGCTAAGGAGAAGGAAACACATAGTTTAAGTAACTTATGTGCGGAGCCATGTCTTGGAACTTGGGGACTAGGCTCAACTCAAGGCAGCCAGTGTACCAGGTAGCTAACATAGATGGGTATAGAAAGGCCACAGTCCAAGAGGCACAGGGAAGTCAGAGGTGGGGAATCTAAAGTAGGCCCAAATGGAAGACAAGAAGGAAAGCCATTTGACCCTCCCTGAAGTCCATCTCCTTAGCTTATGACACAGGGTCTTAAAAAAAATGGAGGATTACATATTAACTGTAATGTTTCTATGAGGTCCTGGGGGTGAAGCTGAGTAAGAAACTTAAAAAATACTTTTGAAGGAATAATGAGAACGGAGCTACAGAATAACAAAATAGTGTCTCTGTGTTAATATTCATTGAATTCTCATCATGTCATAGAAATTGTGAAAGATGTTTAATTGGGACTGGAGATGGCTCATTGAGGATCCGAGACTGGATTTCCGGGGCCTCTGAACCATAGTTATTTTTTGTCAGCTTTATACAAATCTAGACCTATCTGGGGAGAAGGAGTCTCAACTAAGGAATTTTTTTTGTCAGATTAGCCCATGGGGCTTTCTGTGGGGGCATTTTCTTGATTGCTGATTGTGGTAGGCAGGCAGGCAGATTGTTCTGTGCTGTATAAGAGAGTTAGGAAGAAAGCTAGTAAGCTGTGTCTCTTCATGGTCTTTGATTAAGTTCCTGCATCTAGGTTTCTGCCTTGAGTTCATACCTTGGCTTCCCTCAATGATGGACTGTAAACTGTTAATCCAAATAATTCCCCACCCCTAGGAGCTTTTGGTCAGTGTCTTATAGAAGTTAACAAAAAGCTAACTAAAACTATCTGGGCATGGCTTCCATCTCTAATCCCAGCACTCATATTGGGATATATGAGGTAGAGAGAGATGTCAGTGGATAAGTAGAGAGCCTGTCTCAAGCAAATACACACACACATACACACACACACACATATATGCACACACACAGACACACACATATGCATATACACATGCACAAACACATACACACATACATATGCACAGACACATACACACACATACACCCTCCCCACATGCATGCACAATGCATGTCTGTACAATAAATGTTTTTAAAAGAAAGATGATTTAGTTGTTAACAAATTTATAGAAAAATATTAAATCTCCATTTCATTGTATTAAAAATACATTGCAGCTTGATTTAAAAACTAGCTGCACAATATAAACCCATTTAAAATTCCTTCTATGTGTACAGAAAGTAAGGACATTAAGAAGAATGTACAAGAAAATCAGGGGTGAATTTCATTACCCTCTTGGGTGAGAGGTTTCAAAGAACAAGGCCCAGGCTGGAGAACTAGTCAGGGTGTTGCTTTCTGTCCTTGTTTTATCTGATTCCAGACACACCCTTTAGTGCCAGTCTACAGTGCAGAATAGAAAAGGCCAGGACCACGGTACAGAAATCTAATAATGTAACTTGTGGCTTGTGGAAGAAAGTTCTCAGTGTAAAAGAAAAGGCACACCTTTCTAATACCACTGGACTTTTTGTTATTTGGTAGAAAAAAATAGTCTTTATCCCATTGTATCAAAATAAATTACAGCTAGGTTTTAAAAAAAGGCTACCTGTAAAATACAAATCTATTCTCTGTGAACAGAAGGTGAGAAGGATCTTGAAAAAAATTTACAGAAGATGATTGGTGAATTTCACTTCTCTTTGTAGTTTCACTTTTGAGTTTTTCTATAGTCTGGCCATGTAACTTTGGAACCAAGAAGTGTACAAAAGATCCCTTTCTCTTCCCTTTCTCTCCACTTTCTCTTCATGTGTATGTGTGTACTCATGTGGGTATTGGTATGTGTGTAGATGCACTTTTTGTGTGTGCAGGTAGAGGCCAAAGGTCAGCCTCTGGTGCTACTTCACAGGTGTCTACTGCTTTTCCCTCTCTGTCTCAGTCTGTCTGTCTCTCTCTCTTTTGAGACAAGCTATCAGAATGATGTGGTGTTCTCTGGCTTTGCCCGGTTGCTGGCCCAGAGCCCCCCAGATCTACCTGCTGCTGCCTTTACCGTGGTGAGAAGACAAGTGTGAGCCACCACAGCTGGTTTTTTATGTGGGTTCTGGAGATCAAACTCAGTTCCTCCTGCCTATGAGGCAGGCACTTGGCCTACTGACCCATTTCCCTAATTCAGTACCCTTCCCCCATTTTTTCACTTCTGTTTCTATCCAATCACCACATGCTTGCACTTCCTGTTTCTTGCCCTTGCTGCTTCTCTCCCAGGAAAAGAAAATGCTAGACTCTCTTACCACCCAGTACCACCCATAGCCAGACTCTCTTCAGTGCTTCAGATGTCTGAGGTTTGCCCAGCTCTGGGTTTCAAGAGCAGCAGGAAGCCCTGCTATATGGGGTTGTCTTATCCTTTTTTTCACCCTTGCTGTGGGCTTCTTGGGCCCTCTTAATCTATAAGAAGATCCATTTTTCTATTTTAGATCGGGGCTTCTTGAATGTTCTCCAGCAATTTTACTGTAATATTTACATCTCAGCTAAATTGCTGAAGTGCTGTAGCTCCTCCAGAGCACACACAAAATAGTTCAAGTGCATGCCCCAAGTTTAAAGGCTTGATACCCCACCCCCACCCCAGGGATAAAGATGAAACCTAGGGTTTTGCCCATATTTGATGACTAGCTTTAGAATTATTGTGAAAACACACCTCTGGAAGTGTTCATAAGGGTGTTTCCAGAAAGGCTTAGCTGAGGAGGAAGAACCCACCTTGAATGTGGGCGCCACCATCCTGCAGGCTGGGTCCAGGGACTGAAAAACAACCAGCAAATGCTCTGAGTACTGAAATGAAATTAAACTCAAGGTCTGAAAACTCATGTAAGTTGGGGCAAAAAGGGTAGTCTGTAAGCTTAAAGGCCTAGGACTGAGAATGTTGTAAAACAAGTCCAGGCATGTCCAGCTAAGCCCATTGTTAAGACATTCCTGAGGCTAGGTTAACTGACTATAAAGATACAATAGGAATGCAGAAGCTTATCCTGGCTGTCTTTTACAACTGAGTCAGTCAAATGAGCCCCCCCCCCTGAGTCTATTCAAAAGTTATGTCAACCACGTGTATCCTGACTTAGATAAGCATCCCCTCCACCAGTCTCCTGACTTCCCGACTGCATGTAAGCTGTGGGTGTTGGGTGACCTTTGTACTCGAGCTAATTCTTCCAAGCCCCTAACCCTCTCTCCTGACCCTCTCTCTATAAAAACTGCTAGCTTTCTAGTCTCAGGGTCGTTACCTCTGTCTCCTGCATGAGATATGTATCGACCCGGAGCTCCACCATTAAACTACCTAGTGCTTTTGCAGCAAGAAGGTCTCTTGAGTTTCATTGGGTAACCCTGTGTCCCAAGACTCGAGTGGGGGTCCCCAAAATGGGGTCCTGTAAGGAAAAGGGGCACCAATGAAAGGAAAAGTCACTGAAAGGAAAAGTCACAGGGTACCAATGTTGTGAAAGGATGACGATCCAAGTCATGGCACCAATGTTAGGGGAAGGATGAAGAGAGTGGGGGGCATATGGCCCATGGAGGTACAGTGAGGCCTGGGGGCAAGGGAGATGCCTCAGGGGGGTCCAAGTTGGGAATCCCTTCCCCCTGAGGGACCAGCCACACAAAGGTATAGTATAGAATAGAGTTTATTCAGATCATGGGAGAGTTAAGAGGGTGGCAGAGGCAGAGAGAGAGAGGGAAGTAGAGGAGTAAAGGCCGGCCATGAGCACTTGGAGGGAGAGGGGGGAAGGGAAGAGGAGGGGTAGGGGAGGGAGAGCAAGGCTGCAAGAGCACAAGAGCAAGAGAGGCCACGAGAGAGAGGAGGGGGCAAGCAGCCCCTTTTAAAGTGTCAGGTCACTGGGGTGGAGCATACCTGGCTACTGCCAGGTAATTGAGGGGTGGGGGATACCTGGCTGTTGCTAGGTAACTGAGGGGTGGGGTTTACAGAATCCCAACAGGTCCTACAGTACCTGCCTTCATCTCTGACAGGAGTTGTAACATCACCAGCTGCTTCACACCCCTGCCTCACACATGGCTGCCCAGCATGCCAGACTGTCTCTCAAACTGTGAGCAAGATAAGCTCTCCCCGCTTAAGTTTCTTTTGGCAGGTATTTTGTTAAGAGTGATGAGAAAGGGCTGAAACCATCAGCAAACACTGCTCCCCTGACCCAAATGTGGGATCTTAGGAAATACTGATATGAACTGTATGAAATACTGTTGGGAGCTGGATCTTCTTATTAAGGCTGACTGGGTCACAGAATAAGTAAGCTTCCTTTCAGATTTACCCATTTTGTGAAGTTCTGTTAGAGCAAAACGAAGTGGACTAAAAGCACATACTTTACCTTTAAATTGCTGTCACAAGTTACAGTGTCACAGTGCAGGGCTTCAATTTCAGCATTCGGGAGGATCTGGGTTCTAGCCTGGTTCAAAGCCAGGCATGATGGTACATACGTATACTTTTAGCAATGGCGTAATGGAAGGTAGAGGCAGATGGTTGGCTAGCCTAACCTACTCAGAAGTTCCAGGCCAATGAAAGACCCTATTTCAAACAAAACATAGAAGGCACTTGAGGAATGACTAAAGGCTGTCCTCTGACTTTCATATACATGCATATATGTACATGTGTACGCTCACATAGGCACACACACACATGTACACACCATGCATGCATGCAGAGCTACGGGAAGAATAAGAGGAGCAGTAACCTTGTCAAACACTGCTCTTCTTCCTGACTTGGTCCTGGCATGCTATCATTTGGAATACTCTTTGCTTCCCCAACTGAGAGTCTTTCATAAAAATGTGCTCCCTCCAAAATGTATACTGTGGACAGCATTTTTGGTAGCACTAGACAGTTAGAGGGGGGAATTTTTTACTTCACCAGGACAATTAGAAGCTGGGCAAGGCAGGAATCTGACTCTGGGCCTATACTCAGGAAACTGGCCTGGATTAAGAATATTTGCATTTGAAGCTCAGGGCAGAACACTTAGAGTTGTAGCTCAGGGCAGGTGCATCATTTATGTAGGTGTGGCAGTCTCTTTGTCTCTTCAGATCCCCCTTTGTCCCTGATCTTCACACTTGGCCTTCAGAGAGATGTTAACAGGATATTTGATTATTAACTTGCTTGTTCCCTGACTCACAACTGATGTTATCTTTCTGAATGTAATTAAAGTGGTTTAAAAGAGGACTGAATAAAGAAGGCTTTGCTTCAGCCTCAAGACTGGCTGAAGTCATGTTACAATTTTGATTGTTTCTTTTATCTTTAAATCCTAGCTCCTGCCCTGGGGAGCCTATTGTTTGAGTGACACCTTACTAGCCCCTTAGTGCTTCCGTTCTATTATGTATCCCCTCTGCTGTTCCCATCAAGCTCCTATGCATTCTTTCCTGAACTTGATCCTTCTTTCCTGCTGGCTGCTTCCTGTGCTGGGATGTCCTTGTGCCAGTTCCCCCACATGGATATCCCCCCCCCCCCACTAACTGCTTCTCCTTCAGAGCTGATTCCCTTGGCTTCTGTTGTGTTGGCCTTAAGGTTGGACAAGTTTTCTGCAGCTCCTGAGCAATGAAAGGGACAGGATGGCTCCTGCCGCTGTTGTAATCCACTAAATCAGCCCATTGGAAGGGTCTAATCATGTGTTGTTGGTGCACACACTCAAGGACATACACAGTACTCAGAGGTTCCCAGATACTTCAGGAGTTGCTCCTCCCTTGACACCCCCCACCTCCAGCTCTGCATCTCAGAAGCGACATTTGAGTCTGGTGAGTTCTTTTGTGGGGGTTGTTTTGTTTATTATTATTATTATTATCATCATCATCATCATCATCATCATCATCATCATCGTCATCGTTGTTGTTGTTGTTATTTTTAGGTAAGATCTCACAATGTAACCCTGGCTGGCCTGGGACTCCTGACCCTCATGCTTGTGAGTCAGACACTTTGCTGAGCTGTCTCCCCAGCTGCCCTTTGCCCTTGAAATCATTTTTTCTGTGGAGCATCTTGGCTGACTCTTTGGTTCCTTAATGGCAGAGTTAGAATCTTTTTGCCTCAGGTGGATGTGGCCAGGGAGTCAGTCCTGGGCAGCTGGACCTCTTTCAGTTCATCTTCTCTCTCCTGACTGATTCACCATCCCACCAGCATAGAGGGGCTGGAGAACTCCTGGAGGCTGTTTTGCAGAAAGAGAGTGATTTAAGCAGAAGCTGTTGTCTCTTTCTTGGGGAGCCATGGTGCCGGATTTCCTTTAGATGCTCAATGCTGGCAGAGCCTCAGTGATCAATACTGTATTTGAGTCATCTAACTTCCATTGACTTTCTTACCTATAGTTTCTGTCACATATATTCTTAATTAATTAATTAATTTTGAGACAGTCTCATGTATCACAGGTTGGCCTCAAACTGGCATTGTAGCTAAGGATACCCTTGAACTTTTTTTTTTTTTTTTTTTTTAATTTAAGACCTTTATTAACAGGTGTTTGCAGTTTGTTGACTTTTTTTTTTGAAAAAAAAAATCAAGTTGTAAACTTTATTACAAATTAAAAATGAAGTTCTTAAAAATCTCAACTTGACCAGATATGAAACAATTTAAAAACCGTTAAAGGTGTATTGAGAAAAACCAGACCTTTTTTTTTTCTTAAAAAAACGTTTGTTATTACCAAAAAGAGACATCTTTAGGTAAAAATAATAAAAACCCCATGCTGCATAGATAATGCAGATAGTTCTAGTGTAGCTGGTCAATGGGCAAAAAGCAAGCACTTAAGGTCTTCAGCTCCAATCTTTGTTCATTTCTTATTGCTGGATGACCAAACCAGATGATGGTAGAGATCGTAAGTCGGCATTTACTCAGCCCCGCCCTGCTCAGCCTCGGGAGCGGATGTGTCTCTTTGCCATCTTGAGGTTTAGGGTTCTCTGGGTGTCTGCGTTGGTAGTTGAAGTTGCGGCGATACCGACGTTGAGGTGGCTGCTGACCTTGGGTCTCATCTCCTTGATTTTCTTTGTCCTCTTCATTGCCATCCTCTCTAGGCTGTCTTTGGCGAGGAGGGCCCCTGCGGAATCGTGGTCTATAACCCCGTCCATATTCTGTCTCACTGGTCTACCTTGCTCTCCTGCACCCTGGTTGTCAGCACCCTCCATCACTTCTCCTTGCACAGGGGGGTTGGAATACTGTGGTCGACGCGCATAGGGTCTCCGCATGTAGTAAGGTGGGAACCTTCGCCTGCGATAGGGCCGGCGTTGTTGGGCCTGGCCTTCAGGAGCACTTTCCGACCCCTCCTTCTTTTCCCCACTCTCACTATTCTGGTAATTGCGTGGAGGACTCCTACAACGTGGATAGCGTCTATAATGGTTACAGTCTGCTGCATATTTACTGCCTTGAACTGGAACTCCACCAGGGCCTGTAACATTTGCTGCCTCCACACCTTTTTCTCCTTCAACAACACCAAACTCCACAGTCTCTCCATCGCCTACACTGCGAAGATACTTTCTGGGGTTATTCTTCTTTATGGCAGTCTGGTGTACAAATACGTCTTCCTTGGTGTCATTCCTGTTGATGAAACCGTATCCGTTCCTTACACTGAACCATTTTACTGTTCCCAAAACCTTTGTTGCGATGACCTTCTTGTCCCCGCCAGCGGGCGCCGCGGATGTGAGGCCACCCGGGATGCCACTACCCGCGCCGCTGCCCGTGGAGCCGGGCTTGGTGCCGGCGGCGCTGAGGGAGGCGGTGGGGGGGGGGGACGGGGGGAGGCGGCTGCTGGGTCTCGGCCTCCCTGCTCCTGATTGCGGTGATGGTGACTGGGGCCTGCCGTGATGGCTGAGACTCGTCCAGGGTGTGATGGTGACTAGGCAGGCAGCAGCGGTAGGGCTCTCTGGGGTCCGCTCTCCGCTCCCCCTACCGGTGGAACTCACCCTTGAACTTTTGGTCCTCCTACTTTGGCCTCTTGAATGCTGAGATCTGAGGTGTATATCACCGTACCTAATGTATGCAGTGCTGGGACTGGAACCTGGAGTTTTGGGGGTGCTCCACTAACTGAGCCGTGCACAGACCTTATTATTCCTACTTTGAAGCAGGTAATGATGAGAATTCAAGCAGAAGGAATAGGCAATCAGCCTGAGAACTCTTCTTGTACACACTGAAGAGGTTTCAGATCTGAGGGATATTATAACAGGGTGGTCCTGAGTAGCCAAGGGTACAATCACAGTTCACCTGATAGCAGAGGTGTGACTGTTTTTGTATAACGGAGATATAGAGACAAAAGTCAGCATTTAAGAAGGGAGCCTAAGGAGATGATGCAGTCTGTAGATAATTTCCTGGTGTTACGAAAATAATTTTTGCTCAGCAAAAGGAAAAGTGATTCTTAGAGTTCATGTGAAGTGCCGAAAGGCTCGAAGACTTAACTACCCACTTGGCCAACGCTGACAAAGAAATTGGGGTCTTGACTATTTGTTCTTCCTCCCCTCCCATGTAGAGTTAATTTTTTTTACTTTATTTCTTCAGGAAAAACCCATCTGTATCTTTAGAAAAATTTCAATGATGAAGCTAAATTTGCTGTTTAGGTCACTTTCAGAAAACACATCTTCTTTCTAAGGCAGCATAATGTTCCTTCACTTTGAGGTGAATAAAAACTAGTTTCTCTAAAGTCAAAATTATTGAAATTATCTAGAGTGGTGTTGCTTCTCCTACAAGCTGTTCTGGAGGCCAAATGTGGGTAACAGGGCATACTTCAAGGAGACACCCCACCGCGAACAACAGAGAAACATCTGTCTATGCTTGGAGATCAACGGCTAAAAATACCTCCATATGCCAAGGCCAGTCACCCATGTTGGGAACTCGTCGGACCTGTCCTCAATAACACCTATGTGACAACTGAAGTCCTAGAGTGGTCCAGGAAAAAAAAGAACCAAAGGAAATCAAGACCATCATTCAGGATCACCAAATGAATGGGAGGCATATTTGGTCTTAGGAACATTGTCTTTCATCTGTGCTGCCTCTTGCTCCTTCCTAGGGTTGGGATGATGTACTGCTGTGAGGTAAACAGTGTCACACAGTTTTTATGAATAGCAACATTTCAGCTGGAATCCCAGTGGCCAGTGTGCTCTTTCCTACCTGACTACTCTGCTTAGCAACATGAGCACAGGATCTCATTAAATCCAGCTCCATCCGAAGCAGCATGAGCTTGTGGCACATCCGAGTCATGGTTTTTGTGGTATCTACGCACTCAGTCGAGGAGTTCCCTTTGATCAGATTGTTTTGTGGGCACATCTGTAGGTATGTCATTTTCTCAATTGTTGATAGGTTTAGAGGGACTAGCCCACTGTGGGCAGTGCCATCCCTGGGCATGTGGGCTTGGGTTGTATAAGAAAGGAAGCTGAATGAGCCAGAAGAGGCAACCCAATGAGTTTAGTTTCTCTGTGGACCCTGCACCACTTCCTGCTTCCATGTCTTTGTCTCAAGCTCTTGTCCCTGGTTTCCGTTGATGACAAAGTAGAACTTGTAAGCCAAGTAGCCCTTTCCTCCCTGCAAGTTGGCTTTGGCCAGTGTTTTATCATAGAAACAAAAAGGAAACTGGGTCAGAAGTTAGTACCCGAAGATGCAGGACCATGGAACCACAGCCAAGGAAGGTCAGTGGCTGGGGTGGAGTAGAACTGGCCTTAGCCCACAGGACAAGTGACTTTGCGTGGACACAGACTTTCATGTCTCTTGAGTGAATAGCTAGATGAGCAATGACTGCATCATAAGTGCATGTGATTTTACTATAGCAACTTGTAGCTGTTAGGGTAGGACGGTAATGTAAGTCCTAGTGCTCACTTGCTTCTCCCTAATAGCCAGTGCCGTTAGGAACACCTTCGTATGTGTCATGCGATTATATGTGTACATACACAGAGACATATATATTATATTTGTATATATAATATATATAATATATATTACTTTTTAAAAGGTTATAATATAATTGCAAATTTCTTTCCTTCCCTGTCCTCCCTTCAAATCCTCCCATATTCCCTTCTTTGCTGTCTTTCAAATTCATGGCCTTTTTTCTTCATTAACTCTTATTCCATGCATATATGTAAATACATATAATCCTAAATATAATCTGCTTAGTCTATATAACAGATGTGCTTTTAATTTAAGTGCCTGCTAAATTGTTTTTGCTCACTTAAGAAGCATTGTTTTCTTATTTCAGTCTTTTAAATAAACTTATTTTTATTACTGTATATATACATTATATATAATATATTGTTACTGTATACACACACAAACCCATATATGTGTGTGTATGTGTGTGTGTGTGTGTGTGTATGTGTATGTGTGTGTGTATGTATATGTGTGTGCGTGTGTGTGTGTGTGTGTGTGTGTGTGTGTGTGTATGTATATGTGTGTGCGTGTGTGTGTGTGTGTGTGTGTATGTGTGTGTGTGTATGTGTATGTGTGTGTGTCTGTGTGTGTGTGTGTGTGTGTGTGTGTGTGCACCTCAGCAGGCAGCACTGAAGTCATCCCTTTAATGGATCCCAGAGAATGAGACCCAGGTCATCAAGCTCACCCTGTGCTGCCTTTTTCTGCTGAGTCATCTCAGCAGCCTAACTTCCTTTTGAGTCTTCAGGGTTGCTTTAAAAAAGGACACAAACCCTTGGCCAGTTCTCTGTCTCACAAACACTTTGCCCCAGTTGGTGGCTCTGCTTTCATTTTCATAGCAATGTCCTTGAAGGCCCAACATTTTAAACTTGGCCAAGAACAATGGCCCCCAGCCACCCCCAGCCCCCCCCAGTCCCCCCAGCCCCCCCCAGCCCCCGCCCAGTGGGTCTTGCTTTTGGTGTCATGACTGAGAAACCAAGGTTGCAAAGATTTCATTCTGTTTGGTTTTGTTTTCTTGAGAAATGTCACATTTATGCCTAAGCTTGTGATCCATTTTGATTAATTTTGTATATAGGCATGTGAGACATGACTCAGTTAAAAACAACTTTATCATTTTAAATTATGTATGTGCGTGGATGTCTGTGTGCAGGCATGTGCACGTGAGTACAGGTGCCTGCAGAGGTCAGAGGTGTGGGATCCCTTGGAATTGGAGTTGTAGGTTTACTGCATTGTTTTTTGTGAGTGTTTGGAATTAAACTCAGGTCTTTTGAAAACATGGTGTGTGTTCTTAACCTTTGGAAAAGTAGTAGTGGCTCTTAACCAGTGCCAATTTTCCTATAAGCATTAGTTAGACAGGTTGATTGATGACTCCGTTTGACCCTGCTGAAAGCCTGTTCATTTTCTAACCTCTGGTTATATTAATTTATGGAGAGAGTTCCAACCATGATTATGGACTTGTCTATTTTTCTGTGACATTCTACCCAGTTGACGTTGTAAATTCTGATGTAAAAAATTCTTCTATGTGCTAGACATATTGTTATGTCCTCTTGATGGACTGACCCACATATTTTCATGAAATGAACTCTACCCATGGTAACATGCTCTGCAATCCACAATGTATGACTAGTGAAAGACCCTCAAAGTGAGGACCCTCACGTTCTGTCCCAGGAGAGGCGCCACCCCAAATCACTCAGGAGAAGTGGTCTTGATGCAAACAGCAAGAGGATTTTTATCCCAAGTGTGGTGGGGCCCACAGTCGTACGCCATCAAGGGTAGAGGACTGCAAACCCTGAGTGCAGAATCGGGAGAGCTTTTATAGGATTCACAACAAAGCCCGTGAATCACAAACCAATCATTTCATAGCAAAAGCCTGAGAATTACAAACCAATCATAGCAAAGCCCACCAATCATAAACCAATCATTTAAAATCATCTAAGCCTGTGCTTCATGGACCAATCAGTTCCCTATAGTCTTAGAGGTCTGCATTTGCGTGGACTCCTGGGTGGGGGTGACAAATGGCAGTTAATATAGGTCGCTAGGGATGGGGGGCTTCTATGGTGTGAGCAGTTTACAGAAGCCAGATAAGCGGTTAGTCAGCTTATCTCCTGTTAACTTACTAGGCCCAGCTCGAGTATCCAAGGGCCTGTCCTATGCCCGTTCACCCAGTTTCATACAGAAAGCAGGCTCTGGAACAGCAAGAAGTGTGACCTTTTACCTATTTACTGGCAGAGAGCAGGGTCTGGAATTTGAGGTATTTAAGGCTTCTTAGGAGCAGGAGTTAGGGCTCCTTTAGAGTGAGACAGTATTTTTAAATTTCTAACTCCTTGAGGTCATAGGGTTAGGCTGTATTTTTTATCCTTTCACTAGCGTACTTACCCCATTCTCTCCTGGCTAGTGTAAGCATACTACATCTCTTTCTAGGTGTTTTCATTACCCTAGTTCATTTTGGTCAGGGTTAGGAAGGTGTATCTTTTGGAGTACAGTTAACATGACATTTTCCCTAACTATTTACCTTAATGTTAAAATTCATCTCTTACAGTCAGGGATGTAGTTTGAGTGCCAGGCATTGAAAATTTTACTTTTCTGAATGCTGGGCATCTCTGTCCCTGTGTGTTCTCTAGTCACTGTCCCCTCTAATCTTTTCTCATGGTTCTTTCTCTTCAGTGCACCAATTAGCACTTGGTGGAATGCTGTGGGCTTCCTTTGCATCCCTCAGTGTATGGTACTCTTCTCCCCTGATTGAAAGGTACCCCCATGTAATGTCATGCATCTACATATGAATTAAAAATCTGCACATAATAATAATAATATAATAATAATTAATATTTTATCATCATCATTTTAAAAGTTTATTGGTATTTTAAGAGGATTTTCACTGTGTAGTTCAGGTTGGCCTTGAACTAACAACCTTCCCATTTTAGCCTTCTGAGTGCTGGGATTTCAGATGAATAACTCCATGCCCAGGTCTCCAGATGTGATTTTCAGTGTATTTTTTCCTATCTGGGGTGTGCTGCGAATTTTGGATCTGTTCTCTATTAATTTCGATGAGTTCTGACATCACTCTTACCAGAATTGTAGGGAGCCATTTTCTCATTTTGTCATGGCTTAGATCTTCAAAGCAACTGCATATTGAAGGCTTGGTTCTAACCTGGTGCTGTACCGGAGAAGAGTAGATGTGGAGAGCAGGTGTGGCGGCAGTCCTAAGATGGCGCTTGGGACTCCGGCCTAGTCTTGTGACTAGCACCTGACTTCCTCCTGCCCCCCCAGATTAGCCACTCTCACTGTGCGAGCTGCACAGGTGCACCCATGACAGGAGATCAGGCCAGATGACGTAGACCTATGAACTGCAGCCACACAACATGGACTGAGGAGGTGGAGTTGAGAGAGGATGAAAGGGACTGTGCTTGGGGGTGGAAAGTGAAAAACAAAAAGAGAAACAAAAAGAGAGACAGAAAGAGATGGGCATGCTGTAAGGTTCCTGAATAAACCGCTTTGAGAAGAACGCTGTGTTGTCATTCCTTTTCTGCTGGTCAGAGACAGTAGTGACAAGTGGTGGCCTATATGGGGAACTCCTCTTAGGCAGTCAGAACTCATCGCGGTCAGGGTGACTAGTCGGTAAGCTCCCAGGTAAGTAGGACAATCAAGGTTCTCTGTTTGAGACTATAAAGATCCCTGGTAAAGGGGACGAGAAAGGCTCTCGGTTTGAGACGATAAAGTTCCCGGTACAGGGACAAGTTGCACCTGGCACTATGGGAAACACAACATCAATTCAGACAGTTCGCCAAGCTCTAAAGGATTTGCTGAAAGCGAAAGGAATTGGGCTAAGAAAGGAGACTGTAGAAAACTTTTTAAAAGCAGTGGACCAGATAGCTCCCTGATTCCCGGTATCTGGACATCTCACAATGTCTAGTTGGGAAAAATTAGGAAAGGATTTGTGGTTTGCTGAAGAGCAAGGGGTACTAGCTAAAGGAGTGCTGCTGGTATGGAAATTGGTGAAAAACTGTATAGGAGATGAGGAATGTAGTGTAGTGTGGACCTGGAGAAGGGAAATGAGGCTCTGAATCAGGTTAGGAAAGAGCGCTCCCAGAATTCAGAGGTGGGAGAAGTGTCTAGTGAGGGAGAAATGTCGGAAGACGATCTAGAGAGCATAGCCGACAGTTTGGAGAAAATAAAAGTACGTATTGAACCGTTGGCTCCAGGGCCAACTCAGCCTCCTTATGCCCCAGGCGGAGCAAAAGGGCATAGTTTGCATCCTGACGATCAGATCAATATCTTGGGCACTAGAGCTTGGAAATCTCTCCCAAATAGAGGGGAAGTAAGTGGAAATCTGACTAAGATTCTCCAAGGACCCACAGAGCCATTTACAGACTGTGGCAAGGATGATAGAAGCGGGGGGATGTGTTTTTGGAGATCCCCATACTGCCATGCCTCTACTGAAACAGCTCATATTTGAACAGTGTACTAAGAAGTGTAGGTAAGTGATCACCCCCTATAAGAGCAAAGGGTTAGAAGCCTAGAAGAAGTTGTGCAGGGACCTGGGAGGGCCGCTAACTAAGGCAGGCCTAGCAGCTTCAGTTATGCAGATGTCACAAGGAAGAAATGATCAAAAGAATTATTCCACTTCAGTGGCACAATTGCCTTTGCTAGGCATTCAACTGTGTATACAGTATTTTGGCATCCCACCTAAGAATTTAATAGTTCCCTATAATGTAAAACAGCTGGAAGTTTTATCAGCCTCAATAGATGATTAGGCAATTTTGAGGTGTAGTTTTTAGGGTAACTTTGATAATCATTTCCCTAAGGATCCTATCCTACAGTTGATTACCACTCATCCTGTAGTTTTCCCTTGCATCACTTCAAAGGATGTTTTGCCAGACGCCCCACTTATCTTTACAGATGGTTCCAAGACAAGACAAGGAGCATATGTGGTGGCAGGGTCCTCTCTGGTTACCATACAATTTCCCCCTGCATCACCCTAAGTTATTGAATTGCAAATTGTGATTAAGGTATTTGAGTTGTTTCCAGGTCCTTTTAACTTGATTTCTGATAGTCAGTATGTTGTTATCATGATGCTCTGCTTAAAAGTAGTGGGTAAAATCAATTCAAAATCTACTATTGGACATCTTGTTGTCACCTTGTGTGACTTGATTTTGAAAAGAACGTCACCCTTTTTTGTACAGCATATCCGTGCCCATACTAACTTACCTGGTTCCCTAGTGGAGAGAAATGATATTGCAGATAAAGCCACCAGGGCTTGCTTGATTTTTTTTTGATACATCACCTATTTCATTGGCTCAAGAATTTCATTCACATTTCCATGTTAATTCCAAGACCCTGTCCTCACACTTTAAGATCACGTGTGATGAGGCACGGGATATTGTAAAAGGGTGTCAGAAGCGTGCCTCTATGCTACCCCAGATTGGGTTTGGGGTTAACCCACGTGGGTTGCACCCTCTACACCTCTGGCAAATGGATGTCACTCATTTCCTTGAATTTGGAAAATTAAAGTATCTCCATGTTTCTATTGATACAACCTCTGGGATCATTTTTGCATCTCTATATATGTGGAAAAGGCACGTCATGTAATTGCACATTGCTTTGAAGCTTGGGGTGCCTGGGGACAGCCCAAACAATTAAAAACATATAATGGGCCTGCCTATACTTCTGCTTCTTTTGTGTCCTTCTGCAAAATGATGGGTGTTCGAGTAACTCATGGATTGCCCTATAATCCTCAAGGGCTCACCGCATCCTCAAAGAGCGTCTAGTTAAACAAAAGGGGGGAATTGCTTCCCCAGGTTCTTCCCCTAGGCAGAGACTGGCTATTGCTCTTTTTACCATAAATTTTTTAAATGAAGACAAGCATGGGCGGGTCGCTGCTGAGCGTCACGCCAATCCTGATGTTTCTCCCACAGGCCTGGTTATGTGGAAAGATGTCCTGACTGGCAAATGGCCAGGTCCCGATCCAGTGTTGGTTTGGGTGAGAGGGTCTGTTTGTGTGTTTCCTCAGGAACATCGACAGCCACTGTGGGTCCCAGAGAGGTTGACCAGAGTGGTCCAGGATGAGCGCAGCAACGACCCTGTGGATGAGCCTGATGCTGCTGATGCTCCCAGAAGACTGAAGATCTGCGATGGGGGCTCCTATCAGTGTTTCCAGGATTGTTATGTTTTCAGATGATTATGATTTTCAGGATATAATTGGACATACCAAAGTTCTGCTCAGACAATTGCCAGCAATCCCTTTAATGTATGGTTGCCGTGTAGTGTTAATGGTAGTTGCAGAGATTTATCTGCTTTAAGTATGCTATTTGAGAGGGGGTTGGGGTAATGCAAGCTTTCATTAGAATGGGTCTGTGGGATTTGAGACCTCTGTTTCGCAGTTTGTTCCCTGGCCTGTACAGGACCCTCAGCTATGACCTTATTCAGGCCTAAAAGGGATTTTGGATCACCGCAGCCGCCTCAAGGCTGAAAGAATGGGCTGGACTAGCTGAACTAGCCTTTTGCTTGGTCCTCATAAGTGTCCTGGCATTCTGGTGCATGTGCTGTATACAATTTCGACAGTGCAGTACTCAAGCCTTATTGATACAGGTTTTTGCAGAGGTGGAGACTGGGCAGTCTCCTCAAGTGTGGCTTGGCATGCTAGAGAAGTAGTCAGTGACAGGTAAGACTCCCTGGGCATGTCACCAACCTAAGACAGGGATCGAACCAATGCTGTTTGTCTCCCACAGTTGCAGTGTCACAGGGGGCAACCTAAAGCAGACATTCTCTTGGCCAAAATTATAAAGAAGGCGGAGATGTGGAGAGCGGGTGTGGCAGCAGTCCCAAGATGGCTCTTGGAACTCTGGCCTAGTCTTGTGACTAGCACCTGACTTCCTCCTGCCCCGGAGAATAGCCACTCCCACTGTGCGAGCTGTGCAGGTGCACCCATGACTCAAGATCAGGCCAGATGACGTAGACCTAGGAACTGCAGCCACACAACATAGACTGAGGAGGTGGAGTTGAGAGAGGATGAAAGGGACTGTGCTTGGGGGCGGAAAGAGAAACGGAAAGAAAAACAAAAAGAGAGACAGAAAGAGATGAGCATGCTGTAAGGTTCCTGAATAAACCGCTTTGAGAAGAACGCTGTGTCTTTGCTCCTTTTCTGCTGGTCGGAGACGGTAGTGACAAGTAGATAGAGTCTTTAGGGCCCAGTACCTAGCGGGGAGACATTACATCAATGGGAGTATGTGGGGAAGGAAACTTGGGATCTAAGCCTCTTCCTGTCTCTGCTCCAGGGCTACAAATGGTGTTGTTTCTTCTACCATGCACTCCTCCTGTGATGTTCTGCCTCACCAAAAGCAACAGTATTAAGTGACCAGAGACTGAAATATTTTAAATAGTGAGACAAAGTAAATCAGTACATGTCATAAGTTGATTTTCTTAAGTACTCCATCAACAGAGCTTCGACACACACCCCTTCCTTCCGAGACACCAATGAAAATATACCGTATCATTTGACCTTGTCTGGCTCGACCCTATAAAAATATTCCCCTTATTAATTTGCTTTGTTTGGATAATTTTGCTTCATTCCAGACAGTCTCTCTAACCTGAGCTAGCATCTTCTAGTTCATGACTTTCCTGTACTATATATACACTCTTAAGGACTCAGATCACACAGGTATGTTATCAGCTCGCTTTGACTTGAGGGGGGTCCCCCATGCCTCCCATTTCTGTGCAGATATGAAGAACTCATCTTTGGCTTTCTTGGCCAGTTGATCTATCAACATCTAAAATGTACCCAGTCTTCCTGATGCTTTTGGTTCACTTCTTACTAATTATAAAGTTTGATTCCGTAATCCACTTCCCGAAGGCTTAGAGAGCCTTTCAGCTTTGATACTATCAGATACTATTATTATTAGTCTAGTATAATAATAATTACATAATACATTATTATTAATTACAGCCGTTGCTGTTGTTCTCCAGGTCTGTGTGTCATCACTTGCCTCTGCCTGGTCACCCTGTTCCATCTGACTCAGCTCTAGCCCTGCAGTCTCCCTGGTGAGGTCACAGAGAATTGGAGTGGTGCATCTGTGAAGAGCAGCCTTCAGCTCCATCCTTCCGACCTTCCTAAGAGGGTCACGCTGGGTTACCGTGAAGCCGCTGCGGCAGACAGACTGTAACAGCCCTGGATGGAGTCCCGATGAGAGATTATTTATTTATTTCCTGATAAGCCTTTCATATCTGTGACATTTATTTTCAAGGAAATTGGTTTCCAGCTTGATGTCTGAGGAGGCATTTGCCAAGATTCAGCCTCACCAAAAATAATGATGCTGATGACAATGGTGGCCGCCCCCGGCCAGGTGCTTTGCCTACATTACCTCTAATCCTCCCCGAAGTCCTTCATGGCAAATATTATCTCGGTCTTGCAGCTCGACTTTATTTATACTCCACTGCATTCTAGGACCATTTATAGAAGGCTTTATGAGGATTCACAAGACATATCCCCAAAGCAAAAGGTAAGGGTAAAGAGTGCTCTTTGCTAAGTGGGGCTGAACCAGCCTTAGGGGATGTGGAGTCCTGCCAGCACCCAGGGATATGCTAAATGGTGGAAATGTGTTTTGAACCCAGCCCCTCTGGCGGCTAAGTGCTCAGACCTTGTGCTAAGCCAGAATGTCAGGCTGGACCATAAGACAAGACAGGCATGCACTGGAGGCAAAATTCAGTAGGCATAGGCAGTCTGAAGGTGGATCTGTGAAGGCTGGGTTAGATCTTGGTATCATTCTGGTAGTACTGACCACAGTCCTGCCTAGGAGAGCCAAGCTTGAGAATTGTCAGGCACCAGATGGGACTCAGAACTGCTACGCTCAGCACTGTGACTTACTGGAACCAATGAGCATAGAGACCCTGTGTAAAAGCCTGCTGTGACCAAGGCAAGCAATGGCTGCTGTGGAGAGCCCAGTGGGAACCAGCCACACCCTGCCCCTTCCCTCAGGGAGCTCTTTGTCTAGTATGGAAGCTGGTGCAAAAGAAATAAGGACACACACGTGAACAAATGAAATGTGCTGTGAGAGGGACCTGGATACCAGAGGATCATCCTGGGACTCCTGTGGGTCAGAACAGCGATCAGGAAAGGACACTGCAGAAATTCCAAGAACAGGAGTTCTCTTAGTTGGCACCTGCTGTTTATGCTTCCTTATCACCGCCTAGTTGATGATAAAAGAGCTGTTTTTATCGGAGAAGACCAGCTCATGAAGGATGTTTTCTAGTCTCAGGTTTGGGAATGCACAAGAGTCATCAGGCCCTAGTGGTGGTTCATAGGTCAGCTCAGGGGCCAAGACGCCCTAGGCCCTTTCTGGAACATTCTTCCCAATGTTTTGACAGGATCCTGGCTTACCAGAGGTTCTACTTCTAGCCTTGGGAGCCCAGGGCTTCTGAGTGTGTCTGATCCCGGAGGGAGGGAGATCGAACACAGGCTTTCTTTGCTTCAGTCCCGGAACCCAACCTTGTGTATATCCTACTGGATCTTTTAGTTAAACTCATTGATGAGGTTTCTGGTTTCGAAGAGCCATTATAGTCTGAGTGTGAAATGCCTCCCATAGACTCGTGTGTCTGTAACCTTGGTTCGAAGCCTTTGGGAACGGAGGTACGGCAGGTAGAGGCTGGACACTGGTAGTGAGTTTACATCTGGGCTCCCTTCTGGTTAGAGCTCCCAGTTCTTGGATTCTGAGGTGTGGAGGGCTGATCCAAATGGTCATGCTTCTGTTGAGGAGCCTCGGTACGAATTCCCACAGCAGCCAGCCCCACCAGCTTCTGTTCCCACCAGCAGTGTATAATCCAACCTGCAAACCATCGACCGGCCGTTTCCTTGACGATAGCCATTCTGACTGGGCTGGGGTGGAATTGCAATGTATTTCTGGAATCTGTTGTGGCAGGCCACTCTGATCTTGGAGCTTGTCACAGCAATCCCTGGAAAGGATCACACTTCTGCTGGTGTTGGGAGCGACACCCTTCCCCCTCCACTCCAGGGGGCAGCCGAACTGCCAGCTTGTATGCCTAGACGTTGGGAGAACAACACACCCCGTTTTGTGTTTTAAATTGGCCTAGTCCAGAGCCAATGACTCATATCCTTGTCCCTGTTTACACTGTTCCTGTTTACTGTTGGGGGGTTCACAGGTTTGACCCAGGGGGTGTTTTTTCCACTGGGCAGCTGGGGAATTCCCATACTGCCTTTGTACCTTATATACTGAGCTGGATTCAGGGAGTGAATGGCGTTCTCCTCACACGAATGACCCGAGTTGTGTCTTTCTTTAAATCCTCAGGCCTTTGCCCGACGTTGCCCGTACAGGTGCCGGCAGTCCTGTCCCATGGTGCTTGTGGTCCCTAAATGGTCTTCTGTGAGACAGAGCTCCTCCTAGTTATGAGGACCCGGCTCATCTCTCCTCCTCACCGTTCACTTGCCTCACGTTTTCTTGATTCACCACGTAATTCACTTGCGCTCAGGTCTCTTCCTTATGCTTTGGGGCAAGGCACACCGAGATGAATGCCGTTTCCATGTGGTTAGGATTTGTCCTCAGGACCCATTCTATGAAGTATCCTTCAGGCAGGTCAGTGGGTTTGCTTTATGGTGGGGAGCCCACAGGAGGTGTCTCAGTGCCACGTGATGCTTGATCACCACTGTTTAGAAATCCCATTGGCTGGTTTAGGGTAGGAAAGCCTGCTTTGGGAGGACCTGAGGAGCCCCCTTTGTTCTATTCACCATCTAACCCTTTGCAGGAGGCACAGCAGGGTTTCTAGTGGTCAGGCTCAACATACTGTTATCCCCCACAGCTTCCAGGCTTCCGGTTTGACGATGCAGGCAACACAGCTTCCAGGCTTCCGGTTTGACAATGCAGGCAACACAGCTTCCAGGCTTCCGGTTTGACGATGCTGGCTCTTTTAGTTGACTCCCAATCACTGAGCCATTCTCATTACTCTCCTCACTGGCAGACAGTGAGCAACCGTCAAGCTTGTCTTGTACAACAAGACAACTAGTTCCACCCCCATTGCTGGGGCTCAGAACTTGAGTGCTTAGGAGAGGGGAACTGTGTCACCTCACGCTGTGGAGACTCCTCTGTCTAGCAATGCTCTCTCTGTTGTCCTGGGAGGTGGAGGCAGGAGCGAGGAACTAGGCAGAAGTGGGCCTCCTGGCAGGTTCATGTCACTTTTTAGGGGAAACAAACCTCTTTACCACACTTTGGGATGCCTGTGTAGTCTGTACTTATGGTTTGACTGGGGATAGGGTGGGGTGGGCAGGTAGAGACAGGCTTTCAAACGAGCTTGTCTGTTAGCTGTAGTCAGATGATAGCTGGTATAACGGAGAACACAATACTGAGGCGGGAGGAGGGATGGTGTACACAAAATGTCAAGCATTGTCTCAGGGTTTCATTGCTGTGAAAAGACACCATGACCACTGCAACTCTTATAAAGGACAACATTTAACTGGGGCTGGCTTACAGTTTCATTATCTCATCATGGCAGGAAGCATGGCAACATACAGGCAGACACGGAGCTGGAGCTGGAGCAGCTGAGAGTTCTCTTCCTGTTCCAAAGGCAGCCAGGAGGGGACTGTCTTCAGCAGGCAGTCAGGAGCAGTGGGTGGAGTTTGAATATTAGGAGCTCTCCATCTACAGAGTAATACACTTCCTCCATCCAGGCCACACCCACTCCAACAAGGCCACACACACCCCAACAAGGCCACACCTCTTAATAATTGTGGTGGGAACCCAATAGGTGTAGCCAAGTGTTTTGTTCTCCTTTTCCTAGACTTAATTTCGCTTCTTTCTAGCCCCTGTCTATTTTTAATTTCCCAGGCTAACTGTAAAATATTTCCATTAAATGTAACATAGTCAACTGTAAAATATTTCCATTAAATGCACCAGTATATCTGTGAGTAGGGAAATTGTGTCCAGCCTCAGCTTGAAGAGTCTCAGTGATGGAGAACTCTGTCTCCCTCCATTGCATTCCAACGTGGCAGTGATAACATTGACTTATTTGTTCGGTGACATTTATTTATGTGTGGGTATGTGTGGGCACATGCTACTATGAACCCATGGAGGACAGAGGACAGCTTGTTAGAGTTGGTTCTCTGCCTCCACCATGTGAGTCCTGGGGATTGAGCTCAAGTTTTCAGGCTTGGCAGCAATCATTCTTAATGGCCGAGCCCCTTCGCCGGCCCCCTTAACCTTTAAAACAGAGACGAGCTTCACATTGTCACCAAATCACAGTCCAGTGACCTCATCACGTCTCTGCAGCATGACATGCTCAGTGATGAAGTCTTTTGTCTGAGCTGGTCTCATGTAACCCAGGCTGTCTTTGAACTTACTATGCAGTTTAGGATGACCTTGAACTCCTAATTCTACAGTTCTCCATGCTTCTACCACTCTAGTAGCCTGTTGAGCTAAAAAGAACAGTGCTCCTCAATCTATCTCCTTTACTCACAAGTATTACAGCAACGCCTGACTCTTCTGGAAAGGTTGTCTGGAGTTCAAGTGGGTGATCACTTGGGAAGACCTCCTCTGATCTCCTGAACAATGTACCTTTGTTGATGCAGAGTCAGACAACAGAGTGTTTGGACATCTTTTCTGTTTTAGTGTTTGGTAGCAGATGCTTCCACTGCCAGCTCATGTTTATCTTAGCGCTGGGTGAAACTCACAAGTCAGCATCTGCAAAGTCAAACACTGTCAGATGCCAGACATGGCAAACGAGGGCGGCGTGCTGGGGGAGGCTGGTTGTCACTCAGAGGGTTCCTGTTCTTTTTGTGGTGAGCAGTGACTCCTGACTCTAGCAGATTGTTGATATGCAGAGTGTAGGTTCAGCATTGAAACTAGACAGGTGCACATACAAACATATTTTTGTGTGTTAAAAGGAAGCAACTAATGTTCCAGTGACGTTAGGGGCATAATGCGGCGGGGATCCTGTGCAGAGGGGTAGAAAGAGTCAAGGGCAGTAGCTAATCAGTGAGCACGTGGGTGGGGCAGAGACCAGCACTGGGAGCACGTGGGTGGGGCAGAGGGGCAGGACTAGTTCCTGGATTAGGCTGGTGCTGCAAAACCTAGGTATTTTGCTCTCTGATGTCATTTATATAAATTGTCACAGGACTGGGATCAGAGGCTCAGTCCTGGCTGCTCCAGAGTTTTAGCTTCTTCCACTTTATAACTGCAGGAACCAGCCACGTTGGCTTTATCTTTTAACTGACTGAACTCAGGACTTTGTGCTGGAGAGTGTCTTCGTTGCACTTTACTATCAGGGTCTCTCTTTAGCTCAGTGGGAGGCCTCTTAATTATTTACTCTGTGGTTTTCATGTAAGTATATATTATGCATTGAACATATTTAGCTCTATACCCCTCATTTGAGTTTTTACTGCCTTTCTGCTTTATCCCTGTAGACAGTTTGGGGCCTACTTCCATTGGTGTGATTGGTGTGTGTGTGTGTATGCATGCTTGCATGTGTGTGTGTGTGATTTTCTGTATTCACATAAAATTTAGGAACTACAAATAAGGGAAAACATATATTTATTTGCTTTTTTTAAAGGCTGGGTTAACTAATTTAAAATGATTGAGTCTGGGTTGTATCCATTTCCCTGAAAAGAACACAACTTTCTTCTTTATGGCAGATCAGAAGTCCCATGATGCAATGGGAGATTTTACAAGCTTATTAGTTTCTGGAAACACAATACTTCCTATTATAGTTGGAATCTGGAATGTCCCCTGCAGGCTGATGGTTTTAATGCTTGCTCCCTAGGAGATGGGCTGTTCTGGAATACTCTGGAAACTTAAGGTGGGTGGACCTTTCTGGAGTATGCAGGTCACTTGGGCCTTCCTCTGGTTCTCAGCTCTCCTTGCTTCCTGGTCTGCTGCAATGCAAAGAATTCTCCGCCATACTCTTCCTACTATGTTCTCTTCCATGTCTTTCTGGCTGTGATGGATTACAACTCTGAAGCCATGAGCCCAAGTGGCTCTCTCAGCCTGTAGTTTGTTACCATCAGATATTTGGGTCAGAGTCCGACAATGTGAATGGAGCTAAGGCAACGGCATTCCGGTGGGTACAGGAGAAGGGATGGTGAACAAGTCTTAGGCATATGCTGTAGGAATTGGAGGGGGAGGGCTGATGAGCAGGGGACATCACTGCTGACAGCTGGGCATGGAAGAGGGACCAGAGCAGCTTCTGTACTCCCTGCATCTTGAGCATAAATCTTATCAGTGTCTTCTTGTCATGATAACAATGACTAGAAACCTAGAGTTCTGAAGGTCAGAAAGGTCTCGATGGATGACATCAAAGGGGCCTCTGGATGAGTTCTTTCTGAGACTCTATAGGCAGAGCTGTGACCTTGGATTTTCTAGAATCTAAAGGCACCTGCTATTCCAGCTCTGTCCAGCTGGGACACGGCCATCCTCATCTTCTCACTCCGGTCCTTCTGAGTCCCCTTTCCATCCTGAGGATGGGATTGCAATAGACCTGGCCAATATCCAAAGTTGTCTCCCCACTTTTGATTTTACCCAAATCACACTTGAAAGAACCCCTTTCCTGCTGAGGCACATAGTCGCAGGTCTGGGGAGCAGGGAGCAGGCATACTTCCTATAGTGCCTTCTTGGTAGAAGGAAGAGGTGAAGTGTAATATTGTATCTCTAAAATGTCCAGGATCTAAAAGTAATGGTATGTTTCTGTAATTCCAGAACTCAGAAGGCCGAGGCACTGCAAGTTTGAGGCCAGCCTAGGCTACTGAGTGAGACAAGGTCTCAAAAAGCGATAAAGCAGAGACATTACAAAACCAGAATCAAAATACCATCACCACCACCACCACTACCATCACCACTACCACGACCACCAACACCACCATCACAACCACCACCACCACCACCACTACCACCACCACCAACACCACTACCATGACCACCACCACCACCATCACAACCACCACCACCATCACCACTACCATCACCACCACCATCACCATCACCACTACCACCACTACCACCACCACCACCACTACCATCACCACTACCATGACCACCAACACCACCATCACCACCACCACTACCATCACCACCACCACCATCACCACCACCACCACCATCATCATCGCTGTCATCGCCATAGTTATTGTTGAGAGAAGATTTGACTATGGAGCTCATGATGTCAGGCTTATGCTCTTGCAGGGGCCTGGTTTGGCCAGCTGCAGATAGTTACTCTGACTGTGTGACATTTGGAACTCTGGGGACTCCTCAGAGGGTATAAAAATGCTAGGACCCTGAGAGGAGTGCTTGCTGGTTGTTGGTTAGTTGCTGTTGATCACTGTTGGTTGTGGTTTGTTAAGTAGTCATTTGCAAAGAAGAAACAAGAAGCAGTAGGAAGAAGGAGGAGGAGGAAGAGGAAGAAGAAGAGGAAGGGAAGGAGGACTAAGAGGAGGAGGAGTATGAGGAGGAAGAGAAATTAGATATCCTGATGGTGAAGATCATATGGCTCCAAGGAACTTGACACCCCTAATCAGTAGGAAGTGTTCTAATGATAATATTACCTCCTTTCCCTCTATCCTTCTAGTGTTATGAGAGGACACAAGGAAGAAGAACCCACATAGTAACAAAAGCAGCTACACTATAGAATGTGTCTACCCAGGTCTGGCTGGGTATCTTCCTGGTTAAATGGAAGCTGTGATCACAGCAGATGCAGATTATTGCCTAACCCACAGGCAACTCTCACTCCTTGATGGCTTTTCCCTCTTTCCTGTAGTGTGACATGCTACAAGGGAAACTGTCAGTGAGTCCCTGTGGTCCTGTCTCCATGCTCTCCTGGTTTTCCTCAGATAAGGTTGCTCCTAGCAAGAAGTGCTTCCTCTGAACAGATCTGACTTGATGAAGTTATCATGTGTCAGGGCAGAGCAAAGCTCTCTACTGACAGTCACTCTGGGGAAAGTAAGCCAGCAAGTCACTGCCTGATACTTCTCCACTATGGGCTTTCTTCTAGCTCCCCATGCATGACAGCTTCTAGAAGAGTTCCTCCTCGTAGGCCATCTTCTGTAACCTCAGCTGACAGGTGGCCATCTAAGTGTGTTGTGGGACTACAAAATCCCAGCTGTTACATGCAAAGAGAGGATTATAATCCTCTCCATAAATAACAGACTCATCTCTAAAGTATTGTTTGTTAGACATAAATAGTTACTAAGGTTGTTAGATACGAACAGGAAGAAGAGTCCATCACAGAGACCCCAGTCTTGTTCCCACTCATTCATCTCCTGCTAGTCTACACCATTCTGTGTCCTTTGCTTATTGTATTGGGTGGAACTGTGACTGTTGTGTGCTGTTCTTACTTGCCTGGGTTAGGATGTCTCAAGGACCAGTTTCAGCTTGAACTAGAAATGCTTATTCATTAGGACGAGTGGGACACAGAAGAGATACCGCTTAAAGCAGTTTAGTCAATAGCAAATTATTTCTCAACTAATAAGAATTCAATAGGAAATGTATCTGAAGTTGCTTCTAGTGGTTTGTCAGTTTTTTAGGAGGGGTTTCCTCTCATGGATCCAAGATGGCTCTTTCCACACTGTCATCCCATTCCTCATGCCAATGTCTAAAGTAGGTAATAGTGGGTGAATCGCTGCTGGCTAGACAGCCAGTAAGGTCCTAGCAGCTGATGTTTGACCCCTTCTAATCTGAAGCTGCATACTCTGGCACATCATTGTCTCAGAGACACCGAGTCATTTGTACACAGACCACGAGGGGCTCAATGAGTGTTTCAAATTAGGTTCCCCAAACCCCATCATCCATGTTTCTTCTACCGCTATCTAGAGGGAAGTTTTCAGTTAAGGAGACTGCCATTTTGGACATTGTTTTCTGTAGGGGGCTATACCAAGTGCTGAAGAGCATTTAGCAGCTTGCCTGGCTCTGCCCAGTGGGTAACAGTTGTCCCTCCTCAATTGTGTCAATCAAACATGCCCACAGACATATCCCGGGGTTCAGACACTATTCCAATCCCTGTGATTAAGAGTCATTGCTCTTCAGATCATGCTCTGTGAGTCTCTAGGTTCAGCCAGTGAGCCCTAAACTTTTAACACGGTGACAATTACGTTCTGTGCTCTGTGATAGAGCTTGCACAATTCCCATTCTGATTTGGTACAAGTGGTGTGTATGGGAGAGTGGGTAGAAGCTGAGCAGATCCCAGTGGAGTCTGGTCATTGATAAGAAAACAATAACTATTGATATCACTCAGTGAGGCAGCTGAGTGTCATTTTTATAGACTGAGTTTGTTATTATTGTTTCAAATCAGGTTTTTATGTAGCTCAGGCTGGCCTTGAACTTGAGAGGTAACAAGAATGACTGAACCCCTGATCCTCTTACTGTACCTCCCGAGTACTGGGATTGCAGGCATGTGCCTCCATGCCTGGTTTTGTTTGTTTCTGAGGCTCAAATCCTCCTATGCTTGGTGCATGCTAAACAAGCACTTTAGCAAGTATGTTGTTTCCATAGGCCCCAGTCTGACTTTTAATTTCCCTCTATGTCTCTTGATGAAATTCTACCTTTTGATCCATAGATGCAAAGTATTTGAGAGATGTGAAGCCAATTACTGGAAGCCATGTACTGGGGTGTCATATTGGGTGAGGGGCTATCTGTCCAGAAGTCTCTGATAAGCCTTGCCACCCACTCCTTTATGGCCTCCATGTGCCAGTCGCCGTCAGCTCTGATTTTCAAAGAGAAAAGTCAATAGATTCATAGTGGTGAGAAGAGCCAAGGACCATGTCTTGCTTGATTCGTAATTTGCTTTCGGGGTTTCAGGTCTTGCAACTTCGAGAAGATTTGATACCAGAGGACTTTGTGTTTTCTTCTATTTGGAGACTCTCAGGCTGATTTGGAACACATGGACCTCATACCTCTGCCATCTGAGAGATGATGCAAATCTGGGCAGTATCACTGTCTTAAGGTTTCCATTGCTGTGAAGAGACATCATGACCTAGGCAGTTCTTATAAAGGACAACATTTAACTGGGGCTGGCTTATAGGTTCAGAGGTTTAGTCCATTATCATAAACGTGGGAGCATGGTAGATGTGGGGCTGGAGGACCCAAAATTTCTACATCTTGATTCAGAGGCAGACAGGAAGAGACTGACTCCATTGTGGCCAGGAGGAGGATCTTAAAGACCAGCCCCACAGTGACACACTTCCTCCAACAAGGCCACACCTACTCTAATGAGGCTACATCTCCTAATAGTACCACTCTCTGGGTCAAGCATATTCAAACCACCACAATTACTAAGTACAGCAGACCTGGAGTTATTAATGAAATGTTTGTTTTTCTTCCCTAAGTTCATACTGAAGTCTTCAACCACAATATGATGGTATCCAGAGGTGAGGCCTTGGGGAAGGATCAGGATTAGGTAAAGTCTTGGTGTGAGGTCTCCAAGGGGGCCTCATCTTGTGTCCTCATTAGAATGTGGAGAAAACAGAACCTTCCTATTTCCACCACAAAAAGCCACATCAAGGAGGCAGCCATCTGCAGGCTATGAAGGGAGTCCTCATAGAACCCAGCTGTTGAATCTAAAATATCCTTCCAGGTACATGTGCTATTCGCCCTAGCTCCAGTTGGGGGTGCTATTTTGAATGACTGTGGAAATTTTAGGAGTATCACCTAACTGGAGGAAGTAAGTCTTTGAGGTTGGGCTATTTTCCTCTGGATCCTTCCTGTCTTTCCTTGTTTCAAATCTGTCATGAAGCAAGCATTTTTCTTCTTCTATATGGTTTTGTCATATTATATGGTATTGAGTACATGGTAAGGGATTTTAAGTAGGTTCTTGGAGTACTACAAACATTTGACCCATAACATAGGTCTGGTCAACATGGGGTTGCATACCGGAAATCCCATTACTAAGGGTCAAAGGAGTAGACCCTTGAGTTCCAGGAGCATCCTTTCTCCTATCTGGGTGTTAGCTGTACTATGAAAACCTGCACATGTGGGTAGCACCATTGCATGGGATGGGGTACTGCTGAAGCTTTAGCAGAGACCAGATTCTCTTGGGAAGTTTGTTGACAATAACACTGTCAGACCTCTCCCTTCCTCACTCATTTAGGAGAACAATAAGAAAGTGGGTACGCTCCTGGCATTGACCAGCTTCTCATTCTTAGAAGTTGTTGATGTAAGCAGAACCAGCCTCATGTAGGGGACACCAAACTGGAACATTGTTGGGGTTAACTCTCTTCCCCAGTCTATATTGGCCTTGAGCCAACACAGGAAACTCATTATACAGGGACCTTCTGGAGGTGCCAACCACCTTGTTGATTGGCTCTCAACACAAGCAGAATCGGAAATAACCTTATATATGTTAAAAAGCTTTGGTATGAAGAAGTAAAGTTTCAAAGTGTAGAGGTGGCAGGAAAGGGTTCTGATAATTGAATATTTGTGTTTTGGAGTTCAGGGGTCAGTTGGAGCTCTACGGGTGCATCTCTCAAGCAAATTTTAGCTATTTGTTTGTTTCCCCACCAAACATCAACCAACTAGTGGCTCAAAGAGACAGAAAATTGTTCTTGCCACTTTCTCTCCAATCATCCAGTTATTCTCCTATCATAAAAAACACGACCTTGGGGTAAATTATTGGAGCCACTGTGCTGAGTGAGAGACTGGTTTTACAAAAGGTAAAAGATACACTGAAGGAGGTATTGAGTTCCAAGAAGCTAAGGGAAGGGGCTTAGGAGGCAGGTGACTGGAGTGTGGAGTGGGTGTGGCCAGGGAGGAGATACAAGCAGAAAGTATACTCACGTTTATGAAGCATCCAAGACTTGGATAAGGAAGAGAAGAATGAGCCTCTTGCTTACAGTGTAAAGTTAAAGGAGCACTTATAAACTTAAGCAAACAAAATAAATACTATTTTAATATAATATTTGAACAAATCAAAATCCACGCTGAAAGTCCACAATAAAAAAATATATCTAACTTTAAGTGGAATCAAAGTGACAAAGTTCCCAGTCTGGAACCTGGCACATGGTCGATATTTAGGACATCAGACACCAGAAAAGCAAAGTCACAATATTGCCTAATGTGCTATGGTGGTTCATCCTAATTGTTGACTTGGTTGGCTTCAGAGTCACCTAGGAGATTTGTCAGACATACTTCTGGGTGTGTCCCTGGGGGTGTTTCCACAGATTGGGTCATGAAGCTCTGACTCGATCATAGGTTAATCTTTTGATAGATTTATAACATGATCAGGATGTATCGAATGTAGGATTTTAGTTGGAGGAAATAGGTCATTGGAGGCCGTGTCCTTGGGGATATCATCTTTCAACCCTGTCCTTTATTGCTTTTCTCTGCTTCTTTTCCAATGTGACACAAACAACCTTGGCCACACACTCCCACCACCATAATATTCTTCCCAAACCCATGGGGTCAAGTAATCAGGAAGTGAGCCCTCAGAAATCAGAAGCCAAAATAAATCTTCCCTTGTTTAAATTATTCTTTCTTCAGTTTTGACCAGTTGAGCAAACATAGCTAATAGGTTTATATATCCAGCCTCCTTTTGTGGCCTTTTAATATATTTGTATTAACTCATTTATGGTATGAGTTACCATACCTTTTAAGCCTTCTTTTTCTATGCTTTCATTCTCCCCCTCACCTTACGCCCTCTGTCTCTCTCTTTGTGCAAACAATAGAGGAGAGACAGAGGTCAACATTGGGCGCCTTCATCAGGTGTTTCCCCACCATATTTGGTGAGGCAAAACTGCCATTCACTGATTCAACTACTTGAACAGGTGAGCAAGCCCTAGAAAGTGTCCTGACTGTTGTCCTGGGCTTGGGTTACAGGCACGTGGCTGTCTGCTTGGGGATTTCATCTGACAACGTAACTCTTCTTGCTTTCACATTGTAGACAAGAAAAACTGAGACATGTAGAAAAACAGGGACTTGGTTGTGTTGACAGAATCAGGGACTGGGGCCAGAATGAAGCCCTGTGACTAAGGGTAGCATTTACAGGCAAGAAACTAGTGAGTCTCATAACAGAAAATCAGAAGCAAAATGTTTTTTACCATGTCCCCGAGTCTTTGTTTTGGATGAATCTGAGCAGAACAGGTCAACCAAGGAAACATTTTCAATGCTTGTAAATAAAGAAAATGAAATCATAGTAAGAGTCTGTCTGGAAGCCAATGGCTGCACAATATCTATTAAGAACAGCAGAAGAGAAACCATCTCTAGAATTTGGTGTCCACTGTACAGGTGACACCATTGATTTGATTCACTGCCAGCTCCAAGACAGCTGTCATCAGGGAGGAAGACATTACTGGAGGAACAGGAAGGGTAATCAGTTTCGCTTCCATCAGCTGCCAAGCCCTATGGCTCACAGACTGTTCTTCCCTCAAGTGAGACCCATACGTAGCAGGCGCCATGTAGAAGTGGCCCATGAGGGGTGGGTCGAGGAGGACTCTGTCACCTTTAATAAGTCTCTATGACAAAAAACAGAGCTGAATCCAGATAGAAAAAAATCCTCTTGGACAAGTAAAAGTTTGCTTATGTAGTCCCGAGCTCTCTCTTCCTTCCTCACTGGTACCTTGTTTATTTCCTTTTTGGGATCAACCATTTAAGTAACATTTTTGTTCTCAGGGCTGTGCTTGTGCAGTGTGTGCACGCAGAAGCCTGTGGACAGTCTCACCTGTTGATCCTCAGATTCCATCTACCTTTTCAGGACATGGAGACAACCTCCAGCCCCGGGGATCTGCCCGTCTCCGCTTCTGCAGCAGGTCTGTCTTAAAGGGTGAGTTCTGGGGACTCCCGCTGCAAGGAAAGCGTTTTAGTGACTGATCATTTTCCATGTGCACATGCATTTGTGTGTGAGAGCCTGCCTGATTGGTACGGTGCACATGCAGAGGTTGGAGACACTTGCAGGAGTTGGTACCCTCCGTGATGAGGGTCATTCTTGAACACAGGTCATTGGTCTTTGCCCACTGAGCCAGCTACATGGTCAGCACTGTTTTTGTTCTGAAGCAATGGTTTCGATTCAGGTTTAACATCAATTGCTACCCTAATCTGGCAGCAGAGTCTCAGGGATTCAAGGGGAATAAACCACAGATTATTGTCTTTCAGAGGTTTCATGGTCTGTGTACGGGGATCTGGGACAAATAACCAGTAGGATGCTATGATTGTCAAGAGCGTTCATCGGGATACCAGTGCCAAATGCAGCCTTTGGGCCTCTCTGTGTGTGTCTGCAAAGGGAGTCTTACTACTCGTGTTTACAGTGTATAGGAGCTCTAGCTCGTGCACGTGATGCTGAGCAGATGGGGGACACAAGGAGCTCTGGAAGGAACAGACTTGCATCTGACTCTCTGTCTGAGTCCTGCTGAGATGTGGGACTCTGGGTGCCTACCTCTCTGAGCCCCATGCTGCTCATGTGAGAAGTTAGGAACAACAAACTTACCCAGGAGGGTTGCTTAGAAAGAGAAATAATATATGTAGACTGAATACAGAACAAAACAGATAAAAATGTCCTCTTTCAGGATGATAGCAGAAACACTTAGCTTTTCTTTTTCCCCCCAAGCATGGTAAGTAATGTTCTAATACAGGAAACACATCCCTCTTCTCTCCCCTCTCTTGCCCCTCTTTTTCTGCTTTTCCTCCCTGACAGTCTCCATTCTTTAAACAGATTTATTACTTTATGAGTGTATCCAGGCATTGTGTAGCACAGTTCCAGTGGAAGCCAGAAGAGGGCGTCAGATAACCAGGAACTGAGATCGCGATCGTTGAGCTGCCACATGGCGCTAAGACTTGAACTATGGTCCTCTGAAAGAGAAGCTGCCCTTTTCATCTCGTTATTATTATTATTATTATTATTTTTTTTTTTTGGTAGGGTCTTACCAAATACTAGCCTCAAATTTATAGACATCCATCTGTTTTTGACCCAGAGTGCTCAGATCAATGGTGCCTGCCACCATACATGGTCACACCATCCATACCCGGACACCGTACTCTTGCACACTTATCCACGCCCAGCCCTTACCGGGCACGTACTCAACTCTGAGCCTGTATTGTGGGTTTGGTGTATAAGTTATTTTGCACAGTACTCTTGAAGATTTCCACTATTACTTTATAAACTTTCTAAATCAGAAAGCAGAGGAGAGCACACCCAGTTCCTCCCAAAAGCCCCGTATCAGATGCTTTGCTCCCCGCTTCCTTCCTATGTATCCCCTCTCCCCCACCCCCCCCCCCAGCTTTCCACGACTGTACAAATCGCACGTCTGGACTGGGCTTTTGGAACCTTTGGCCACACTATGGACGCTCTGGTTGGAACTGTTGCTAGTCACTGAAGTTTTTCAGGGGAGACATTAAATCCAGCAGGTCTCCAGGGTCTTCCCCCCACCCCTTTTTTTCCCTGGCAGGTGGGTGGGCCTGCAGGCAGCCTTCTTTCCCGTTCCCATGGGGATGATGGCAGCTTCTTCAGATAAACTGACCGCACCTTTACTAAGGAGGAAGCCCAGAAAAGGGTGGCCAGCAGCATGAGCTTTAGTTTCTCCCAGGAAGACTGCTCTGCTTTGGATCCAGGCTTTTCTTCTGGAAAAAGCAAGAGCAAGAAGCCAGTGCACTCTCCTGCCTCATATGTTGAGGCCACAGACAGACCCCAGGCTTCCTAGGGAGTCACTGTGCAAGTTCCAGCCTGGCTCCCCTCTTGCCTTCACCATGAATTACTGGCAGCTTGGGTTTGCAGGAACTCCTCAGCACAGCCCAGGAGTCTTCCCTAACCTAACTGACTTCCCTTACCACTCTCCCTGCTACCAGGCACCACCCTCTCCAAATGGGTTTAAAACAGGAATCGTTGTGATGTCATAAGAAATGTATTTGATCTCTGCCCCAGTTCCTGGCACAATGCTTGTAAAATGCTTTTAACCTTTTGGGTGGGAGAGAGGAGATGGGAGCTCTTTTGTTATACTCTTTGGTCTTAGTTCCTAACACAAGACCTTTGAAAACCCTTGACTCTCTCGAGAGCCTTTCTCTATGCTAATGAGGCTATCTGGCTGGGGAAGGACCAAGTTTGCTTTTATAAACTGGAATCTTCTGGCCCCCACAGACCTCTGGGGTGTGAGCAGGGCTGGAAAAGGAGTCCAGTCAACAATGGCCAGGAACCTCATCAACTGTGCTTGTAGAATGGAGCCTCTGTAGGAAGCAGTGGGCTAGGGAATGTGTTCACACGTGGGGAGCCTGGTACCCTAACCTGGTACTTGGGATTTGGTCTGAGACCCTTTTGGACCGCATCCTCTCTGGTCTCTTTATTTGGCTGTTCATTTGTGTTCTAAGCAAGCAGTTTCCTTCAGTGTTTTTGAGGCACTCTGGGAAATAATCATACCTGATGGGGGGTAGTGGGAAGCTCGGGTTCCAAGTGCAGCTGACCAGGTGGGATGCGCAGGTTCCAAGTGGGGGTGAACAGGTGGACTTGTGCTTCTTGTTCTGACCTGGACTGGAAATTGCCTCTTCCAGGAAGCCTTCCTCTACCTCATGGCAGAGTCAGGTAATCCCATAAAGGTGTTCCCAGAGATCCTTGAGATTTTCTTTCCCTTTTGTTTTATTATATATGTTTTTCACGTAGACTGAGTACAGTGCACCTTCAGTTGCCGTGTGTCACATAACCCTTTGAGAAGAAACATGTCATGTGTGGCTCCTTCCTGCTATAATCAAGTTGGCCACAGAGGCATGAGAGGCATTAATCAATAATTTAATTTCTTAAGAGGTCATTAATTTAAGAACCTTCTTATTGGCCAATTGGATGACTATGCGAGGATTTGGAAGGATTTAGAGCCTTTTAATTTTTCTAACTGGCACATTCCCCTTCATCTCGTTTCAAAAGGAGAGGAGCAAAATGTCATCATCATATTTCATGTCCTGGCCTTGAATACCTGCCACAGGGACATTCTCCTCTCCGCCCTAATTAAATGGGGAGGGCACTCCTAGCTTTTTTTTTTTTTTTTAAATGTTCCTGTAAAACATATCTACCACATCAAAACCTTTTAATGCCATTTCAAAGTGGGAAGAAGGCACTGAGGACCTACTGTGTGCCACTTGCTTTATATGTAGTAGCTGCTCAGTGATGTGGACCTTGATCATGCCCGGTTTACAGACTGGGTTTGAGGAAGTGACTTTCTCCAGGAGCGAGCTGAGATTTGAACTCAGGGCTGTGCTTTCCAGGTTCTTGCTTGTCCTGCTTCGAATTTAAGAAGAATAAACTCACCCTTACCAACCAGCGCTTAGCATTCATTCATCAGTTGATTCCTTGACCTAGTTAAAAGAAGAGTTAATACCTGAACTTTTAGGCACGTCCGCAGCTCCTAATTGTATTTTAATATTTGATGGACTTGGGTGCTCATTGAGAGCCGGTCGTCACATCCCAGAGTGTCTCTCGGCCTGTGAGCTGCGGCCTTCGGGACAGTTCTAATCTAAAAGTTTCCTTTTAATCATTGTGGTGCAGACTGAACTGTGCTGCTATTCAGGGAGCCTGTCTAGACTTTGTTCTTTGTCACTTAAAAAATTATAAGATTTAGGAGAAAACGGCTCTTGCTTTCCTGAAGACATTGGCTGAATGCCTGGGTCCCTGGCCTACTGAGAGGCTGACCTCTGCTCAGATTCAATCTGGCTAGCAGAGTCATTTGCAGTGAAGATATTGTATGATTTTGTTTTCTAGTTTTTTTGATGTTACAATTTTATTAGAGATCGTTTTCAATTCATGTTCGGTGGCTAGAATTCAGACAGACACACATCACAGTCCTTTATCCAGTTTCTTCTAGCAGCCCCTGAAAACCTGAGGGTGGATATTGACAAAGCTCCTCTCTTGTCTCCTACAGTCACATCCAGTAAAAATAGTTTATTGAAAATAATGACAAAGGCTTAAACAAGACGGGATTGAAGGGGGAGAAAATGAGAAGGGAGAAGAAGAGAAGGAGGAGGGGAGAAGAAAGAAGGAGAGAAAGAAAGAGGAAGAGAGGGAAGCAATGGGAGAAAAGGGGGAGAAATGAGGAGAGGGGAGGGTTGGGGGTTGGTCTTGTGCTCTGTGTATTCAGATGCTGATTTCTGTGTTCGGTAACTGTCTGGACATGGACATTGTTGGGAATAAGGAAGAATCCCCTGTATTAGCGGGGTGTAAAGAATGCTACCCAATTATCTCTGATTAGACAATAAAAAGCAGACAGCCAATGATTGGGCAGAAGAGATAGAAAGGCTGAACTTCTGATCCCAGATTGGGGTCTCAGGGAGGAGAGCATGGTTGAAGAAGTTTACTGTGAAGCATGTGAAGGTTCAGGTGAAGAAGGGCCACGGGGAAGGGGAAGAAAAAAGATGGCAGCCATGAGGTTGGGCATGAGGAGGAGTTATCCATATGGACAGACAGACAGATAGAGCCGAGGGAGCTAAGGAGATTAAATGCAAGTAACTTGGGGCATGTGCCTGGGAAGCAGGTAAGATAGTACCAAGGGACAGGGAGATCTGCTCAGTTATTGTACTAAAGCTTGCGGAATAAATCTCCAGGTCTTGGTCTTAAGTATTTAGAATCTAGCAGGGTTAAACAAAAAACTGCTCCCATAAAATTTCATCCTACAAGGAAGAGATGGAGCAGGAAAAAGGAGAGGAGGAAGAAGAGAAGTCATTTGTCAGAAGCGGGTGAGCAGCAGCTCTTCTGGGTGAGCTGCATCTGTTCTGTGATGGCTGCATCTGTTCTGTGCAGCCTTTCCTATTCTCCCTCTTCTCTCCCAGCTCAGCACTCTGGGGAGGCATCAACCACAGCCTTGCTCCTGTTGCCTTAGAAGTCTGTAGGCTACCCAGGCCCCACTGGTTTCATAAGCCACTTCTGACTAACAGAGCCTGGCTGTGGGTGTGTAGCTGAGACCTCTGGAGCTTTGTTGTGAAGCTATAGAAGGGGCTTGCCATGGGGAATGGGAACTAGGACATTTTTGTTGTTGTTGTTGTTCTTGTTCTTGTTTTAACATAAATAGTGTAAACATTTGCCTTTTGATGTTATTAGATGTTCAAAAGATAGTGAAACAGTTAGTAAAAGTACTGACATAGGCTAATCGATATATTGAATAAAGGTGGCCTCCCTAGGGACTGGACTATTAGGCCTTGTTAGAAGAAATGTGAATCACTCATTCCTTCCTGCTGCTTGCTGATCCAGATGTAGAACTTTCAGTTCCATGCTGCCATTCTTCCCACCATGACAGTAATGGACTGAACCTCTGAACCGTAAGCCAGTCCCAATGAAATGTTTTCCTTTACAAGAGTTGCAGTGGTTACGGTGTCTCTTCACAGCAATGAAAATCCTAACTGCACTGGCTGGTTTTGTGTCAACTTGACACAAGCTGGAGTTATCATGGAGAAAGGAGCCTCCCTTGAGGAAATGCCTCCATGAGATCCAGCTGTAAGGCATTTTCTCAACTAGTGATCAAAGGGGGAGGGCCTAGACCATTGTGGGTGGAGCCATCCCTGGGCTGGTAGACCTGGGTTCTATAAGAAAGCAGGCTGAGCAAGCCAGGGGAAGCAAGCCAGTAAGTGACATCCCTCCATGGCCTCTGCATCAGCTCCTGCTTCCTGACCTGCTTGGGTTCCAGTCCTGACTTCCTCTGGTGATGAACAGCAATATGGAAGTGTAAGCTGAATAAACCCTTTCCTCCCCAATTAGCTTCTTGGTCATGACATTTTGTGCAGGAATAGAAACCCTGACTAAGACAAATTGGTACCAGCATAGTGGGGTATTCCTGTGACAACCTGACCATGTTTTGGGGAGGACTGTGGAAGGATTTTGGAACTTTGAGCTAGAAGAGCCATTGGGATGTTAAGAGCTCTGTGAGATGATCTGTAGTAGCTTGGAAGATAATGTTGGGAACAGTACAGAAGATGGAGGCCTGGCTTGTGAAATTTCAGAGAGAAGATTAAAGACTCTTATCAGGAATGTTGTCATTTTTATTGTGAAGATTCTGTGGTTTTGGTTAGCTGGGGCTGAAGAATCAGCTGTGATTAACAAGATACCAGAACTACTAAAACAAACTTCTTGCATTACTGGGACTATTTATACTGGTCAGCTGGAGCTAAGAAATTAGTGGTGATTAAGAAGAGACCAGCATCACTGAGGTGAAATCTTGTGAGAAGTGTTTTCTGAAAGTACATAGAGGCTGTGTTTCAGATATAGCCAAGACTGTACCTCGTGCTGTGGCTGGACTTGGTAATGTGTAAGAATCACCCAGGTGGTAGTGGTTTTGAAGGAATGAAGGGGTCATGTAGAGCAGCTGAGGCTATGGAAGGCCATTGGTGAAGGTGCATCCTCAGTTGCAAATAGTGCCCCAGGACTGACAGTAGTGCTTTGAAGATGCCAGTACCATGAGATGACCACCAAGAACAGCAGCAGTAGTGGAGAACAGGCAGCTGAAAGACAAGATATTTGCTACAAAGGGCAGAGCTGGAGAAGTGACCCAAGCCCTTGGAGGAGCTCAGAAGTTTGTTAGTGGTTCCCACACATTGGATGGTTAGAGTTTGATTTTGATTTTGATTGTGACTGTGCCCTGATATTTTTTCCTCTTGAAGGAAGAAGTGGAGCCCACAGTAAAGAGACTTTAAATTGTAAAAAGACTGATTTTTAAAAGAGAGTGGATATTTTAAAGAGATTGAAATTTTAATATGTAAGAATTTGTAAAGACTGTGGGACTCTTAAGGTTATTTAGATCTTGGGAATGAATAAGAAAGTAAGGGTTGAAGTTTAATAGTGTCAAGTTGACAAGGGGTCAATTGAACTGGCTGGTTTTGTGTTAACTTGACACAAGCTGGAGTTATCACAAAGGAGCCTCAGTTGAGGAAATGCCTCCATGAGATCCAGCTATAAGGCATTTTCTCAACTAGTGATCAAGGGGGAGGGCCCAGCCCATTGTGGGGGGTGCCATCCATGGGCTGGTAGACCTGGCTCTATAAGAATGAAAGCAGAGCAAGACTGGGGAAGCAAGCCAGTAAGTAACATCCCTCCATGGCCTCTGCCTCAGCTCCTGCTTCCTGATCTGCTTTAGTTCCAGTCCTGACTTCCTCTGGTGATGAACAGTGATATGGAATGTAAGCTGAATAAACCCTTTCCTCCCCAACTAGCTTCTTGGTTATGATGTTTGTGCAGGAATAGAAATTCTAAGACACTAAGACCCCTATCACCTCAGTTCATTTTGTGAAGAGATCAGCAGAAATCCTCACATTCAGTAAAATTTGTAGTACGAATGATTTTGTGAGCTCTAGTTCTCCATGTACCCCGAATCTCAGGGCATTTTATCTTGTACAATCTTCTGTTTTGTATTTTTTGAATTATTTTTTACTGTGGTGCCTCTTCCCTCCACCATGACAGCCATCCTAAGTGTCTGCTTCTGCTGATTTGAACTCTCTCCAGAAAGAAAATATTAAATAGCTGAGAAGTCTTATTTTACTTGGCACAGTCTCCTTTAGGCTCATCAATATTGTGGGAAATGGCAAAATATCCTTTATAAGATTAACATTCCATGATATATACTAAGTATATACTTAATTTTATTCATGTATTAATGAATTAATTCAGCTGTTTCCATTATCCTGTGTATTTGAACAATGCTCTCATAATAATAATGTTTTTCAATACTGGAAAAACCCTTATAGGAATAGAGAATAAAGCCTCACCCAGATGAGGCAGGCAAGCTTAGAGAACTACTTAGCAACCTGGCACTCTGCTTGGCATGGGTGCATACATATCCTTCTAACAACGGGCACCACAGTAACCTAAAATCTTTACCTGCATCAAACTGCATTACTATCCTTCAAATAATGCAGTTAAGTTCCTCCTCTTAGAAACCTTTAATAAATGTTCTTCCATGGTTGTTTCTATTCAAATACATTCTGGAACATAGCTAGGATTGGGAGATAAGGGTCTGGTCCAGCCTCAGCTGGTTTGGGATATGTGTGTCTTCTGAATCAACTTTTAGGGAACATCTCTACTTGTCATTTTTTTGTATATGTGTTAATTGGGCACAGTTAGAGTCATGCATTTTGGAAGGTGGCCATTGTTAAAGTCGGTGCATCATGAGAAGGGATGTTGGCAGCGAACAAAGGCTTACATAACTCAGTTGCATCACTTTGAACAGGGAACTGGGTGTACTACCCCCTAAGAGCTGACCCCTCCTTCTCTTAGACCTGTAGGAGGCATTCCTAAACAGCAGCTGGAGACCCTTGTGTAATCTCTCAGCAGCATAACTGGTCACTACTGTCAGTGTGCACCAGAAGAGTTTTTGCTTCTTTTCAATCTGTGTTTCCCAATTTCTTGAACAAGACTAAAAGCCTGAAAACAGTCCAGATGATGGTCACAGGTAACACATAGACAGGTGGGTTGGATCGATGGAGGACACAGTGGAAGAGATTATGATTTCGTTTCATCCCAGCTGTGCCTGAGGCACCTCCTTTTCTCTACTTAGAGACTCGAATGTCTCTCTCCTATTATCAAGTAGAGAAAGGTAGCCATAGGAAAGTATATGGCTGGCTATTTTTATTTTCCTTTCCAGTTTGTGTGAGTATCACCATTTTCCATTCAAACAAGGATCCTGCTGGATCAGGAAAGATCCCAGGGAGTCTCTTAGATCTATATCTAGCAGAGATGTTTGAGGTTTGAGTTAGAGTTCTCTTTAGTTCTTTTGAGCTACTAGTTCTTTGGGTACAAGGAACTAGTTCCTGTTTACTGCTGTTTAGTTTTCTGTCTACTCAAGTTCAGGGCCCCCCAAAGGTGGACACCCTAAGATGACACTCCCTATCAAGTGGCTTGTCCCAGCCCAAGTTCCAGGGACTAGGAGAAGAGGATACACCTATTCTATCTCAGTGTGATGTTCATAGCTGGCGATCTTCATTCATCATAGATGAGGAATTAGAGCCAAGAGCTCAAAGTAAACTGTGCTTCACCTGAGAGATGGGAGTTGGTAGAAGTTCACTGATACTCCCTCAAATAATTACTCCCCCTATGATATGAAGAATTTTTTATGTATATGTGTTTGTATGTGTGTCCATACATGTGTCTAGGTGCATATTGCAAGACCCTGACCCTTGGTCAATGGCACTTACTTCAAAATGCCTCCCGGTGAGACACCAAGACACAGTTCGATGCAAAAGAAGAGGTTTATTTTTAGGCACATCAGGACCAACCTTTAATTAGTCCCTCAAGGTGGGTGACTAGAAGGCAATCCCAAATGGCTTTAACAAGCAGTTTTTATACTTCTTAGGGGTACAGGTTACATCAGCAAGGTTACAGTTTAAACTTATTGGCTAAGCATATTGATCTTTGACTCTATTGGCTAGCAAGCATGGGCATTTGAACTCTTATCTAGGACCATAGGGTCAGGTGACTATCAGTCAGTTCATTCTGTGGTTTTTTAAGTAAGTTCCTGCTCCTCCAGAGAACTGTAGGTGGAAAATGGAACTTGGCCTAGTCTTGACCCAAAATAGGTGGGTGTAAGGCTGGAGAAAGCCCCTAGGGTCCTTCAGTATGAATGTTTGTACACATACACATGTAGATGCCAGAGGTCAAGATAGCGTCTCCCACTGAACCTGGAGCTCACCAGTCTGGCTAGGCTGCCTGGCCAGCTCCAGGGATCTGCTTGTCTCTGCTTCTCCAGTGTTTGCACTGTTGCTATGCCTGGCTTTTTATGTGAACATTGGGAATCCAAACTCAGGTCCTCAAGAGTGCACAGTAAACACTACTGTCAGGCCATCTCCACAGCCTAAGTGTCTGAATGTTGGCCATATTTCATAATCTCTTAAAAAGCTCTAGAAATACCAGTTCTTGCTATCCTATAAGATTCAAACTCAATTGATTTGGAGTGGGAACCACAAATGAAAAAACAAAACTTTCAAGTAGAGTATCAAGGTATAGTCAGGGCTGAGAGTTACTTGTGTAATAGAACATATTCATAAGGTATCAGTAATAATTTTAAAACTAATCTAGACTACCTGACCAGGCAACAAGGAGCCCAAATACACTTTTGGGGTAACTGCTGTTTTCTGTTTCACAGGATCATCATGGCTCACAGGCACTAACTGAAGAAAGCTCACTGGAATTTTTCCTGCTTCAGAAAACGTCTTTTCCTCCTTGATTCATTGATTCCAGCTGACAAGTGGATCTGTGTAATTTTGGTGTTCTGTTGTTCTACTGATAACAGGGTTAAAATTTTGCTTAACATCTAAATGCATCTAAAACTTCCCAGAATTTGGGGACCAGTGAATTGGCTCAGCAGCTAAAAGCACTGGCCTGAGTTTGATCTCTAGAACTCACATGGTAGAAGAGATGTGACTTCCACAACTTGTTCTCTGATCTCCACAAGCATGGCATAGCACAAGCACTTCTGAACCCCATTCCAAATTAATGCAGGAATTAATATAACAAACTTTCTAGGGAGTGTAGACTCTAAGTATAAATCTTCTTAAACCTCAGTGGTGAGTGGGTAGGACATAGATGGGGCCCCTAATATCAAATACTCCTGATGATAAAGCAAACTTGTATTTTAAAGGCTGAGTCTTTTTTTTTTTTTAATTGACAATTGCTTTTCCTGGTCAATATTGGATGTTGGTAGTTGTAGTGATGTGGTGTGAACTGATCCAAGAAGGGACATTAGTGGCCTCCAAGAGTCACACATAGCTTGCTAAAATTCATCTCTCTTGAGTTGGAAATAACCCATTAGAACTTTTAACTATGGTATTTATTTGATCTTTTGTGTTATAGATACAAAGAGACTGGGGTATGTTGTTCATGACTGTTACAAGGACTGGAACCTGCACATGATACTTCAAGAGCAAGTTCTCAGGACAAAGGATGTTTTCCTCAGAGGACAGAGTGCAGGAAATGAGAGACAAAGGCAGGAGACAGATGATGAGGGAGAAGGGGAAAGGAACAAGAGAGGGTGGGATATTCGTCTAGAAGGGACAGAGAACTCCCTCTGGATAGAGAACAGACATGGCATGTAGGCAAATGCAGTTTATAAAGGAAAAAAAAAAAGAAGGGTGGGGGAACATCTTGTTAGAATGAGGTATTTAATTAGGCACATTAATCAGGGTATCTAAAAGGGTTTTTTATTTTTAATTTTTGGACTTCAATACTTTGGTAGCCGGACTTTGCTAGTCAGCTTCAGGTGGAAAAAGTGGTCAAGTAAGGGAATAGACCCTGGGGGCTCACTTTAGGGATGTGATCTAAGGTTTAGCAAGGCAAAGGGAATGGGGGAGAGCAAGGCCTGCCAGAGCCTGGTTTGCCACGCTTGGACTTGCTAGAGCTTTGCACTGCTGCGGTCTGAAAACCCCCAAGCTCAGCAGTGTAGCTCAAAGATCACTTTATTCCACTCATTTTGTCATAAATGAAGGCAGGAGTTTGCCTCTGTACGTGCTATCCGGGGCCCTCAGCTGTGTGACTTAAGTGGCTGGCATTCTTGTCTGACATTCCCTATTTAAAAGGACACTCGTCTGAGGCTACACAAGATTTCTTCAGGACTTGAATTCCCTTTCTTCTTCTAAATGATCACTTTGCTAAAGGGCCAGTCTATAACAATATTGGGTGTGCACTGTCCCCTCAGGCTCATGGTCTGAATGCTTATTTCCCAGCTAGGGGAGTGCCCTAGTTTGCTTTCTATAGCTGTGATAAACACCATGACCAAAATCATCATTGGGAGGAAAGGTTTATTTTATCTTGCAGTTTATAGTCCATCATCCAGGGAAGTCAGAGCAGGAACTTGGAGGCGGGACATATGCAGAGCCTATGGAAGAGTGATACTGGCTTGATTTCCAGTAAGCTTGCCTGCTCAGCCTGCTTTCTGTACAACTCAGAATTGCGCCCAGGAGTGATACTACAGTAGGTCTGGCCTTCCCACATCAATCATCAATGAAGAGAAACAGACAAATGCTCAGTAGACGTGCTTATGGGCTAATCTGATAGAGGCATTTTCTCTCCCAGTTCAGGTCCTCTTTTCTCAGGTGACCTTAGTGTGTGTCTAGTTGTCAAAAGGCAAGCAACCAACTAACCAACAATGAGAAAACACAAAACATCCCCAAACAACAACTGAAGCAGCAGCAACAACAACTTAACAACAACAACAATAACATCAAAAACAAAACTCCCAAACCTCTGAGCATATTGCATATGGAACTATTTTGGGAAAGTTCTGGAAACTTCAGGACTGGGAGGAGTGGAGGGAGGAGAGGCTACAGGTTGAATGTCTTATATGAAGGAAGAAGAGAAAAAGTGTCAGGTGATCATCCAAAGGGTACCAGGGCTGGAAGATCCAAGGTGCTTCATACACCTCATGTTAGTCTTGAGTGTTGGTACGGGACTGGATTCATTGCCATGAACACCTGACCCCCAGGGCTGCCCTTCTTGCAGAGCAGCTGAACTCCTTTGGAGAGAGGGACCCAGGAAGAAGCAAGAGAAAGCTAGTTACACTGTCATTATGACCCAACCTCAGACTTTTATGAAATATCTGCTTGGTTCCAAATATCAGTGAGCTACAAGAACATGCATATCAGGAAGAGAACAAACTTCTAGGAGCCATCGTGGAGGAGAGTCAGCATAATCAGGTATCCAGGCCTCATCTGCACGCAACCCCTGCCTTCCCTTCTGTCGCAAGCTCTGTACTTCTATCCCCAGACTCCCTCAGGAAAGACTTTTGACATCATGTTTTTCTCTCGCGTTCTTGAGTACAGGACCTCGGACATCTAGAAACGTGCCTCCTGTGCTGTGGACTCTGTTTCCTTTCTCAGTTCTTTTCAATATATCCTCTTAATTCACAAGACCCGTTCATTGATGAACCTTTATTCTCTCTGAATGTAAGGCAATCTCTCCCCAAGTGAGGGCCTGGCACTCCAAAGGGGCTTAATCCTTAAAAGTCATGAAAAGTAGTATACAAACACAAGTGCCATTTAAGAGTCTTTGTAGGCCCCCCAGGCTGATTAGAAAGATGTCATAAAGTAATTGCAGAGCTTGAGGGACCTCCAGAGGGGGCAGAAGTCAGGACGGGAGTTATTCAAATCATGCTGAAGAAAACCTCTTATAGAAAGAACCAAGCCTGGGAGAGGAAAAACAAGACTTCTGACTTCCTACATGGCTGAAGCCCCAAGGAAAGGAGTTAAAAGTGTCATATTTAGACGTCATGACAAAAAGGGATTGTAGGCTCACTGTAGTGTTGGGGGAGGGAGGGGAGGAAGAGGAAGGTGAGTTTATAGATGGAGAGAGAGGGACACCAGCAGAGAGAACTCTTCATTCTCTCACTGAGCGTCTGTCTACCTTGTTCACCCCAACTGGCCAAGAATGAAGACCAAGGCAAGCCACATGGTCCCCACTGTCAGAACCTGAGCTGTCAGCCAGTCACAGTTGCTGCGAGCCGGTGGGGTGGGAGCAGAGAGGGGGGTGCTTTTTCCGGCTTGAAGGTCACAGTGGGTTTCCTGGAGGAAGTACGGAGGTGGAATCAGAATTTCACAGCTCAGTAGCAAAGGTGTAGTGAGGTGGGGGTTGTAGGTAGGACCAGCGGGGCACTAAGAACAGAGAGATCACTGTGGGGAAGTGAGGAAGCCCAGCTTGGTGTTGCCGGCCACGCACGCTTAGAGACAAAGTTCCCAGTCTCATTAGGAAGATGGGCAGAATAGTCAGACTGTGCTCTAACCTTGGCTTCTGTTAAACGTCTCTCCTTTTGTTTTAGCAGCACGCACATGCACATACTCACCAAATAGCCTTGTCCCTGTTTCTATTGACAAACAGACACAAATCAAAATGGACCACTCATAGGCTGTCCAGGGACTGAGTCAAGAACATCCTTTCTGTCGGGAGCTGCAGTATACACTGGTGCCACCGTTTGAATATATACCCTCAATATATACCTGTGTTGGAAACTTAGTACTCAAGTTTATATAGAGAGGTGAGTTGTTTGGGAGGTTAGCTGAGTTGGGTGAAATCATCAAGTTGAAGCCCCCACAATAGGATGAGGGGAGGAGGAGGAGGACATATATCTGAGCTGTCAATGCTACCTCTTTCTCTCTTATACCTTTCCCTGCCTTCTGGCCAGCAGCGTTTCCACCTTATGTTGGTAGATTTCTCAAACATCAGAACCATCAGCTAGGTAAATATGTGTTCTTTGCCATTTTCTCAATCTTAGGTATTTCTTGTATAGCAAGAGAAAATGGACCGAGATAACCTAGTTTCCCAAATTCACAGAAGTAGCAGAATTCTGCCTCCTTCTGGTCCCTGTTCTCTTACATAGAAGTGAAACATACTTCCAAGGAAACTGTTCAGTACAGGAAAGCACCAAGTCTCGAGATGTCGGGATACTGTGCCTGGAAGTAGCTTCTGGATGGGCATTTTCATTTGAGGCTATAGTTAAGCTGGTACTGTCTAGCTAAGCTGGTAGTACAAACTGTGTGCTCCACCCGGGCCCACAGAGGACCCAGGGATCAGAATCTTGATGCCAGATTGGAGGTTCATTTCTAAGGTTGCCTAAGATAGAAGAAGAAAGACAGGGCAGTGCTGTGTGGCTGCCCACTGAAGTTTGTCCCCTGTTCGAAAGGCAGTGTATCTAAAGTCCTATGCGGGCTCTAGAAGATGAGTCAGTGGAGTGTCAAATACAGCATCAGAGGCTGGTGAGGAACAACAGGAGCTATTGTCTGGGCTTGAGATGCTGAAGTAGTTTGTCCTGCTGGGCTACCAGTCTTCAAAAGGTTAATTTGCTATTAACTACTTCTTAAAACTCACCCTGAATAGAATAGAAAATTTACCTTTTTTATTTAACAATCTCTCTTCCCCTCCATCTATTTCCTTCTCCCCCTTCCTCCTTCTCCCTCTCCTCTCTGTCTCCCTCACCCCATGAGCACTGTCACCTTGGGGAGATATGAGGGTGCTCCTCTGGGCTGGAAATGGGATTTACTTCTGTCCTGAAGCATTATCCTTTATTCTTCTCAGCTGCAGACATATGGAGGTCTCAAACCCTGGGGAGCACAACCACAGCTGGAGGGGTATTCCTAGTGCTGTGTGGCTGTGGCTCAGTGTCCTGCTCGCCAGCCATGGCACGCAGCAGGACTGAGAATCAGGGTGCTGTGTGGTACCCCTGAGATCGAAGCTGTCTGTTACAGGCATGAAACCTAGTTTGCCTTGGCTGACTGAGGCATGGAGATGCATGTTGGCTGTTGTGCAGTGGGTTTGAAAGCCTTTGACCTTACATGGAGGCATTTTTAGCTGTAAGTGGAGTAGCTCTAAAACGCCTTGAGAAACTAACATCAGCTTCAAGCAGCAAATTGTTAAAATTGGAAAAAAGAGCTACCAACAAAGGAGCAAGGAAGGAATGGGGTGGGGGCGGGGCAGACAATGCTCTGAGGGACATTGGTGTTCAAATAAATGTCTCCTAATAACTTCATAGGCCTTGCCGTTCCAACCAGTTTTAACCCTGTGGTGTGCAGTCTGTTATTTTTCTTTCCCATGGAAAGAGGATCATTTGCTAACAAATGAATAAATCAACTAGCAGTGAGATGTCCTCTGAAGACAAGAGCCAGGGCAGGAGTCTGAGCTAGCTACAAGCTGGACCTTAAACTACGAGCTCTAACTGAGTCCACAGATAAATCTGGAATCCGAACCCTGATGCCAGAAAAGAAAGCCGGGAATACTGTGTGGCTGCAAGCCAAAGTCTGTACTCAGATGACCCCAGCTTGGCTGCTGGCTGACTTTCAAGCAGGTCATATAAGGAAGTTGTTTGATTTCCAGTCAGTTTCCTCACATGTGAAAGAGTTAAGAGGATGGGTAGGGGTGGACTCATTGCATTGTATAAAGTGTTAAAGGAAATGGCATCAAGGCCACAGAGACACAGTGTAGTAAAGGCAGGCCCTCTCCACACCATGCAGCCCTTGTTGCTCACAATGTTGTCCTGCATTGCCCAACCACATTTGCCGTTCTGACTGACGTGCTCCTGCTGGTATTCTTGCAGAGGAAGCAATCTGGGCTCTTGCAGAGACAACTCATGGCTGCTGAAGGCTGAGAGGCCGCCTCAGCACCTCTGCTGGATGCCTCCGATGTTGTTTTAGTTATCCATAGCTGCATAAAACATTTCCTCCAAATACAAGTCTTTAAAGAAGAATCACTTGAGCTGGGGAGATAGCTTGGTTGGGAAAGTGCTTGCCTGGCAAGCATAAAGACCTGATTTCAATTCTCAGAATGGGGGAGGGGGGTAGATGTGGTGTGTGCTTGCAACCTCGGAGCTAGGGAGGCAGAAAGAGGCTGGTGCTCTCTGGTCAGCCATCCTAGCCTACAAAATAAGGCCAGTGAGAGACACTGTTTCAAAAGAGAAGGCATACAACATCTGAGAGCAATATAATACATTGTCCTTGGACATGTACACATATATGTTCTCACATACACACACAGACACACACTCATGCATACATGCACACACATGTGCATTCACAATCACAAACACAAGCAGACACTTACTATCTCTTGGTAACTGTAGGTCAGAAATCTGCAGAGTGTGGCTGGATGCTTCTTGTTTGGAGGTTTCTAGAAACCAGCATTCAGGGTGTCTGTGAAGAGACAACAATCTCTGCTTCTGGCTTCATCTGCTTGGTCATTGGATGGGGCGTCTCAGGTGTTTTCGGACAACTGGCCAGCTATGAATGTCCTGTAGACTCAATGCTCCAATGGCAGCATGGAATCAGCTGCCTTCTACAACAGAGAGGCTTCCAGGAGGGATAAAGGGGGAAAGAAGGGAGAGTATTATGCAGGAGAGAATCTGAGAGAATCAAGTCTTTTAGTGCTTGACTTTAGAAATGAGGTCTCATTAGTTCTGCCACAGTCTGTTCATAAGAAACAAGCCAACAATCCCAACTCACACTCAGCAGCAGGTCCAACAGCCCCAACTCACACTCAGCAACAGGCCCAACAGTCCCAACTCATGCTTAGCATCAGGTCCCACAATTCCAACTCATGCTCAACAACAGCAGGTCCAACAGTCCCAACTCACACTCAGCAACAGGTCCAACAGTCCCAACTCACACTCAGCAACAGGTCCAACAGTCCCATCTCACACTCAGCAGCAGGTCCAACAGCCCCAACTCACACTCAGCAGCAGGTCCAACAGCCCCAACTCACACTTAGCAACAGGTCCAACAGCCCCAACTCACACTCAGAAACAGGTCCAACAGTCCTAACTCATGCTTAGCATCAGGTCCAACAGTCCCAACTCACACTCAGCAACAGGTCCAACAGCCCCAACTCACACTCAGCAACAGGTTCAACAGTCCCAACTCATACTCAGCAGCAGGTCCACACAGAGGTTGATACTTGGCGTAACTTTTTCCCAACTTACACTGGGACCTTGACACAGGTCTCCACCCCGTTTTTCACACCTGTCCTTTTTTCTTCTATACTTCCTTGAGTTGACCTGGGTGAGCACCAGGGCTAGGATAAGGGCCCCTTCTCAGGCACATAGTGATAGAGACACCCCGCTCTCCTCCCTCAACCTATCCAAGGTCCTTGTGTTCTTTGATTCTTTGAAGGCAGAAACTCTGAGTTTTTCCAAGTTTTCTGTTTTGAATGGAGCCATTTCTTTTCAGCCTTTGAGAGCTGATATGCATAGTACAGGATGGTAAGACTCAGAAAACAAAGTCTTGTTTCTTCCAAGAAATTTAGAAGCTTGTTTTAGAGCTTAAAATCAGAGAAAGAAGCTTTCTCTCATTCCTGGATTTTTTTTCCTTTCTGTAACATCCTTTCCCTAGAGCAGAGAACACAGAGGACATTGGCGTTCCAGAGTGGTAGGGAAGATCAACAGTGTACTGCTTCATGTTGATACTGTTTTTGATCATCTTCACCTCTTTGTGAGAAGTAACTTCTGGTGTTTAGCAGATAGCAAAAACACGGATATTCAGTGCCATTGTGTGAACCAGAGCAGTGAGTGACCAAGAGCTGTGTCTGTGGGTGGAAACGTAGTTCTAACAGAGTGGGTCAGGCTGGCTTGCAGATAACAAGTAGAGGACAACAGGTGCAGGACAAGATAGGTGAGGCCCGGCAATGTCTCTGCGCTGCACCATGTTAGAGGAAAGGTCACATAGCAAGGAGAGGCCTTTAAAATTCTGCAGTGGTTTTCATCTTCTTAGATAGTCAGCTGAACAAGGGAAGATTCAAGGAGAGAGGAGATCTAGGGACACTGTAGTGGTTTGAAAATGCTCAGCCCAGGGAGTGGCACAATTTGGAGGTATTACCTTGTGGGAGGAAGTGTGTCACTGTGGGCGTGGCTTTAATACCCTAGTCCTAGCTGCCATCAAGCCAATCTTCTCCTAGCAGCCTTCAGATGAAGATGTAGAACTCTCAGCTCCTCCTGCACCATGCCTGCCTTGATGCTGCCATGCTCCTGCCTTGATGATAATGGGTCGAACCTCTGAACCTGTAAGCCAGCCCCAGTGAAATGTTGTCCTTATAGGAGTTGCCTTGGTCATGGTGTCTGTTCACAGCAGTAAAACCCTAACTAAGAGAGACATTGTCATAACTATGACAATCACTGTCATTTTATCTTTTTGATGACCATTACCACCACCATCACCATTACCACTATTCTCATCATTATCACAGATTTCCTTATCAACATCATCACCATCATCATCAACATCATCAACATCATCATCATCACCCTCATCATGGACACTGAACCACCCACTGTATCACCATTACCATCCATCTTATATACCATTATCTTACACACACCACCACCATCAATACTGCTATTATCATCCCTGCCATAGTCACCATCACTATCATCATAATTATCACCATCCAGCACCACCACCATGACATCACCACCACCACCATCACCACCACCACCACCACCACCACCATCACCACCACCACCACCACTATCACCACCACTACCACCATTCCCCTTACCACCACTACCACCATCACCACCACCACCACCACCACCATCACCACCACCACCACCACCACCATCACCACGACCACCACTACCACCACCACCATCACCACCACCACTATCACCACCACCACCACCACCATCACCACCACCACCACCACCACCATCACCACCACCACTATCACCACCACCACCATCACCACCACCACCACCACCACCACCACCATCACCACCACTACCACCATCACCACATTGTTATCAACATTTGTGGGATACTGCTTTAAGGAAGCTTAGTTTAAAGCCTGGAGTCTCAGGCTCCTTGAGATCCCAGGCCGTTCTGAGCTGTGTCCTTCTTCAGGTAATGGAGGGTCCTCTCACCAAGGGTATTACGGATGAGCCTGTCTGTGCTTTAATCTATGGCCAGCACCTTCCCCTGGGGTCTGAGTTCTCTAATTGAAAATTCAGGACTGCTGCCCAGGGCTCGGAGGCTCCCACCCTCTGAATTCAGAATACTGTGAATGCATTTGAGATTCCTTGGCAGCTGAGAAAGGGAAAAATGTGCTTGGGTTGCTGTTTGTTTCTCTTCTCTTAGAGAGACTCAAAGGTCCTTTTGGTGGCAAGCCCAAGTTCCCTGGACACACTCACTTCCATCCAGAGATGGGAGTTGACTTCTGATGTCTACTGGGACTGCCATTGTTTTGTCCTTGAAAGAGAAACTGTCCCATTTTAAAAAGCCTTTGTGTGCCCTGCTCTCCTGTAGTGTTGAACTCAGGCTTCTCACCGGATCCCAATCAGACTTACTGTACGGTTACTGGTGTCTGACCATGGATGTGACATAAAAGGAGCCCGGAACCTCCAGTCTTCCATGTAAATCACTGTCATTGTGAGGGCTGTACAGAGCCCAGTGTATGCTGCGCTCACCCTTGTAGGTGCAGTGTGCTTTAAGTGCCTTTCCACCGTGCCCTTACATTTCTATCCTACAGCTGAGGCTGCTGGAGGCCACGGAGCTGCTTCACGTCCCCGAGATCAGAAAGTGGAGTTGGCATTTCACTGCAAACATTTGACTTTTAGAGTTGGGACTTGTCCCGCCTCACTGGACTGTTTCTATTAGTGACTGCTTCCTGTGAATTAAGCCCTGCTTTGTCTCTGGGGGATTATGAAAAGGATTTGATTAATGGACTCTTAAAATTCTCTAGTGTGGGCAATGAAGTTTACAAAGCAGCACAAATGGCTGGATCCACAGGCGTTTCCATGTGGGCTTTGCCAGGGTATGGGATGAAATGCATTGCAATCTTTGAAAGCATCCGGCACTATGTTAGGACCAGTTTCCAGGGAGGCACCATGCAGAACTTACAGCCGACTTGATGTCATGGGCAGCAAGGGGGGTCTCTGGCCCTGGAGCAGCTCTGCTCCAGCTTAGCACCCAGTGTAGACCTCCCTAACTCACGGTGTGGTCTGCAGACCCAGCAGCATCTGCATCCCATTGGGAAGTGCCACGGAAGACATCTCTAAGCTCCAGGACCGCTGCAGCAGAATCTGCATTTTAACAAGGTCCCTAGGTGACTTGAATGCACAATATCACTTCCAGAGCACGGAGCAGGGAGGCTGAGCTTGCAGCCTTGGATCACACTCAAAGCACATTCTGCTGGGACACCAACAAGATCCCCGCATCCTCACCAACCCCAGGACTGTGGATCACATGACACATGAAGAATAGCATGTTCTCAGCCGACTTCCACTGTTACCCTGTTGTTCTGACCTCATGGACATTTTAAGTGCACACAAACGATGTGAGAATTCTTGCAACATTAATTTTCTGCAACAAAGCGCTTTCTGGAGCAGATTCCATTAAGCCATCTTAATCCAGGGTTTAATTTTCTATACTGCTCCACTAAACCGTTTCCATTTTTTTTCCATTAAAATGTTCATTTGTACCAAATTGTTTTCATGGGATCAATTATTTTCTGCCTAAATTTTGTAAGAAACATTTGACTCATCAGTTTTTCTCCTTACACTGACTTCTGTTGATTGTAACTGCTGCATTTTAAGCTGCATCCAACTCAATGCCCATGTTCATCACCCATTCCAACCTGACTGGTGCTCTTCCATGGAACATTCACGTGTTCTCCCTTTCCAGTACCCAGTGTGTCCGTAGGGTCTGACCCAGAGAGCTTGATACAGTTGTTCAATGGTAGAAACTGGTTTCACAGTATTCATTTCAATTCCATATATAGTTTATGAAACACAAGTTATAAAATAGGGACAGTAATACCCAAAGAGGAGATACCAGGCATCTGAGGGGATGGTCAGACCCCAAAGAGAGTGTGTTCATCTGACCCAGCTGCTTTTAGTCTGTCACAGAGACCTTCACTCTACCCTGAATTAAAGATTTAGCTGTCAAAATGCCAGTAGCCTGTGTGTGTGTGTGTGTGTGTGTGTGTGAGCACCTGAGTGTATAGAAGAATCTATGTACACTGTTCATTGTTCACATGTTTGTATTCTATGTCTATGCATGCACTTATGTAAGTATGCACAATTCTGCATATGTGTAGATATAGCTGCATTGATGTGAATTTTCATTTCTATGGGCACATATATGCATGCCTCTGTGTGTGTATGTGTATGTGTGTGAGTGTGTGTATGTTAGAGTTATGCTTGTATGTTTAGTGCATATGCATATATATGTGTGTGTGTGTGTGTGTGTGTGTGTACTCATGTTCATGTTTTGTCTCCCGGGTTTGTAGGCAGCTGATTTAGGCTACCTGTAGCTTTGCTGGTCTCCACAAAGACAAACAACTGCATCTCAGCCTTCTCCACATTTTAAAAAAATATTATTATTATGTTGAGACCGCTGACTACCTAAAATTTAATCAAACAGTTTAGGCAAAAATGGAAGAGGGATAATCAACTCCACAAATACTTTACATGCCCGATATTCTATCACCCCCAAACCATAGGGCCAAACTGCTTCAAAAGGGGGGAAAACAAACCCCACCTTAGCAGGAGATGTTATAGACTGGAACAGACAAACAAGGCAGGCACAATCCCAATATGGAAGGAAGGAGAGGACCGTCAAGAACACAAGGCCGTTTTCATATCCTTGGGGCAAGACCAGCAATGGATAGGTGCCAGCCTGGAACCCCAGTCTCACTACCTCACTGGAGAACTCAGGAAGGTTGTCTTGGAGATGGATGCAATAATAGCATCCATCTCTTCAGGATCACAATGAGAATAGCCAGGCTGTCTCCTCAGCCTGCAGATAGTCTTTCTGTTCTTACCTTGCATGGTCTGTGAGCTCTTCTCCTGAGTACAAGAATCACCCACAGAGACAGACAATAGATTAGTGGTTGTTAGGCTGGAGGAAGGACAGAGGCTAGGGAAGTGAAGAGGGATGGCTAAATAGGCTTGGTTTCTTTAGGGGATGACTCAACGGTTCTAAAGTTGTGATGCCTGTGTGTGTTGGTGATTTTTCTTGTTCCTGTAACAAAATCCCTGACGAAGCAGTTTAAGGAAGAAGGGGCTTATTTTGGCTCACAGTTTGAGAGAATACATCTATCATGGTAGAGAACGTGAGGTGAGAACATTGTGGTGAGAACGTGAGGCAGCTGGTTACACTACAACTATAGTCCGGAGAGAGGAGGGAAAGGAGGAGGGAGAGGAGGAGGGAGAGGAGGAGGGAGAGGAGGAGGGAGAAGAGGAGGGAGAGGAGGAGGGAGAGGAGGAAGGAGAGGAGGAGGGAGAGGAGGAGGGAGAGCAGGAAGGGGAGGAGGAGGGAGAGGAGGAGGGAGAGCAGGAAGGGGAGGAGGAGGGAGAGGAGGAGGGAGAAGAGGAGGGAGAGGAGGAAGGAGAGGAGGAAGGAGAAAGGAGGGAGAAGAGGAGGGAGAGGAGGAGGGAGAGGAGAAGGGAGAGGAGGAGGGAGAAGAGGAGGGAGAGGAGGAGGGAGAGGAGGAGGGAGAGGAGAGAGGCTAGAATCCAACTCACTTTCCCCTTTTCCCCTTTTAACTCAACCAGGGGCTTTACCCCTGAAATGGTGCCACTCACATTCAGGAAGAGGTTTTGTTTTGTTTTGTTTTGTTTTTTAAATCTTCTATCACACTTCTCTACAAATGGCCTTATAGACACACCCACTTTCTCTTAAGTGATTCATAAGTAATCCTTGATCCTGCCATGTTGATAAACAAGATTAACCATCACCCTGTGTGAGGGTGAATAGATTCCCTTCCTTCTGCAAACCTTGTCCCACAGATGTGTGCCCTCACTTTAGGTCCTTGCATAAACACACCGAGGCATTTCCCATATCACATTCTGTGGTCCTCTCCTCCCACAACCTCTCCTCTTCCTTCAGCTATATGCCTTATTTATGGTCTACCTCCCCCATGCCCTGGGGTGCACAGCAGCGAGCACAGCCCTCAGGAACTCCAAGGCTGTGTATCTTTCTGCTTCATGGCTGTATCTGCGACACTGCTGGCACATAGCAAACCCTTTCTAAATATTTGCTGCGTGGGTGATACAAACAACACAACCTTTGGTGAGTGCTCAGAGGGCCTGGTGTTCAAGGCAAGCACAATCAACACCAATTCTTATCATTGTTACTTATTTCAAATTAGCTACTTAATTACCAAATTTTCCATCCAAAGTGGCTCTGAGGCAAATGTCTTTTCCCTGGGAGTTCTTGCTTGAATCCTGCAGTGTCAATGAACTCAATGCTTTAGACCCAGGTTCCTTACTGCTGGGCACAGAGAGCCAGTGACATTTATAAATCTCTAGTCTCTTAATCCCCTGCTGATCCTTGGAGGAAGTATCTATCAGTTTGTTGCTAAACACATTGTCCCACTTGGAACAAAGGAGAGGAGAAACAGCTAAGCTTGGGTCCCAGGGTTGTAACAGGGAAGGAGGGACTGGACTGAGTCACGTGAACTGACTTCTATCCCCTTGGAGCTGAAATGACCACCTTAAGAAGACATCTTTAGGGGCTGGAGAGATGGCTTAGCACTTAAAAGCACTGGGTGCTCTTCCAGAGGTCCTGAGTACAATTCCCAGCATCCACATGGTGGCTCACGACCATCTGTGATGAGATCTTAATGCCCTTTTCTGGTGTGTCTGAAGACAGCTACAGTGGACTCATACATATTAAATAAATAATAATAATAAAGGCATCTTTAGCATTCTCCACCATATGCTTCATTCTTGGGTTTCTAGACAGACCTGCCTGCTTCAAGGTGTCTCTCTTGAGCAGAGCTCAGGTTTCACCGTGTGTACTTTCTACAGTTCTGTACCATCAGACTACATTTTTTTTTTTTTTTTTTTTAAAAACCGGGGCCTTCTATAGTCTGAAATGGATATTGCTGTAAAGCTGATAAAGACCTTAAACCTGTGATCCTCCTACCTGTCTATCCCGAGTGTTGGAAGTAGAGGATGATTGCATGGTTTTGAGGCAGCCGATCAAACCTAGGGGTTCACGGGCAGCAGGCAAGCTACTCTATCAGATAGTTTCATCCCCAGCCCCACGCTTATTTCTTCAAGGCAATGCTCCAACTCCAAAGCCCCATGAGCAGTGTCTGCAGACTTCATCCCGAAACTACTTTCAGCATGTAGATGGGCCACTTTTCAGTTTATTTTAATTGCAATTGGTGGGTGCATAGCATCGAGAGTTAAGTCTGGTCCCTTCTTCATCAGTTAGCATTTAACTGTAGGACTGGGAATTGGTCTCGCTGAGGCAATTAAGATGATCTGGGATGTTTTACTCAGTAAGGAGGAATTTCCTTAAAGACAAACCCATACTTCAGAGGCCCTACAGGAGCCATGAAGCCTGAGGATGTAAACATCAGTGGTGGCCCTAAGGTCCTGTATTTGCAAACCCACCATTCAAGCAAAGACCAAAGTTGCCCGTTAGGCACCTACATTGGCTGGTCATCAGAGAGCCAGCAAGCTGCAAGGACCAGGGCATGATGAGTCACTAAGATGTGTTTGCTTTTCAGTGGCCTGGCCTTTTTAGAAATAACAGGCCATTGAAGAGTTCAGAGAATCCTACCTCAGTAAGTCTTGTTTGCATTAGGTCTGCAGACATGGTCTTGGCTTGCTGGAAGGCTTGCCAATTGCAGCTTTTGACGGGAAGGGGCTTCATTCATCTTCAGATCAGTTAAGCTCTTATTGAGGGCTAGTGGGTTCAGAGTTGAAGAAGTTAGAGTCATGCATTCCAGAACATCATAGCTCAATATGATTATAAATGCTTCCCTAACTGATACTTGCAAATAGCAAATGTGTAGAAGTCAAGCAGAGGATTTATACACTATGTGACTACGGGCACCAGTGTCTGAGTTTATATAGGTAGAGGCTAACCCAGTTACGAGACACAAATGTGAAAATATCTTTAGTTTCCATAGTGACTAATAGTGATTGTCAACTTCATAGGTGTAGAGTCATTTAGGAAACAAGCATCTTGGCCTCACATAATCTGAAGTTATTCAGAACATACTCATTGAAGTGGGAAAACCCACCATAAATATGAGTAGCCCCACTCCATAGGTTCATAAAATGATGTCATAAAAATGAGATAGCTCTCTGCTTCCTGACTGTGGATGCGGTATGACCAGCTGCCCCTAGCTCCTGCTGCCAGACCTTTCTTGCCAGAAGGACTGTACCCTGAACTAAAAGCTGGAATCGTCCCTCCCTTCCTCAAGTTGGTTTGTCTTGTCAGGCATTTCATCGAAGCATCAGAAACCCTGTGACTTTCTGTCACTTTTCATTCCTTTCCTTCTGCCCAAGGCAAACACTCATCTATTTTCTGTCTTGATGGATTTTATTTTTTCTGGGCTTTTGCATGATAAAATCATATGGTATATGAGCTATTTATCTGGCTTTTTCACTTAGCATAATGTTTTTGTGGTTCACCCATTAGATGCACTTGGAGGCAATATTCCACCACCAATACACAATTTCATCTTTTCTCTTGATTGGTGTCATGCTTGCTTGTTTCAATAATGGCTGAGATTTGATCTCTCATTGATAATGCTAGTACAGTCACTTTTTTGTGCCTTTGTTCACCTTTTACCCAATAGCAAAGATTGAAATGAAATGAAATAGATGAATAAATCATATCAAAAAGACAGCAGTGGTTCCTGAACGACCATATGGCAAGCAGGCTGGCACTTGTTGAATGTGTGTGTAAGTTAAGTTTTAGCGCACACGTGTGACTTACAGATATTAGTGAGCTAAGGATGACAGTCCACTCCAGCATGGAATTGAATCGAAGGCTATAAGGGACTCTCAGTGAGTGTCATTTCCATTGTCTTACCCATCCCCCATACAGCAGCAACTACCTTTGTCTGAGTTCATACTGTGTGCTAGACGCTGGAGTTCGGTTCCCACATGTCTCACTTTACCCTCAGCGATGATTAGATTTGACTGTATCTCATCATCGCAATCGGTGTCAGTAGAGGCAGAGTCTTACATAAACCGGTCTGGCCTTGAACTCACTGTGGAACTGAGGATGACACAGGTCACCTGACCCTACCTTCTCCTCCTCTCAGGGTCTAGGATGATAGGCTTCACCTCAAAGTTTCTGTAGCGCTGTAGCTCTAACCCAGGGCCTCACACTTGCTAGGTAAGCAACTGTTCATTCCTAACCCCACTTTGCATTGTATTTTATCATTATTTCTATTTTTCAGATGGAGAAAATGAAGCCCAGAAGTTATGAAGAAGCAAGACATAATGGGTAGAGACAGGAAGACGAAGTTGCTTTGGATCAGATATCCTAGTCTGGCAGTTACCGTGGTGATAGAGAGATGCAGAGACAAAAGAGGACTGACCACAGCGTGTCTATTCATAGCCAGTACTAAAATTTTAAATCAACCTTATATACATCCTTTGATGGCAGCCACTAGTCTCTGGGGAATGATGTGTGTAGTAACCATTTAAAAAGAAGAAAGTACATGAATCTTCACGGAGAGCTCAATGAATTGACTTTTTAGCTCTACCAGTGTACCTTCAGTCACTGTCCGGTAGCACTGATGTCACTGGGACTTGTTAGAAACGCAGGACTTTTGGGTTTCCAAGACCCCAGAGTTAGAATCTGCATTTTACAAAGGTCCCCACGAGACAGGCATATATGAAGTTCAAGGAAGTCTGACCTACTCCCTCTGAGAATTTTGTAGTCCACTGGGGTCACTACCAGCTGCACACAGCTATTTAAATCAATATTCATGAAAATGAAATAAAATGTAAAGGCTGCTTTTTTGGAAGTGTCAGCCATGTTTTAAACCCCCCCCCCCCACCAAAATCCAGTGTGGCAACAATTACAGAACTTGGTGTTTTGTTTTGTTTTCTCCCCAGTTGAAACATTCCCTCCATGAGTGAGGGCACAGGGTCAGAGAAAGTGGAAACTTGAGAGATTCTCACATGCCCCCTCCATCTCTGCAGGACCAGTATATATCTGCTGAAAGAGGAAACATACTCGGCCAAGCGGTACACAGATTTCTTGGACCCTTGAGTGGCCTGCAGGCTGTCCAGAGAGCTCACACTTGCAGCTTTCATGAGTGACCCATTGTGGGATGGACTTTTCAGTGACACAGCTGATTTTCAATCACCCCTGTTCCTGTAAGTGACCCCTTGTCCACACCCTTTGTAAAAAAAAAAAACACACCCAATAAAAATTCAGTGGCTCACCTAGTCCAACTTTGGTGCAATTGTTACATTGGTCTGTTACGGATTTCTTTTTTTGGAGTGAATGCCTGTGTGAATGGGTGTGTGAGTGAGTGGGTGTGTGCGTGCGTAGATATGTGGGTGAATGTGTGAGTGAGTGTGTGGGTGATTGTGTGAGTGAGTGGGTAAGTGGGTGTGTGAGTGTGTGGGTGGGTGAGTGGGTATGTGGGTAAGTGGGTGTGTGAGTGAGGGGGTGTGTGGGTGAGTGTATGTGTGAGCGGGTATGTAGCTATGTGGTTTTCTCTGTGTGTGTGTACATTGTGAGAATGTTGTGTCTCCCCAGAAAAAGTCTCTTACACAACTCTGTATCACTACCTAAAGTTCTATGAGATGCTGCTGCTTTCGAATGAGGTACCAGTGATGCCTTTGCAGACCCACAGGATCTTTTTAGAGGCTAAACATAAGGCAGTGGTGGGTCAGAGAGATGAACGGAGCTGCTGGTCCTCAGACATGCCTGAGTCATCTTGGGGAGGGAGACCTTTTCAACGTTGGCTAAGATCCTAGGCAAGCATGTCACAGCTCTGTGGGCAGAAGCAGTGTGACGGGGTGTGGAGTGTAAGTGCCTATGGCATCTATGTTATTACCAAATAAATGCATTAGGATGGATGTGATCACAGCGAATCCCAATGGGGCAGCTGCGGCAGGACAATGAACGGAAGTGTTACACGGGGCATTCACTTGGGTGCTGCTGCCCAGTGCTTCCCCGAGTCAAGCTGCATGGGGGAAGGAGGACCGTGCACAGTGTGACTCTAAAAATGTCAGAGGAGCTGGTTATAAAGGTCACTAGAGCAGAGCGATCAGTGGAGGCTTGATACCTGGAAAGACTAAAGGGCTCGGTGAACTAGGGTTACTGTCCCTGGGTAGGTATGCATTTCTCCAGAGGGAGGCTACAAGGGGAAGGCACTGTTCCGGTTGGGCTGGAAAGGGAGGCTGGGGCTTTCTGGGGAAAGGTACAAGGATGGGCGTTGAAGGGAGAAAGAAACAGCATTTAAGGAAGCACAGGGGTGAGATACTACCAAGCTGAGGGTGGGGGAGAGATGATAGGACATAAGTCCAGAAAAGTGGGCAGAGAATGAATGAATTTCCATATTACACGGTCTCCCCTTCCCTCCCTGCCTCCCCCACACCCTCCCTCCCTTCATCCATCCCTCCCTCCCCTTTCTTCTTTTTCTCCTTTTCCTTCTTCTCTTCTTCCTTCTCCTTCCCCTCTCCCTCCGCCCTCCCTTAACCACCTCCTTTCTCATATTGCCTTTACACTTGTCACAACTATGTGGCTGGCCTTGAACTTCTGATCCCTCTGGACCCACTCCCAGCGGTTTATTGGTATACAACGCCACTTCCGGTTTTACAATTTCACAGTTTCTGAGTGTTAGGAACTTGAGAGCCATTCAAGTTGAGTCTCTCCTGAAGCTGTGGTTGGGGCCTGTGGTCACTGAAAGGCTTGACAGGGGCCGAAGGAGCTATTTCCAATATGGTACCCTAATATGGTAGACAACTCAGTGTGGCTGCTTGCTTGAGATTCTGCACCACACAGAGCTTTCTAGAAGTCTACTTTGGTATCCTCATCATGGTATCACATGTGACTTCTCCATGAGTGAGTGGTCCAACAAAGAAAGCAAAGGACATTGTATGGCGTCATTCATGCCAGAAGTCCCCTTCGTTAGTCCTACAACATGTTTTTGGTTTAGGGCCATGGGTTTAGTGTGGAAGGGACTATTCAAGACTGAATTTTCAAGAGATAGTTCATGGGCCTTTCTGGATACTGGCAACCTTTCCAGTGAAATGACGGGTCACATTAGTTCCATTTTTTTCCACAACGGGGAAACTGAGGCCTGAGAGTGAGTGAGTTACCTGTACATCCTGCCGTGAGATCCTGGTAGTGGTGGTGCTCTGTGTTCCTGTCTGCAGCTCTTGTTCCCATTCAAAACCATCTCGTTAGGATTTCTGGAAGCATCTTTGGTACAATGGAGAACTCTGAATTCCATGAGTAGATTTCTAGAGAAATTAATAATCAGAGCAGGAACCTAACTACAAAGAAATTATAGATATACAGACAGACAGACAGATGATAGATAGATCGTGATGGAGATATGTAGATGCACAGATAGGTAAGGAAATGGGAAGGTAGGTAAGTGGGAGAGTAGGTTGGTGGGCAGGTGGACAGGTGGTGCGTGTGTGCATGAGGACAGGCAGAGAGATAATTGACAATGTAATGGGAATGCATAGTTGGGACGGTGAGTGGTTGCTGGCATGAAGCTACCAAACTTCCTTGAGAAGGACTTTCCTTCAGTTCAGGGTCATGTTCTCTCTTAACATCATTAAACGATACAAACCGTGGACTTCACTCTTGCTCACATTTCATACTCTGAAAAAATCCTGTCCCTACTCCTGCCTCAGCCACCTTTCTTGTGCCCAGGTGACTGAGGCTCCCTTGTGCCTCCCTTGGCCTCTCTCCATGAATCGGTGTGTTTGCTCAGAGCCTTCACAGCTCCACACCCAGTGCAAGCTCAAAGTCCTTACCTTGGTTGGCTCAGCTGCTTCTTCCCATGTTGCTCTCTAACCTTGACTCTTCCCATTTCCTCCCCTGTACTTGCTCTGGCCTCTTGTCCTGCACAGCATCCCAGCCAGTTCCCTCCTCTGCCCTTGGTCGATCATCTCTCCTACTGTATCCATAAAGTCACCTCTGGAGAAACTAGCAAAATCTTCCTTCCTTCCTTCCTTCCTTCCTTCCTTCCTTCCTTCCTTCCTTCCTTCCTTCCTTCTTTTTCTTTCTTTCTTTCTTTCTTTCTTTCTTTCTTTCTTTCTTTCTTTCTTTCTTTCCGTCCTTCCTTCTTCCTTCCTCTTTCTTTCCTTCCTTCCTTCTTCCTTCCTTCCTCCTCCCTCCTTCCTTCCTTCCTTCCTTCCTTCCTCCCTTCCTTCTTTCTTTCTGTCTTTCCTTCCTTCCTTCTTCCTTCCTTCCTTCCTTCCTCTTTCTTTCTTTCTTTCTTTCCTTCCTTCCTTCTTCTTTCCTCCTTCCTTCCTCCTTCCTTCTTTCCTTCCTTTCTTCCTCCTTCCTTCCTTCTTTCCTTCCTTCCTCTTTCTTTCCTTCCTTCCTTCTTCCTTCCTTCTTTCTTTCCTTCCTTCTTTTTTCCTTCCTTTCTTCTTCCTTCTCCCTTTCTTCTTTCCTTCCTCCTTCCTTTACCTCTTCCTTCTCCTCCTCTTCCTCCTGCTCTGCTTTGTTCAGGGTAAGGCTAGCATCTGGAAGAAGGCTGAATTATAAGTAAATCTAAGAAATGTTCCAAATAAATAAGAAAACAATTGATTATATTGGCACTCTACATTGATTACATTGATTATAGGAGGCACTCTACATTTGCCATCTTATTCAATCCGTCAAGCTACCTACCAGTTACTACTCCCATCTTAGCGATAGGAAAACTGAGTCTAGAGTGGTCTGTTGGCTGGCTGGCCTGATCAGGGCTGATATTAAGCTTCTGTCTCTGAGGCTGATGTTTTCTTTGTCTTTTACACTTTGTGGGGTCTCTAGGATGTGACTCTTCCAGCAGTAGGACTAAGAGATGCCAGCACAATGGCTTCAAATGCTGTGGTTCTACTAGAAAGATGCATCTCAGAGTGGAGGTATTTGGAAGCAGCTGTAAAAAGAAAAGAAAATCTTTATTTTGTGCTTCCTTTTTATTTTCTAATTGATGTGTGCGTGTGCATTTGGCATGTGTGTTTGTGCATGTGTGTTCAGGTGTATGTAGATGTATGTGTACACATGTGCATGCATTTTGCATATGTGTGCATATGTGTTCAGGTGTGAGTGTGTGTGTTCAGGTGTGTGCACGTGAATGAGCATGCCTTTGGAAGCTGGATGGTGATGTTTGGTCTCAGTCACCTCCCATCTTATTTTCTGATTAGGAGTCTCTCAGAGAACCTAGAAGTCACCTGTTTGGCTCCACTAGCTGTGCAGCAGAAGCCCCCCCGTTTCTGACCTCTGATGCTGGGATGGGGGCAGGCACAGTGCCCCCTGGCTTTCTAAAGTGGAGTTTGGGATCCGAGTCTCCTTGGGCTCTTTTCTGGCAGAGCTGTCTCCCCGACTCATGTTCTTGCCTTTCTCAGTCCTTTTCCAGGCCTCTGAGGATGCCACCTGCCCCGACTACCACTCCCCACTCATGCCTGTGGACTTCTGGCAATGACGCTGTCAATCTTCCTCTTTCCCTTTACTGCATTCTGTGTGTACTTTCAGTACAACGCTCATTGGTCCCAGCTGTATCTTTGTAGCCTGGGAAGGCTCTCTTCCTTTAGTTCTTTAGGTGGTAACAAAACCATCCAGGCTCCCTGAAGAGGAGTGTGACTAAAAATAACCCAGCTGCCATTTCCTTCACCTTTTACTTTAGAGACAACACAGACACATGCCAGACATGTTGTGAATGGAGGAGAAAGGTATTCCTGTCCTGGCAGCCATACTGAAGCATATAAACCTTTGGAGTATCAGAGTCCCTCTCCCATACAACCTAATGATGTGGGTTTTGGAGAAAGATAACTTTATTCTGGATTCAACTACGTGTGCCAGTATTCACATAAGCACTGCTCCTCAAAGTGCATCCCAGGGAAGGAGAAATGGAGAGCCACTGAACGAGACCATCTGGACACACAGCAGACAGGCACATAAGACAGACAGACTGACCCTGGTTTACATGAACATTGCATGAAAGAGGAGGCCGGATAGCAGCCGATGGGTGCAAAGGCATGCTGTCTTGTCAAAGAAATGAGAGGTGCTCACAGCAAAACCACAGCTAGCGATGCAGGGCATTTCTGAAGTCTGAGGCCCAAAGCAGATGTGCTTCTGAGAACTGAAAGCAGTAGCCCCTGCCCTCTTGGAGTAAAAATAACTTGGAAGAACAAATGATGGCTCAAATGCTTCACAGATCATGTGACCATTTGTCATGTGACATGAGGAGACACATCAATAACATAAATTAAATGTGAAACAAGTCATGTGCCCTTCAGTAGCTGAGCGAGCAAATAATTTGTGGTCCAGGAATACAATGGGATATTACAAGGTAACAGAAATAAGTAGATCACAACCACATACAAAACTCATATATCTTAATTACAGCTCTCTATAGAAATCCAAACCCAAAATAAAAAAAAAATCAGTCCACCAAAGCTGCTACAATGTAAATCCATTCTATAAAACTCAAAACTAGGCTCAATAATACTGTTTGCACATTCTTGTTGAGAATGGTTAGGAAGGGAAGGAGCACACTTGAGAGTGCACATGCAAACATGCATGTACACATGGATGCATGCATGCATGTACACACACACACACACACACACACACACACCTTGAAGCTCATACTTAAACTGTACCTAAGGCTGGTCTTGCCTTGCAGATGATTCCCTTGAAGAGAGAGAAGTAATGAAACAAGGCATTGATGGAACCTCTTGACATTTGTTAGCTGCCAGGAGAGGGAGAGGGAGTTTCCTTGAATGGTGTGACCCCTGATAGGTCAGCCACACTCTAGAGCAGGCCTTATCCTCAACAGCAGTTAGACACAACACGGACCAGACTCCACAGGAGGAGGAGGTGTCAGCTTAAAGTGGAGAAGGCAGATGGTAAGAATGTCGAGGGTGTGTCTGTGCTGTGTCAGGGAAGAGGATGAAGACAAGCAAATACATTGTAGGAAATTTCTAATATGTGATAAAAATTGTATTTAAAAACGAATAATGAGGGCCGGAGAGACAGTTCAGAGGTTGAGAGCACCGACTGTTCTTGCAGAAGTTGTGAGTTCAATTCCCAGAAACCACACGGTGGCTCACAACCATCTGTAATGGAATGCTCTCTTCTGGTGTGTCTGAAGGCAGAGACAGCGTGCTCATACATAAAATAAATCTTCCTTTAAAATTAATGAAGATTGATAGTGCCTTTCAACACTAGTCAGTGCCTCCACTCAGCGTCTTGTTTAACAAACCACAGTGGTTATTTATCACTGTGCCTACTATTTTAGTACTTACGTGTATGTAAGTGGTGTCTGTGTACATGTATGTGTAAGTATGACAGCATGGGAACACACAGAGCCTTGAGTTATTAGACACAGATCCATCGCCCCAGCATCACTATGCATGTGTTATAGCTTGGAAAACTGAATTTGGAGGATCAATTCATGGGTCTTGTCTGTGTTTCAGCCAAGAGGCTATATGGATGCTCTTATGGGGAGGACAGTCCTGGTCCACAGGGCTTCCTCTCACACAGGAGCTGCCTCCTCCTTGAGGTGGTTCATTTGCAACATAGTTCTTAACTTGGAGAGCCCTTACAAAACACTGATGCTTAGGCCGTGTGCACAGGTGTTTTAACTGAAATGCTCTCTGTTGGGACAATGGTCATGGATCCAAATGTGCAGTCAGGGTCAAAACCATCTAGTTAAGTCTTTGCTGGATTTGAGAATTCCCCAGCACGATTCAGACTGTTCATCAGCTATCTTTCTCTAAGCCATGGTCAGATGGTAGGGTGTCCAGTACACCGTCTCCCGAGTTGCAGCAGTTGGTGCAGAGGTCTCTGTACTCTGTGCCCTTTCCCCAGAGCCCTGCTGGGGAAGCCTCTAAGAAGGATGTTGACGTGCTTGCCTGCTCTCATCCGGGAATGAAGCCTGATGATGAACCTCTTGCCTGAACTTTCACCTCATGCTTTCCCCAACCAGGAGCATGGGGCTGCAAAAATGGAGCAGGAGAAAAGGAATTCTCTGGAAAACCAGATCAAGGAATGATGGGATAGGAAGAAGAGGGGTGAAATGAACACCTCGAATATTTAGGGGTGGCACCATAGCATGATGGAAAAGAGGGAGCACAGCTGAGCACGGGGAACCACAAAGACACAGAAGTAATCTCTCCTAAAGCAGGCCTCACCTCTCCAGTTTCTAGGCCAGTAGGCAGCACAATCATATTTGTGAAATGAGTAACGCACAGAACTGTCTTGTCAATATTACTATTTCTCAAAGATCTGTCATCATTATTGTGATTAGCCTCTTAGTTTTTTTTCTTGGTTCTTTTGAATATTGGACAAGGATGACCCAGGAAGAGGGTGTTGATCTATGGTTGAAAGGTTCTAGAAAGAATAGAAACATCACTTTGGTAATATCACTAGGAGCAAGGGGTCAGGAATATGATAGGGCATTTAAGATGCAGGAAGGCAGAAACACACACACACACACACACACACACACACACACGTACACAGAGAGGAACACAAAGACACAGAGAGACATACACATGTAGACAGACAGATAGACACACACACATATACACACACTTGTACACAGAGAGAGACACAAAGGCACAGAGAGACATACACATGTAGACAGACAGACAGACAGACAAATACACACACACACACACACACACACACACACACACACTCAGCTTGGATGAACAATAGCCATAAAGATTACTGTCAAAACTGAAAACTGGGGACCACATGCATGAGTAATCTGGCGTGCGGATGCTTTATATGGGCCCCTATTTTGTTAGTTTAATCTGTTACCATCTACATTAGCTTCTATTACTGTGACAAACACCTAAGATTGTCAGCTTTAATTTGGCTCCATTTTATGGGCTAGTGGTGGCTTCTCATGGAGGAAACATGGAAGCTCCTTTGGCAAGAACACTTTCTGTGCTCCTTTCATGGCAGTGTGTTTGGTATCTTACCAGACCATGCCTTCATGGCTAGCTCATGTTTGCTTTCATGATCCTTCCCCTTCCATTTGTAGGTCACTTGGTTATAGTCACAGCGTGGAGAAACTAGAGTCTGTATCTTCAGACCGCTCAAATCCCAAACGTGCATCCTGGGGCCTGTGGACTGTGTGCAGGCTCAAGTGTGGAGAGATTTGGGAGAATTCCTACAGGTTTCACTTTGAAATCTACAACAGATGACAGAACCATCCAGCAGAATTTGGTTCCCCTGAGCCTCGGTTCGCCAGATGCTATTTTTGCACCATTTATGAGTAGAGCTGCAAAAATTGGCATCACAGAAGCTGACAGTCAGGAGGGAACTTGGGCATTCATTCTTTGCCATTACCAGCTCCTGAATCTATTCTTTGGCATCGAGCACATGGGCCTTGAAGTAGGGGTGGCTTGATTTCAAATTTTAGCTCTGCCTCTCAGGAGCTGTGGTACCGTGAACATAATGCCAGCCCGGAGCCTGGATTTCACCCTGTAACAAAGTGGGGGTGGCCAAGATGAGGTAAAACATGGTGAATGAACAATATTCAGCACACAGTAGGCACTCAGCCATGCTATTTTTGGTTTCCAATGATCTTCTGTCTCAGTTCTGAGGCAACATACAAGTAAGGGTTTCCTTAGGATTGGCTGAGAGAGGACAGATGTTAAAGGCAGGTGGAGAATTCTGTTGAAGATTTTCATAACCTTTATTTCTAGCTTCTGTGCCAGGAAAGGAACCTCAGCTCTCCCACCGTAAGGAGAGAGATTCCAAGCACCTTCTGCCTAACGCACAGTAGAGTGGAATAGCACATGGCTTGATTAAAAGCTGTAGAACACTTTCCATCTGCAAATGAGTGACAATTGCACAGAAGTGGTGTTCAGCGATTTCATTACCTGGTTAGGTAACATACCCCCAAACAGCATGCCTCAGTAATTGCTGTATACTTTCCTTAAATACCCCACTTACTGATTGTCTTATAACCGGATGATACACATTCATAATTTTATATTTATGGATAAGTGCTCTTTCCTGACAACTTGAACATCTAAATTATGCCACACAAAATCAGATAATTGCAGAGAAACATTTGTCGTCTGGCTTGTGAGATCTCCGGTAAACAGTGTAATTATATGATGTCGGTTTGGAGGTGCGTACCTGATGTTTGTCAGTTGTCTTTCCATCTTCTTGCTCCTTCTTAAAAGTGAAACTCAAATTTAGAGGATAGGTTCCATCCTTGACAACTCTTCTCAGATTGCCACGCCCTTGCTTTTGTTACCCAGTGTTCTTAGAGCCATGGGTACAGATAAGAATGCTCATTCCACGCAGCCATTTTTGAGAAGGCTGTCCCAGGGCCTACACATCTCCCCTCATATCTTGTTGTGTCAGGACTGACCAATGATTGGAGTATTGGTATTGGTGATTGGCTCAGAGGGTGGCTATGTGATCCTAGCAGAACAAACTTCTGTTCACCCCTGGAGCTCAAACAGATGATGTGGATAAACTGCTTTTATTCATAGATGGACAAGGAAAGGAGACGGAGACTGTACAGTTGGACAGGGCTGGATGCTGCCTTCTTTTCATTTTGTATATTAGTTATTCATTTACTTTGCTGTGATCAAATATGTCACAAGAAGCAATTAAGGGAAGGAAGGTGTACTCTGGATTATAATTGGAAGGAATGAAACTCAGCACTGTGGGGAAGATAATGCAGCAGAAGCCGGAGCCGGAGCCGGAGCCTGGTGGGCCATATTGCATCTGCGTCAAGAAGCAGAGAATGTGAAAAAAAGTGGGGTAGGGATAGAAAGCCCCAAGTCTCCCACTTCCTCCTGACAGGCCTCTTTCCAAAGAGCGCCACCAGCTGGTGATCATGTGTTCAAACACGCGAGCCTATGTGGGAGATTTCCTATTCAAATCACAATGCCCACCGTGTAGAAAAAGAGATGTCCACTGCAGTTGTGTTCCTAGTGAGTGCAGACAACAGACACAGTGCCTCCTCATCTGAGATGAGGAGCAGCCAAGGAGAGAGAAGGGAGGAGATGAATTGATGAAGGAGGATTGATGGCGGTGGGAGAGAGGTTTTCACAGCATGGGAATAAGACTCAAGGTTCTTCTGTGGGGACACCATCCTCTCTCCTCTTTTAGTTTTAAGCAGATGCTGATGGGATGGACATGGAGAAGAGAGAGAGGAAGGAGCTCTAGACAAAGGCAAAGGAAACAGGTTCTCTGTTGTAGAAATTTTAAATCCTAATCAAGGAATTCTACTCCACTTTTAACCATTCAGTTCCCAGATAAAATACACACATAACTTTGATATTTACAATAAGCCTTATACAGCATGAGAGCTAGACAGATACCTACCCTCTATGTTGTTAGAATCGACTTTCTTGTCAATAACTCTGAGTTATTACTTACTGCGTTTCATCTGGGCTACTTTTAACTCCAATTGACCAGCCCTCAGGGCCACATTTTCTTGACTCCTAACCCATGGTGGCTTCTCCCTCCCTCTGCCACCTTCTTCTCTCCCCTTGTGGTTCTCCTCTTACCTCAAGATGGGAATCCTAAACCCTGTCTATGTCACTTCTGCCCAGCTATTGTCTGTTGGCATCTTTATTTACCAATCAGAAATAATTTGGGGGCCATATCAAATAGCATCTCCCTGTAGATTCTTTCATCTATGGGGCAACCAGTCTCGAGGAGCTAATATTAGCATTAATAATACAAGCAGCATCACACCAACCCACTACAGTTCTCCACACGGCTTTAATAAGACCTTTATTAGCTCACTTGCTGTACTATTTGTCTTTCTCTGAAAGAATGGAATAAATATGTATGTGAGTGTGTGTGTTTGAGCACGCATGTGTGTGTTTGTATGTGTGTATGAGATATAAGTGTGTGTGTGAGTGTGTGAGTGTGTGTTTGAGTGTGTGACTATGTGAATGTGTGTGTTTGTATGTGTGTGCAAGTGTGTGTGTGAGTGTGTGTGTGTTGAGTGTGAGTATGTGAGCATGTGTGAGATGTGTATGTGTAAAAGTGTGTGTATGAGAGTGTATGCATAGATGTATTGTGAGTGTATGAATGAGTGGTGTGTGTGTGAATGTGTGTGAGTGTTTGTATGTGTGTGAGTGTGTGAGTGTGTGTGAGAGTCTGTGTGTGTGTGTGAATTTATTAAGAAGCTTGTGTTAAAATAGCAACAATAGCTGAATCACACCAAAGAGGCTTAGAGCTCTGTAGCTCTTGGTCCTTGAGCCTGGGCACCTCAGCAGTCGAAGTCGTCCCAACGTAGCTGTCTTGTATTAGTTGCTCAGTCTGCAAAGCTGATCACCTCAGCTCTACCAGTTAAGCCCTAAAACCCAGGAAGCTTGCTGGAGAGTCTTAGTCCATAAGCCCTGCAAAGGCTGGTTCTGATGTTAGTGAAGAAATCAGCAGCAGCAGCCATAGCAACGGGGCAAATCAGCTCAGCAGTCAGGAGGAAGGCCAAGTAGGCAGGGAAAAGGTCAGGCCAGTCAAAGGCGAATGACTCCCTTCACGCTCTCTCTACCCGAACTACCAGAAGGTGCCACTCAGAATTGGGGTGGATCTTCCTGAGCTAATTCATTAGGGATGGTCTTTTAAGAGCTGCTCCTTACTCAGGTGAATCTAATTTGAGACAAATTATCATTAAAACCAACCACAGTGCCCAGTGAGATCCATTTAGGACGTGTGGCCTCCAGAACTATGTGATAATACATTCCTGTCATCCAGGCTACAGGAACATGAAACCAACACCTTGGCTGTGCCTTGGAAAAATGAATGCACTGTGTATTGTGATTTGATCTTAAACATCCTCCAAAGCTAGCATGCTGGAGGCTTGGACTGGATAGAGGCACTGTTGGAAACTTTAGGGGGTGGGGTCTAGTGGAAAGAAGTTAGGTCACTGGGGAAAGAGGGTGCCTTTAAGGTGGACTGAACCAGCTGTCATCACTACTTCTCTTACCAACCCTGTCTCCCCTCCTCCCTTCATCTCCCACCTCCCCTTCTCTCCACCTCTCATCTTTCAGTGGCCAACCTTTTTCTCTTCTTCTCCTGCTTTTCTTTCTCTGCCCTGACCACCCTCTGACCCTCCCTCTACAATTCTCTCCTTCTCTTCCCAGTTGTTATGAGAAAACCAGCTTTGCTCCACTGTTACCATGAGATAACCAGCTTTGCTGCACTGTTACTATAGATCACCAGCTTTGCTCCACTGTTACTATGAGATAACCCACTTTGTTCCACTGTTACCATAGATAACCAGTTTTGCTCCACTGTTACCATGAGATAACCCACTTTATTCCACCATGCACTCCCCATCTTGACAATTTCCCTCTTCACTGGCCCCTAAACAATGGATTCAACCAACCGCACACTGAGACCTTTGCAACTATGGAACAAAGCAAACCTTTATTTCTGTTAAGTTGGTCATGGGACCAGTAGCTGTAATTTTCTGAGGTAACAAGGGTGGGTTTTCTAAAAGAAGCAAAGCCTCCAGGGGAAGCATCAGTGGTTGGAAGCAGCCTGGTTCTTTGGCTGAACAAGAAGATGGGATCTAACAAAGTTCTGTAGGTGTTAGAGGGAAGATGTGCACTAGTGATTACAGAGTGTATCAGTGACATGAATTTAGAGAAGAGGTGAGAGTCTTTGAGGCTGGACTGTGTTCAGTTGAGAAGAGAACTTCACGGTTTCTATAGCATCATGGAAAGAGATAAAGAGAAGTAGGTTCAGAGCAGAGTGGAAAGAGCACTATCAAATCTAAGACACCCATCTGGGTCCCCACCTCCTCTAGGCACCCAGCAATGCAGAGAATTTACACAGAGGGAGAAGACGCGATGGAGCCCACACCTTGGTGAACGGGAGCTCAGAATATGATTAATTTGATGATGAGATAACTTGTGGGAAAACTCTTCTAATGAAGGTCTAAGTCTACCATTGCCTGGACAGCCTCTGGGTTTGCTGTGACCTTCTTATCAGGGCTTCTTCTCCAGCTTTGTCTGGGGAATTCAAAACCCTCACATATACACCTTTATAAGATCAACATCCTTTCTGCTGATAAGAACCCATTGAGTTAGCACCAGAGATTCCTGACATGCTTCCCCATGCTAATGAGACATTTCAGGTATCCTAAACCCTCAGCCCACCCTGGATGTTCCTACTCTGAGTCCCCGAAAACCTTATAAGCCTTGAATTACCCAAAGTAAAGTTGATCTAGCCTCTCACAGCTGGTTGTGGTGTGAGTTTTTCACTGTATATACTCATAGAAATGTGAGTTAGATTTCAACCTCCACTCCTTGTCTCTGTTCCCTTTGGCCATGTGGTGACTTATGATCCACGAGGGCAGGAAGAACCACAAAAACTTACTTGATCATTTGTAAGAGGTCTATGGCAGCTTTTGAATCCTACGTGCCATTATGTTCTATCAGCTAGGATGCCCTCTGGATGATCATGAGGTCAGCAGGAGGACTAGAGGGGCCAGTACTTCTTGGCTATCTCAGCTCTTTCCAGAAGTGCTAGGACAAATCTATAAGCTGAACTCATGGGAGGGACTCACGGGTATTCCAAGCCAGAATTACCTGGGATGTAGGAGAAGATGTCCTGTGACTCCTCTGATGAAGATTTGAACTTGGCACCTGCAGCCCAGATGCTGTGCTCTCTTCTTAGGGGCATGGCCTTGAGCAATTCACATCATCCCTTCGAGTGTTCTCCGTGTAGAGCAGATACACTTTCACTGAAGTGGATCCTTTTGGTTCCTCAGGAACAGACGCTGGGGTAGACTTTTCAAAGGCATTGCTTTAAGATTTGACATTTGCTGAACGGTGAAGGACAGAGGGTTGGGCTGAGGGAGGGGCTGAACTATGGAGCAATAGCAGCAAAGACTTTAGCCAATTGCATTATCAGCAGCTGCATGGATGTGGGATGACCCTGCTGAGTCCTTCCCCTTGGATAAGAGCTGGTCCCTTTATTGGCTACCGACTTCCCTGGGGAGAAGACACGACCTTAAGTAAGGCAGTTTTCTCCCACCTAGAGATGGCATTCCTAGGGAGGAATGTGACTTAGGTCTGAAGCGATAATGCTTTCAGCATCTGAGGGGAGTAAAAGCTTTTGTCCCCAAGAAGAGACTGCAAGCATACCAGGGCACCCAACGCAAAGGCCGACCTTGAGGGGAGTTGGGAGGATTAAAGTTGGCAGAATGTGCCAAATGATTGACACAGATGTTGGCCCACACCATCCTCCCTGCCGATGGTTGTTGATGGTATTATTATTATCATGACCATTCTGCTATCAACACTAGGGGCAGTGAGCAATTTCCAAGCAACCTTGAGATCTAGGAAATTCAGAGGCAATCATAATCCTCCTAGAGTTCAGTGGCCTTGGAGAAGCCTGTAATCTTGGAGGTGCTGACAGTAGATTTATGGTCTGAAAAAGATACCAAGACTGCCAACAAAGGGACTGGTGTTGTTTTAGAAGGGGAAAGCCAGAAGGAAGCAGAAGTTTCTACAAAGCCACTGTGCATTGAACAGAGCCTGGTTTATGGTTCTCTAGGGCTATGGATGTGGCAATAAACATCAGAATGTACTCCAGTGTTCCTTTGGCAGTTACAGTTTGCAGTCTGTGTTCTCACTGGGCCTGATGTTGACTGTGACCTGACTAACTATTTACAGTATCAATTCTGGAGCACAAATGCAAAAAGGGACACTCTAAGGAGTCTACCCCTCTCTACCTCATGGCAGGCTCACTTTTCATGCTGGGGCCCCTTAATCTTTTCAAGGAAAAGAAAGAATGACGGGTCAGGAGAATATGTAGCTGAATTCACCAAGATCTGTATGCTTGTTTGGAGTTTGTCCCCAAAGCCTCCTTCCTGAAGATTCCAAGAAACCTGGCTCAGAGGGTACGTGTGTCATGGATGGGGACCTGTGGGTCGGTGGGAAACTCTATAAAGATAAGACCACCAAGCAGCTTATCTTTCCAAGACTTTATCTCAGGGACTGGTGCATAATAAAATCTAAGTATTTATGTATTCTTAATGAATTACGAGTGAATTCATTAATAAATAAATTAGTTCTTACCCAGAAGGTATAAAATGCATTTTCATTCATCCTTTTGAACTTAATGTCACAGAAGAGCGAGTGTGTTGCTAAGCCCAGAGATTTGACATTCATGCTTATTTCAAGATACTATATTTCCTCTGAGCCCTGGGACACTTAATCCCACTGGCTGGAATACAGACATATCCTTAGAACATACTTTTAAGGTAAAATTTAGTTTGCAGAAGGAAGCAGCCATGTTTAAATGTGACATCTGATTGAGGGGCAGACAAAGTAACAAATTAGAGAAAGATTGGACAGAGTGTTGCAGTTGAGTGGAGTTGAGTTTGGTGCAGTTCAGTTGAGTGCATACAGTGCAGTGAATTGAGTTTGTTTCTGAGTTTGTGCAAAGGCAGTTAAAGCTAGAGAATAAGAAGCCAGAAGAATGAAACAAATTGCCAGAGTCAATTCGAGGCCAAGCAGAGCAATACTGTGAGAAGCTGAGAGAAACCAGTTTGAATCAGTCAGCTTAGAGCAGGATTTTGAGCCAGAAAAGCTGAGTTGAACCAGCTAGCCAGAGTTCAGAAAGAATTAGAAAGGGTGAGCTTATTTGGTAGTAAGTCTCAGAGATGACAATTACATCTGGTGAATAAAAGTTGTGTTTACATGATTCCCCACAGCTTATGTTCTACAGTAATGGAGAGACAGTGTAGAGTTTTCTTATGTGTGCTTGGGGCTTTCCTTGTACTAAGCTGCTGCATAGTCAGTAGATAATACCTCAGATGCTTGTCCTTAGCCTATTGCAACACAGTGATGGTCTCTCAGCTGCTATGTCTGTTTCATTTCCAGACAGCGGTTGGGTGGTCCTCTGGACACTGAGCATCCTCAACCTGAGCCTTGAGTAGGCAAATACATCAGATGCTCAATGCTCCAGAAACAGACCTCACATTGTAAAGAGCAGGAGTTGGTGGGTGAAGTTTTTTTTTTTTTTTTTTTTTTTTTTTTTTTTTTAACCACAGTTAGGACATTTCTTAACGGTGTCTGGAAGTTTAGATGTTCCTTGTGAAAGAAGCCTTGCTTGTCTACTTATGCATGGGTGCACCCCTTTGTAGGGCAAGTGAGACCAGGAAGAACAAACTTGGAGCAATAGTGAGGTCAAAAAGCATCTGCAACTCTGAAAATCTCATCTTGAGACCTGGCAGGAGTCAGGATTACCCACTCCAACTCCCCTGATACTGGGGAATGTAGACCCAGAACCCCACCTCTGTTCTTCCTGGGGATGTCACTTAGCCTCTTGGTCAAAGTACAGGTTTAAGCACCTGAAATCCCTCTTTATGCAAATGAAGCTTTCCCAGCATCTAAACCCCAGTTAACAATGTTCACTCTTCTGGAAAATCCCTACCTACTCCTCAAGGTTTATACAGCCCTAGTTACTCCAGAATAAAGAAAGTTGCTGTTTTATGAAATATCATCTAAGAGAGCTTTCACTGAATATGACCTAGAAGAACTTCTTCTCTGCCCCTTCCCCACAAAAAGGAGCTGTAACAGTGCAAACCATTAAGAAGACCAGGCCGAGGTCCAGCAAGCCCATTGCCCAGTCAAGCTTGGTTCTTTTATTCTAGCTGCCTCACAGTGGTGTCTGAATACCCGAGGGCAGAAGCAGAGCTGGACCATCCTCCTGGGTTGGCTTTCTTCTTTTCCCATATTTTTTTCTCACTTCCTCTCTGGAACAAGATGGGATCTTCCAAAGAAAGGTTTTGTGTACAGGTTCTATCTTGGGCTGTGTTGTTTGTTTTAGTTGATAGGTTACTTTTATATCATTGTGATAAAGTACTTATCAGAAAGAACTCAGGGCAGAAAGTATTTATTTTCTCATAGATTTAATCCATTATCATGAGAAGGCTGTGGTAGAATACAACAGCAGTTCTCTGCATGGAAGGAATTGTGTGTGAGTGTGTGTTCATGCATGTACGTGTATATGTGTGCATGTATGCATGTGTGTGTACATGCATGTATGTGTGTATGTGTGTGCATGCATGTACATGTGTGTGTGTGTGTGTGTGTGTGTGTGTGTGTGTGTGTGTGTGTGTGTGTATGATTCTGCCCTCAGGATATTCAGACACCGTTGCAAGGGGCCCAGAATAAAAAGAACAAAGCTTGGCTGGCCAGTAGGTTTGCTGGATCTTGGTCTGTCCTTCTCTGAGCTGGTTTTCAGTGTTCCAGTTCTCTTTGGGGGTGGTGCAAAACAATTCTTATAGGTATTCAGTGAAATTGCTCTCTCATATGATATTTCATAAAATAGCACCTCTATTCATGGGTCTCACAGCCTATTTAAACCTTGGGGAGTGGGTAGGGGTTTTCAAGGAGAGTGTACATTACTCCACAACACCTGCTTGCCTCAGATTTTGATGTCATTCATTGATATTCTTGGCATGGAGGCCCCACAGTGTCAGCTGGTTGCCTAAGAGTCTAGAAGCCATTTTGGCTGGCTGGCCAGTAAGCCCCATGGAGCTGCCTGTCTCCACGTCCCTAACTACTGTTCACATGCACTACAAGTTTGCAAAGCAAACTTCATGTTTTGCAAAGCAAACACTTTTCCACTGGGGCTACCACATCAGACTTTGTCTTTTGTTCTTACCTTCCAGTGACTGTTCATGACAAGTTCTGTTATGATTCTCTTGTGCAAATGAGTAAACAGTACCAGGGAAGGCTCAGGACTGGTTCTAAGTCTAGAACTTGCCCATATAATACAACAGTGGGAGCATGGTGGGTGCATTCCCAGCTTCCCAGTGCCTGGAAATCTTGTTGAATGTTTGCTGCAAAGCATGTTTCCTGTGCCACCTCGATTGCCCCAACAGAGTTCAAGCACTTCTATTGTCCTTACTGGGCAGACCTGACCACCCAGCATGGCTTATGTAAGCGTTGTGTTCTAAAGTTATTTCTCAGGGTTCTTGAGAAGGTGATCATGGTCAGCTACTTGCTGTGAATTGGGAAGTATCCAGTTTTATTTTCAGAACCCTTGAAAGCAAGAAGGTCCATTGCTCATAAGCCTTATGGATAGACTATCTTGGATTGTATTATGATCAGTGAACAATGGCCCTTTAATTATGAATATTTAATTTCTTCTCTTATTTTCCAAGGCCACAAAACTATTCACTTAAGATAGCTCATGCTCAGCCCATCTTCACACATAAACATAAATAAGTCAGAACACTTTCCCATGAATTATGCATTCAATGCACATCTGTAAAACTTCCCTGGCAGTGGTAGGACTATGAACATATGGGGTTTTAATTGAACACTAAATCAACTTTCATATCTCTGTTGATGGAATTTAAAAAAAAAAAAGATTCTTAGCTTTATTTAAAATGTCGGCCCTTGTTACATGATAAAAACAACCCTCTGACCCCTGTGATTCTGACAGTCACTGTTCATTCCCATTTTGAATAATTCAAACCTTAGCTCAGGCTACCTATGGCAGCGAGATTAGTGTGGTTAGTAGTAACTGATCAGCAGAATGCTGACAGCATCTGGAAGCAAAAGGTAGAAGAATGATCGAATCACTGAGGAAATCTGTGTGTGGTAAGAGTGCAGAGCAGGCTCACTAAAATAAAGACAGGAAGGAGGGAAGAAGAACAGTGTGAAATTGCCCATTCTTCCCTCCATGGCTCTTAATCTGTATTCTTGTCTTTTAAGGGTTGTTCCATTTTAAAGATGTGAAGATTACAATGATCAAAGTCATGTTTTCTCCCACAACAGCATGCACAAGAATCATCCCTGGGTGGTGGCTCTGGCTCTTGAGCAATTGATCTTGTTCACATGGTGAGGGCTTCGTGGAGAAATTAGTAAAACCTTGCTGGAGCCACTCCTTCCTTACAGGTGCCTGTGCTGTGGCAAAATGCCCAAGATAGAGAGTTGGAGGAGGAAGGACTTGGCTCACAGTCTAAGTGGCCTCAGTCCATAATGACTTAGTCCCACTGTTTCTAGCCTTGTGGTAAGGTGAGCATCATGGTGCAGAGGGTGGGGAGGAACAGAGCTGCTCTCCTCCTGGTGCCTGGGAAGGAAGGAGAGATACTGAAGAGAAGGCAGGATGAAGTCCAAAACGGAGAGTTCACAGTGGTTTCTGGTCTCCTCTCTGGGTATCCAAGAAATGAGAGAGGGAGTCAGGAACAGTGTGTCCTTGGTACCTTTCTTTCCAGGCATCTGTGTGCCAGGCACAGAGGGGAAAGGCAGAGTCCTGGAATGTCCCGCGCAACCGTCTCGCCAGCAAGAACGACGCGGCACACAAAATAGGATTCTTCTGCGGTAAAACTTTAATGCTCTCGAGAGGTAGAGCATAAGCTTACATCAAATAGAAGCGAAGACCACGAACTATCTAGCCCGTCCCCTTATATAGGAATCAGTCCTTGCCTTGGACGTGGAGCCCCCTGATTGGTTGAAACTCATCAGGCCATATGACGCCATGGGAGAGGCAGGGCTCAAGGAGTGGAAAGTTACCCAGCGCGTGTGCACATGACTTGTTTACTGCTAACTCCAGCCGGATGTCAGCGCCATCTTGTAATGGAGAATGTGCAGGCAGCGCCCCACACTGGAAGGATAGAACTGGTCTGATTTGGAGTGAACGCCAGGAGAATACAGAGGGGGTGGAAGAGAGATAAATGGCCCTCCCTGGGTGTTTAGGCACTGCTGTTTAAGAAGGCCTTCCTTGCACTGATCTTTGCTTGTTTATACTGGTTTGTTTGATGGTGGGTGTAAATGCATATGCGTTGTTAGAGATAGACCAGGGATTTGCAGGAAGGATTGTCCAAGTAAGGAGGCTCATTAGCTGGATGTTTGGGTGCTATCTAGGCACCTCATTAGCATAGAGAACTCTATGTGTCTGTGCTACGTGCCCATGGTCCTCAGTGTGGTGTCATGGTTACGTGTTCTAGAGGCAGGTTGGGAATGGCTCTACTCCTGCGATTCTCAATTCTGAGATTTCTGGGGTTTGTGCTCATTCAACCTTGCTGCTTTTATGCCTATCTAGTGACATGATGTGGGGAGGCATTTAAGGTCCAAACCATAACAACCACAGTATGACCACTACCTAATGGAATGTTGTTACTCTGGACCGCTTCCTAGTCAAGTGCTTCAGTTCCTCCGTGGTCTGTGGTGAGACAGAAGATTTTATATTTGTTGAGAAAATGAGCATTACCAGTGAGTGTAATCAAGAAAGAGCCTGCGGTAGCTCCTGTGAGACAGCACCAACTGAAGTTGGAAGTTCTTATGAGTGTGTAAATAAAAATATTTCCCATGTTTTTCAGATCAAAGACTGTATAAAGCCATGGCAAGAAGGTGTTTACCTGCAAACGGAGGAGTGCGTCCTCAGTTGCAGGTTCCCAGCCTTCAGAACAAAAATAAATTTGTTTTGTTAGTCATTCAGTGTATGGATTCCCTAGGGGGGAAACACTATTACAGAGGTTCTTACAGGATTTAGTGTGCTCAAAGACATAGGTTGGCATGCATTGTGCCGTGCCTTCTATGTGAGAGCTCTGGTTTCTGTTCCTCTGCTGTCCCCTTTGGAAGGCACTACAATGTCAGTCAGACCTCTCTTAGGAAGAGGAAATTCCTAGGGAAGCTTCTCTGTCAACAATAGGCCCACCCACTGTGGCCAAGACATGGGGATTTTCACAAAGTATCTCAGCAGAGTTTCATAGAAACTTTCTGTTGATGAAAAAAAAATGAGACCCCAGGCAGAGACTAGTCTGTTCTAGGTTTAACAGTCAGCTGGGAAATAGTGATGTGTAGGGCGAAACCTGAGCAGAGCTGACCTTAAAATCCCTGCCCTTATCCACTTCTCAGGGGTACAGGCACTCCCAGTGTATGCACTGTGGGGCTACACCTCATTAAATTCATGGCAACTTGAAATGCCCATGGCTGGGAAATGCATGAGATTCACCTAACGTCCTGGGTGTCATAACTGAGCTATACAGTACACTGTGGTGTCAGATGCTCCTCTCTGATTCCCAAGCTGTCTAGGCGCTGTGACTTGCTGCTACTGTGGGGGCCATGGTGAGAGACTGCACTGCATCTTTTTGTAAGCACCAAGGAAATGTCAAAATCTAAGATGCAAAATATTGTTTCTGCTGAGTTCATATTGATTTCATGCCATCATAAAGCAGAGACGTCAGAAGTTGGGGACTGCAAGTGTTTGAAGACTGAATTGAATGATTGACAGCCACCACAGTCACATGTGTGGGTTGGGCAGTGTGTGAAGCTTCAGTAGTTTCATTGTCAGACACTATTGCTCCTTTATCCCAACGAGGCATGGGGAAAAATGAAGATTGCAGCTAATAAAACAGAATCGGACTGTGGACCTGAGGTGCCTGCGTTTAACAACTAGCTTTGTTGCTGTAATTACTGAACACCCACCAGTGGGCACACTTTGTGCTGGATCACGGTGACCTCAACAAAGTAACACTTTCCTGACGATGCCAGGATGATGGAGAGCATTGCTGGAGTTGCATGGTGGGGAGAGGCTGGGCCGGACCTCTCAGCCTCTTGGGCTCCTGGATCTCTGTGTTCTACCACAAGTGTTCCTTGACACTATGCATGTTTCCAGGTGGCCCTAAGGACTTCTTAACCTTAATGGGCAGAACGTTCCCCGGGGGAGTGAACGACAGCCAAGCATTCTCTGGGGACTAGCCTTGGAAGGCACCTAATTCTTATTTTCTCATTATTTTGATTCTGAGTTTCTGCAAATTGAAGACTCAGGAGCATGAGGATTAGGCAATTTTCTTGCCTCCTGTGATGCACTTTCTCTGAATTGGTTCTATCAAGACAATTATTTGAAGTCTGGATTGCTCCTGCAGGCAAGCCTGAAAAGTCAGACTGCACATCTTCATATGAAGACAGGTCTTAGCGATGCTTTCATCTTTCTTGGCCTTGCAGGCACATAAAGGAAAGGCAGGGCAAAAGGGAAATTGCTGCAGAGCTGAAGTCTGCCTCCCCCTGCTGTGCAAATCTCCTGTGGGAAAACTTTGCAGAAGGGACTGGGCTAGGGCTCAGTTAATAGAGTCATTGCCTAATTTGAACAAAGCCCTGGGCTTTTGCCTAACACTGTGTATAGGGCTTGCTAATGCAGCCTTGCAATCCCAGCATAGAGGAACTGAAGAGGCAGGAGGGTCACTGGTTCAAGGTCATCCTTGGCTGCTTGCTGGATTCCTATCTACACAGGTTGATATGAGCTTCCTAGACCCTGCTTCAACTACAAACAACAACAACAAGAAAACCCCACAATAGCCTAGACATATAATACATTTGTCCCTCTGGACTGTGAGCCAAACTAAATTCTTTGGGGGGGGGTCAAGAAAAACCAACCAACAAAAACAAGACAAAAAATGCACCAAGCCCCCCATGCTCTCTTGTGCCTTTCTAAAGGCTTCACACTGACACTCAGTACGTGGCTATTACCATCTGCATCCATTTAATAAGAGGTTTTACATTTTTTTTGTGTTCTCTCTCTCTCTCTCTCTCTCTCTCTCTCTCTCTGTTTTCCTCAGGTGTGGTATGCAGGTGCCTTTAGAAAGGTCTTTGAATCCTTTGACGCTAGAGTTATAGGAGGTTGAAACCATTTGACAAGAACGATAGGAACTGAACTCAGGCCCTTTGTAAAAGCTTTGAATGCTCTTTGCCACTGAACAAGCCCTTCATCCTCCTACCATGTGCAATTGAGGAAACTGAGGCTCACAGAGGGAAGTTTAATTTCCTATTTTTGAGTTGGGAACCCAAGTGTCAGAAGGGTCACATATTGTTTTGAAGGACATAGTTGCAAAGTGGCTAGGTCAGGGCAAATGTGTGCATCCAGGTCTCCTCCTGTCCTGTCAGTCATCCTGTGTCTCTGCCTCCTGGCTGCTGTGAGGTGAGAAGCTTTGCTCTAGTACATGCTCACGATGCCCTGCCTCGCCCCAGGCTCAGCCAAGGAGCAAACCCACCACAGACTGAAGTATCTAAATAGTAACAGAAAAGAAGTCTGTCTTTGTGACAGGAGGGTCACATCTAGCTGGTGCAGGAGACATTTACTGATATAATTCAGGCTGCCTATAGCAAGTTAGATCCTGCTGTGTTCATCATCCCTTCTGAGACTTTTCAATAGTCTCACGGTGAGACTCTGTCATTCCGTCTTCCTGTGAGGACACTGGAGGTCCATTCATGACACCAGCTCTAGTCTCAGTCTGCGGCTGTGGCAAGAGCCATGATCAAAAGCAACCCAAGGGAGAACAGATTCATTTAAACCTATAGATTGTCAACCACAGTGAAGGAAGTCAGGGTAGGAACTCAAACAGGAACTTGAAAAGGGGCAAGCTCGCTATTTCACATAGCGTTACCTCTGACCAAGGGACTTGCTTCATATCCAAGGAAGTATAGCAGACACTAGAGAATGCTGCTTACTGGCCCACCGACCACTTCTTGCTTGCCTTGCTTTCTTACAGAGCCCACATCTACCTACCCAGGAATGGTGCAAACCACAATGAAATGCCCCCTCCATCAAACAGCAATCAAGACAACCTCTTACAGACAGGCCAGTCTGATCTAGTAATTTTTAAGTTGAGATTCTCTTCTCAAATGAGTCGAGTTGATTTTAAAGCTATCCAGAAAAGACCTTTGTGGAACTTTCCATGGTGCTGAAGTTAGTAGGTTAAGAGTTCAGAAGATCTGTACTGGATGGAATTCATCCTCTTCACTCAGCCTTGCACCACATCCTTAGCTGCTCTGGGTAAGGGTGACCTCATACCTAAAATGGCCATAACGATGCTCACTTCTCAGGGTAACAGCAGAAAGTAACAGAGATAAAGCACATTAAATGCGTGTTACTCTTTATGCTATTAAGGGCTTATGTTTTATAATAACCTGTGTGTTCTGAAAACATGTTCTAATTTGCCTATCAATGGAAAGGCAAGGCGAACCAACTGCTTGGGATCCCAGCTTCCCTTTGCAAAATGGTAACAATGGCAAGATTCCTGTAATTTGTGAGGTTTATGTGCATTTAACAGCAGGTCTAGCAGCCAGCATACTAATGCACTTTGGTAGGTGTTCAGTGTATAACTGGTATTATTTTCCAAATTGAATTCCACATGACTGTAATAATTCCATATCCATTCCTTTTAATGACTGTTTTTGTGATTTTATTTATATGAATGTGTGTATATCTATGTGCGTGAATACCACATATGAATTCAGTGTCCATAGAGACTACAAGAGGCCTTGAACTCCTTGGAATTGAGGGTATAGGTGGTTGTAAACCTCCTACACAAGGATGCTGAAATCCAAACTCAGGTCCTCTGCAAGAGGACCACTGAGCCACCTCCTCACATACTTCTCCTGTTCTTTTTGTGGGAGAATCATCTCCTCTTTGGTTTTAGAAAGTAGTAATAAGTCACCACGTGAGCACCTCTGTTCCACGCTCTGTTGTTGTCTGAAGAGCTAAGAGACACAGGTCACACTAACATCCTGGTCACAGAAACAATGGCAACACTCACCCACACACAGAATGACCTTTCTGCAGTTCACACCTCAGCCGGGCCTTGCAGAACTGGGTTCAGGGTCATGGGTCTGTAGGCACAGAGGCAAACACAGGTCTGAGGAGGTTCTGCACAGCTTTCCTGCCGTTTCACTGGCATCCCAAGCCTGAAAGCCCCTTTCACAAATGAACAATCTCTCTGGGGAATAAGGACTCTGATAACAATAGCCAAACATTAACATAAACATAGACTGTGTTTGTACTGAGTTGCCCGATTAATATTGTAGATGAGGGTGTGTGATTAGGTGAAGTTTGTTTTGTGTTTAAGGGGCATGGACCCAACAGGCCTGTGCCAATGCAATTATTCCCAAAAGACTCTTGAGAATTTGCTCTTTGCAGCTCAAGATCTGATTTGTTTTAAGGGTATTAGTAAAGCAGCCTTTCTCCCTCCTTCCCTCCCCCTCCTCCCTCTCTCTCTCTTTGTGTGTGTGTGTGTGTGTGTGTGTGTGTGTGTGTGTGTGTATGTATACATGTGTGGTGTGCATTTCAGTTATTTTTAATCCCTGCTTAAAAAACGATCCTCGTTTTTGCTGGTGGAATCCCTCAGAGGCAGCTTGGCAGATGGATTCTGGTCCTTATCTGCAGAATACTGCCAGTCATGTGGTACCCTGGTGCCAGTCATATTCACAAGGGTCTTTCTGCCATCTCAGGATGCTCTGGAGAAAAGGTTAAAAAACAAGGGACAGACTTGAAGCCTCATGACTCCTTATCTGACATGTGTTCAGAAACAGTTTCAATGGCCTCTCCCTCAAAAGATAGCACAGAAACTAGTGATTATCATAGCACGGCTATTCCTTCCATCCATAATGGGTTACCCTGACATATCGGGGACCTGTGTTCATTAGAGTTCAGTGCATTTTCTAAGGTGCGCCCCACATGTGCTGGAGATAGCAGTAGGAAGGTCAAATTTAAAGTAGCTATGTTTAGGAAAACAGAACAGTAATTTTAATGAGCCAAACAAATCTCACAGAATGGAGTGTTAATAACAGGAATCTGAAATGCCCAGAGGACAAATGGCTTTGTAAGAATAATGCCAACGAATCACTGGCCTTTCTCTCAACACAGATTCCCTGAATGTTTATCTTGTGCCAGATCCTGTTCTTGGCAGTGAGAAAATAGGCCTCCTCTGACCTTCAGGGTCTAGTCGGGATACAGTCGTCTAATAAATGGTTTCACTAATAAATGCAGCTACAAGGAAAAGTTCACGGTACATGGAGGTTGAATAGAAAGGACGCAAGTCCAGGTCAGAGGTTTGGGGAAATGACATTGAAGATGGAATCTGCAAACTGACCAAGAGCCAAGCCTGTGGGAGAGCGAGTGGACACTGAGGGAGAGAGCACTGCCCAGGCAGAGGGAATAGTGGGACCCAGTGACGGGAAGAATCTGCATCACTGGAAACGGAGGATTCCACACGCACAGTCGGAATCAGACGGCAAAGTGAGCATGCTCAAGGGGCTGAGAGGGGAGGAGGGTCCTCTGGACCACACAAATGTTGACCTTTCTTTTAAGAGAAAAGAAAAAAAGAAATAGTGAGCAGACAACTCAGTCCAGCGCAGCGGGAGCACCAGCACCTTAGCTTGGGCTCCAGAGCCACATAACAAGCTGTGTTCATGTGTTAACGAGTGCTGTGGTAATGGTTCCCAGTTCTGGCTGTCGGGAACAGATGGGTGCCTGGGGCTTGCTGCCCAGCCCGGCTTGTTTGTACGAGCAGTTCCAGGCCAGTTTGAGACCTATTTCAAAAATAAACTAAAGTAACATGAATAGTGTCTGAAGACGGAGCCCTGAACACATCCTTTACCCGCTGCATGAACATGCACACACACATGGGAGGGAGGAAGAAGTGGACTGAAACGTCCTTTCAAAAGGAGAGATAAACCGCTGGAGGCAAGAGAAGTTAGGAAGCGGGACCGCGGTCTGAGCGACTTGCTGAACAATCTTAAGGAATAAGGCCGGCGATGGAGACATTCGAGGCTCCAGATGAAGTGGTGAATAGGTGAGTGATGAAAAGGACACTTGGTGGATGCTGCTAAGTACCAGCCGCCAGGATCTGCCTGAGGGACCAGGAGATCCTCGCCTACACCAAAGGATGGTAGGTAACCTTGCCCCACCCCGAACTTATCCCTGATTGGTCAATAGAGATGCTTACAACCTGTAGATGGGCAGAAAAGACGTAGGCGGGGCTTTGGTTCCCGGGCTTGGGGTCTGAGGCAGAGATCACGAGGAGAGGAGGGCAGAGGACACGGTGGGGTAGATGGATTGAGAGAACATAGCCAGGAGGGCCCGCCAATTGGAATAGGAGCAGTCCAAGCAAAACTTGGCAAGTGATATCTTGGGGTCAGTGACAGGGGAAATAGATAATAGCTCAGAGGGTAGATGTCTGCCCAGCTCTAATGCTTTAAGGCTTATTATAAATATAAAGGCTTGTGTCTTTTATTTGAGAACTAAATGTTGTAAGATGGGGTAGAAACCCCCAATTCGTATTTACCACAACCAGGAGCAAATAGGAGTTTCAAAATAATTGCCAAGTAGCTATCATGACATGACAACTGTGGACAGTTTCCATCTTCCAGTGTCAGGGGCAGACAGGTAAGGAGAGGTGGGGAGCTCAGATCTAGTCAGAGTTTGAGGTGCCTGAGGGATGACCGATAGCAGACTGTATCAAAACGTACCTTTGTTTAAAATACAGAAGAGCTATGGCTGAAGTGACTAAAGTAGAAATATCAGTGGAAACTTATCAGCATCTTCAGGAGGGAATTTTTTTTTTCTTCCATTTTATCACAGAGCTGTACCTAGGACTAAGGTCCCAGCAATGGGTGGAAAGAAGGCATGAAGCAGAAATTGAGATGGTGTGTCCAGAGGAGAAAGAGCGGAACTCATGACTTTGAGTTCGTCATGAGAGCTAGCGCAGCTGCGAAGACAGCACAGCAACGGAGAGAGCAGCAGAAGATGAAGGCAGACAGGAGGAGACAGAGGGAAGGAGGAGGAGAATGGGAAGAAGCCGGGGGAGGAATGGGAAGAAGAACAAAAATAAGGAAATGAAGAGGAAGAAAGGGGAGGACACAAAAGAGATGGAAGAGGAGAAAAGGAGCCCAGCAGAAAAGAAAAAGAAGAGGAGTAAGAGGAAGGGAGGAAGGAGATCCAGTAATGGCTTTTGTCCTGACAGGCAATAGTCACAGCAGCTGCAGGCACAGAAGCAGCAGCAGCATCTGGTGGAGGCGGAAGGCAGTCAAGGAAGTGGTGGCCTGGCTGGCCTGGCCGTGGAGGCGGGGACTGGGGGCGGGGGCGGGGCCGGGGCGGGGCAGCAGTGAGAACTGACTTACTGCCTGCTGCTCCCCAGTCCAGCACTGCAGCCTGTCTTTTCTGAGCATCATCTGACAGTGCAACAGGAGGCTCACGGTTTAGAGATGAGAAAAATGAAGCAGTTATTAGGTTGTACTCTCGTGAGAGGACGAGCAAGAACAGGATGCAGTGGCAACCTGACTGCGGAACTCTCGTCAAGTCTCACCCCTACTCACACACATGGTGTTTGTGACACATCGTCCCTGGTGTGTCCCACAGAATTGTAACCCGCTGTCTATTTCACCCACCGATGGCTGCTCAGAGCTTTGAGTGGGCCCCGGTCTGTAGGAGAACTCTGAACTTAACAAGAAACATGATTTCACCCCCAAGAATGGTCAAATTAAACACGTCTCACTGGTTTGCTATAAGATCAATTTTTTAAAAATTCAATAATTCTACGTTCTGTCTAGCTTTCTCCTTCCACAACAAACTAAATGTCACAAATTCAGAAATATGTAAGTCAGCTCATTAAAATGAAGAGACTTTGGAATTCTGCATATGCTCATATGACCGTCCCCTGGGCTCACGCTCAGATTCAAGACTTCTCTCTAGCCTCTCCAGCCACCCACTGACCACTCAGTGTTATTAAAGGTCAATGTGGAAGTAGTGGGCTTTTCCCAAGCCTGCGAAGAGAACTTGGAAACCACGCTGTGCTGAGCCCGGGTCGGCCATAGCTGTATAAATGATTCACCATACTTTTTAGGAGTGTAATACAGGCTTTCCATTCCATACCGAAGGATTTTTATGCATAAGAAAAAAGGATAGGATCATGGAGTAAAAGGAACAAGTTTGGGAACCAGCTGTTAAAATTGCTGACTGGTCATTGTTTTAGCTAGTTCTCAGTTTCTCTAATGGTCAGGCAATGGTACCTGTGCCTACAGCTCAGGGCTCCAGTGGGATTTACGTACATAGCTCAAAGCCTCAGGTCCCAAGTGCACTGTGATAATAACCCGTTAACACCTCCTTCCTCCGTACCTGGATAACCATTTGCACAAAGGAGTGAGGAGAGGCTTGCAGTCTGTGAGGATTTTCTTCTTTGTCCCTGGCTAGCTTCTTACAGAATGCTGTGTTCTAGCTCCAAGCAACTCCTGAAGCTCTTGAGCACATCCATCCCCACGTGCATCCGACCGTGTTGATTTCGCCATCATTTAAGACTAAGCTCTGTTGTGTCTGATGCTTCACTCTGTCTATCAAGTTGATCTTACTTCCTTCTTTTGTGTGTACATATATTTATGTGCTCAGGTGTGTGTGTGTATGCGTGTCTGTATGAGTGTGTGTGTGAGTGTGAGCTAGAGATTAGGCTCAAATGTCTTTCCCTTAGGTGCCATTCACTGTGGCTGACTCCAGACCCAGGGATCTGCCCATACTGCCTCCTCAGCACTGGGATTGCCAGAGCATGCCTGACTTTTAAAGTGGGGGATCAACTCTCTTGGAAGGAAATGCAAGGTCAAATAGAGGAGCAGGGATTGAAGAAAAGATCACTCAGAAGCCACCTCACCTGGGAATCCACCACATATGCAGTCACCAAATCCAAGCACTATTCCTGGTCCCAAAAAGTACTTACTGGCAGGAACCAGACAGGGATACCCCTCAGGGACTATACCAGAATCACATAGATACAGCTGAGCATGCTTATAGCTAACCATTGGTCTGAACTTGGGGAACCCAATGAGGGTGCTAAAGAAAGAACCTAAGGAGCTGAAAGGGGTTGCAACCTTATGGGAAGGAAGATAACATTATCAACCAACCAAGCCCTCTAAAATTCCCATGGAGTAAAACACCAACCTTTGTGCACACTTTGAGAGACCTATTGATCCAGTTGTGTATGTAGCTGAAGATAGCAGTGTCTGGCCTCAGTGTGAGAAGATGCTTTTGTTCCAGAGAGGGTACATTGTCTCAGTGCAGAGGAAAGACAAGGCAATGTGGGGGGTGAGGGCAGACCAGAAGGGAGTGCACCCTTGTGAAGGAAGCTGGAGGGGAAGGAGGATGGGAGCGGGCAGGGTAAAGGGATAACATCTGGAATGTAAATACAAAGTATCTAATTTAAAAAAAGACAAAAAAAATTTAATAAAGTGGGGGATCTGGAGATTAAACTCAGGCTCTTTTCTTGAGGGATGAGCTCTATGTGGACAGAGCCCCCTCTCCAGGCCCACATTCTTCTTTTGGTTTCCATGAAATTGACACACAGTATTTCCTGTTTATTGTTGTTTAGTATCACATTTGTTTGTGTGTTTTTCCACCCCAACAACAGAACAGAGATTTTAGCCTGTTAACCCGAGTCTGTAGCGCACTGGGAGTAATTAGTGTTGTAAGACATAGTTTGAGTCATGATCAAAACAAGAATTTTTGTTCCAAACTGAACACACACACACACACACACACACACACACACACACTCACACACACACTCACACACACACACTCACACCCACTCACACACACTCACACACAAACACACTCACACACACACATACTCACACATACACACTAACACACACACTCACACACACACTCACACATACTCACACATACACACTAACACACACTCACACACACACACAGTCACACACACATTCACACACACACACATACACACACTCACACAGATTGGGAGTGGGGCAGTACACTGGGCAGTGGGCCAGGTCCTTGCCCACATCTTAAGGAGAGTGATATTAACCATTGCTGTGTCTCACTTTGATTTTATTTCTCATCAGCTCTTCCTTCATGAAGTAATTTGCCAAACATTCTCTCAATAGATACCCAATATTATGAAGCAAAGGGGTTCTTTTTAAACTCCTGATAAACAAGATAGGTATGGATAGAGAGGAGGAAACAACAGATAAACAAGCAAATAAATAAGTAAATAAGTAAGTAAATATGTAAGTAAGTAAGTAAATAAATAAAGAAAGGAAGGAAGGAAGGAAGGAAGGAAGGAAGGAAGAAAGGAAGGAAGGAAGGAAGGAAGGAAGGAAGAAAGTCAGCCAAAGGTTGGTCTGAAACCCCAGGAAGGTACATGATTCTCTGCGACAGCTTTGCCCTCAGGGCTGGTGGTATAAATCACTGCTCATTAGCTCCCCCTAGTGTTCATTGCAGAAGTGCCTCTGCTAAGCCTGCAGTGCCCTCCTTGTTGAAAGTGCGTTGGTGTTCCTTTTTCCTAAAGCATGTGTCTTAGTCAGGGTTTCTATTCCTGCACAAACATCATGACCAAGAAACAAGTTGGGGAGGAAAGGGTTTATTCAGCTTACACTTCCATATCGCGTTCATCACCAGAGGAAGTCAGGACTGGAACCCAAGCAGGTCAGGAAGCAGGAGCTGATGCAGAGGCCATGGAGAGATGTTACTTACTGGCTTGCTTCCCCTGGCTTGCTCAGCCTGCTTTCTTATAGAACCCAGGTCTACCAGCCCAGGGATGGCACCACCCATAATGGGCTGGGCCCTCCCCCTTGATCACTAGTTGAGAAAATGCCTTACAGCTGGATCTCATGGAGGCATTTCCTCAACTGAGGCTCCTTTCTCTGTGATAACTCCAGCTTGTGTCAAGTTGACACAAAACCAGCCAGTACAGCATGGTTCAGATTTGACTAGTCCCCACTTCCTTGCAAAGCTCTCCATGTAAAATCTGAACAGTTGAGGGCTTTGGATATGGAATCCTGCTGTATGGGAGCAACCTTGTTCCTTTCCTGGTGAGTATAGTCCTGGGCAGTGGTCTGAGCCTCAGGGCTTTCACTTGTGAAGGGACGTAGGGGTTTTACCTACATCAAAGAATTTGTGGGGCAATGTTCACCGTGCAGTGCACAGACTGACTGACAGAGAAGCCACTGGCTCCTGGTGCTTCGCCAGCCCCTCTGGCTTCAGTTTCTAGCTCACTTCCTCAGTTCCTACTATGGTGCTCTCTTCTGTTTCTAATAGGAAGTTTCTCCAGGGGTTTTCCCTTTTTGAGTTCTGCATTCTTTTTATGAGGGCTGGCACACAGCACAGTCTACAGTACTCTCTTTATGCGTCTCTTTATTTTGTCTCTAGCCTAGACATCTCCCAAGGACTGCAGCCTCACCCTGCTTAGATGGAAGGCATAACCCCAGGAAACTCAGAACTTTCTGAAGCATCCACTGTCTTGCCGTGCACCCAGGCGCTCAGGCAAGAATCCTTCCGGTCCTCCAGCCCGGCTTCCACTGTGCTGTGTCACACACATCCATCCCCACTAGGCTGCCTTCCTTCTGGCAGAGACGTCTCCCGTAGCCTCCCATTTGCTGGTCCTCCTGCTGCTGTTCCTGCCCGAATTCACTCCATCACTCAGCTGGAGCGCTTTCCACAGTGAACATTGGCTCATGCCAGGCCCCTGACTAAAGCACTTCGATAAATTCTCTTTATTGAAGACAGAATCCTGTCTCCTTCGGAGGCCGCAGCGGATGCAGTGATGTACTGTCTGTCCCCGCCCCAAGTCGTTCTCCCGGCCGCCAAAGGTGGACTGCTGCTCACAGCTGACATCTCTTAGAGCCACAAGACGAGTGGCCGAGAGCATCCGATACAGAGTTCCACAGTCCAGGAGCCAGCAGCTTGACCTCTCTAGGAAGGTCACTGCTACGTTCAAGGCTGCACCGTCAGACAAAGACCTCAGGTAGCCGTGGTTCAGGATGGAGGTGCAGAGATCTGCCTTCCGTGTCTGTGGGCTTGTTTGTTTTTCTCTCGGGCCATCTTGGAACAGCCACCCCAGTTTGAGCTCCCACTTTAGGAACAACAGAGACCCCTGTTGTACCCCTAACTGTAACAGTCTCCCCAATAAAAACAGCGTGTATCTTCCAAGGTCCTCTAACACAACGCTGGGCCCCATTGGTCATCTGGTGCCTTGTTTAGTTCTGACAATGTGCCTAGAACATGAAAACTGAAGAGAGGAAGTAGTCTTTCACCAGGGAAGCAGATCTCGGGGGCGTGGCCATTCAGCGCATCCAGAATAGGGGATGAATGCTGCAGACCCAACACAGCTGTTAGAGCAGAGGGGCTGGTAGTAATGGGGGACCTCACTCTTACTGTTACTCTTTCCCATGGCAGCATTTACTTCAGAATTTATCCTTTCATTTCTTACAGTCTGCCAAGCCAGGAAACAAAAGAAAAGGCGAGTCATAATATATGTCAGCCCTCTAACCCATGTGGCTCCTGCTGAATTTCACCCTTTTAAATGACTTGCTGTGAGACCAGCAAGGGCAGACTGCTGGCTGAGGATTTGGCAGTAACCTGATCCCATCAAGCAAGGGGTAATAGCAAAAGTGAAGTTGTTCCGAGCTCTGCTCACTAGCTCTGAGTCTGCTCTGCCTTATGCTATTTCCGGGGTTTTCATTGTGTTCGGCTACCTGCGTGCATTATGCTGATCTCTGTGCATGCTTGCGGGATTATCTCAGGCATGATTGTCTTGAAGCACATTATCTCTAGCCCCCATCCCCTTGCAGGATCATGTGTCATCCCTCTGTGACAGCCACACCAACGATCTTATTGTTTCTTGTTTTCTCATTACACCAGCCATTAGAACATTTACTGCTCAATTTGCAAGGCACAGAGACCTACACATATGTGTGTTGTAGGCACTGACCTCTACCTTCCTTGCATCCTGCCTATACATAATTTCCTTCTCCTTGATTTCCTCATCCCAATTAATCGGTAACTGTTCTGATTCCCGTCTCTTTTAAGTTGGAAAAGAGGAACATTAGACAGCTGAGCATTTTAAAAATCACAGTATATATAATTGATAGCCTGTGATGGTTTGTCTTCATTATCAATTTGATTAGATGGAGGGATGCTCAGGCAATTAGTAAAAATGCATCTTTGTGTGAGCCTGTGTTTGTGGGGGGGGGGGGTGTGTGTTCCAGAGACAACAGAATCATGAGGGCTCAGACCTAATAAATAGTTTTATCCATCAGTGAACTGAAAATTTGAATAACATTTGGGGGGTAGGGAACTTGGGGATATAAGACCTGGCTGAAGCAAGTGGGCACGTGTCTTGGGTTGTGGGCTATATCTTGTCTAATGGAAGGAAGGAAGTCACCAGGGGTCTATCCCTAGAATACTCTCTTACCTTGACCCCTTTCTATATGTCCTCTTCTCCTGGTTTTCTGTCTTACATGAAGAGGCTTCTCCATCATTCATTCCGGCCACCCCGAGGCTCTGTCACAGTGTGTGGGACCAAATGACCACAGAGTGAACCGAAATCGGGACCCTGAATGAACCCCCCTAACCACTCCCCCATACCTTGAGCTGTTTCACTCAAACACTTAGTTACAGAACTAAAATCTAACTAATAATAACTTCTTGCATGTGTGTGTGTGCATGTGCGTGTGTGTAGCATCTAGTGTATGGAAGAGAAGGTTGTCACTGAGCATCTTACAGTACGGTTTGGCCATCTTTGAATAAGAGTTAACTGTCCTGAAGTCAGTAGTACTAGGGTCATGGAGCTATTTTTTCACTTTTCTTGATCCCTGGGCAGCTTCTTCATGTGTGCTCCCACAGTGTGTAAAGGAGATAGTCCCTGCCAGGCAGGGGACAGTCCCTGTGTTCTAATCAAGTACTTGCTCCTCCTGTGTGAAGCTGGTGACCACACTGACAAAGAAGAGTGACCATGTTTGCAGAGAAAGTTCCCAAAGGTAATCCAGCACCCACCAGGAGTCAGGGCCCTACGAACCCTTTCAAATCCAGGCCAGATGATGAGAGCTGCATTTATTGTTGTGAACATGGGCTGGATTTGGGGACAAAAGAGATCATATTTCAGGGCTAGCTCGTGGGGACCGCTCCCTTGGCTTCTACTAACTTGGAGACATAAGAGTAAATGTTTTGAAAATTTATCCTGGAAGGTGCATAGTTAGTCATTGTGTAAGGTTTGTGGGACTTACCTTCATCTGATATTCTTGGGTTCTGTTCCCACATTTCTGATGCCCCAATAATTTATTAAACTAATATTAGTTCAACTAAATGTGCCAGGCATTGGCTTTTTTGGGGTTTTGTGAGTTTAACCTCAATCATTCTGAATGGTGTCCAACATGGTAGCTGCCATCAGTGTCTTTTGTGGATAAGGAGACTGAACCCAAGGTCACCAAATAACAAAGCATCATGTAACACCAGCTCAGCTTCCCTCCCTTGGATTATAAGCTTTGAACTGGCCACTTAGGGCTGATTCTGGGGCTTACATATACCTGAGCAGGGGTCTTTGTTTTTCAGAAGTTGTTTTCCAATACTTAAAGAAATCAAAGCTGTCACAAAGTCATCTTCTTGTTCACCCTAAAGAATATCTAGTGACTTCACATGTTCCTGTGTAGTAACAGCAGCTGATCTGGAATGGTGGCTTCTAGGTTTCCTGTGTGTCATTTACTCATGTAACCAGATTGGCTCGATTTTGACTCCCAGTCAAAACCACCCTGGCCTGTGGGTGTCAGGAGGAAAGAACACTATCTGCATGTGTCATGAGTTATGTCATGGTAATAAGACTACTTGGGCAACATGACTCAATCTGTGTCTTCAGCTTGAGCAGTCCTCCTTGGGCAAAAGAGTGGGAAATTTCATGGCCTATCTCTGGGATGGGAGGTGCAGGAATAGTCTAGCTCTGCTTAGAAGCCAGCACAAAGGCTCCACCCTCTCTCTAAGCCTCTGTTTGTAAAAGAAGGCTCTTAGAATCCTGGTGGGTATTAAACTGAATGCTGTTGTTGGGGATGGGGATGCAGGGAATCAAATGATGCCAAGAGCTACTGAGGAATTTGACTTAACAAGGCTTATTTATGTCTCAGTGTGCCACAGGTTAGAGCAGCATCATTTTCCCCCATCTATCAATAATGTATAAATGTGTGTTAAATTGCTGTGCGTGCTTTCAGTCTCGAGGAATGCAGAACAAATGACCGTCTTCCAGAGTCTTAGAAGATACACACCATTACCTTTCCTGCATTAAACATAGAGTTTGGGGTACTCTGAGAGGGAGGTCCCTGGGGGGTGTTTTCACCTTTTCTTCTAGATTCAACCCGCTTGTATGATAGAGGCTGGATGACATTGAAGTCATTATCTGCCGATAGGAGAACACCTGTCCCATCCTGAGTTGACTGCTGTGTTGTCACTTGTTACTCTCGGCAGCTGGTCTTCTTGTCTACCTTCTGCAGACTTGGAAACTGAGGCTCTGATCGGTCCCAGGCTGAAGGTCACAGGCTAGAAGAAACCATAATTGGTATTCAAATGGCCTTCTTGGCTTCCAAAAGTTTCCATCCTCCACTTATGTAAATTTGCCAGCAATTTAAATTAAGCTATTTGGCCTCCCCAAGAGTACAATTTGGAAGAGATTCATCCATCCCATTTCCTAATTATCCAGTGAAAATCTATGAGTCTCACAGACTGGAAGCATTCGTCATTGTATAAGGCTTAGATGTTGAGAAACGTGAACTTGGGAACTCATTTAGGATCCACTGGATGTGTACTGGATCTAGGAAGAGGCAGGGGAAACCAGCCCATCTCCTCAGTGTTCCCTAAGTTAAAAAACCACAAAGAACATCTGCCTAACTTACTAAATGCCTCAGTTTGCTCCGTGCTAAGAAACATTAACCTTTTATTCAGAGATTTTCAATTAGTGGGAGCCAACCTGTGGTTAATGAGAGGAAACTGGAGGGGTCTCTGAATGAAAGGCCTTCATTTCCATTTCATAAGAATCACTTGTTAAGTAGGAAAAGACCTTTCGTATTTTCAGTCGAAGTGAGAAGGGCAGCCCAGCTTGTGTCTCTAAGCTTTAACGGGAAGATGATGAGGGAGGGCTGTGGGGTGGATCTTTCTGAAGTCTTCTTTGAGGCTCGGATGAAAACAGGTATTAAGTGGATTCTCTTTCCTTGCTTTTCACTTCTCAGTCTTCACTCAGAGCTGGCTTCCTTAGAGCCCGGGCTTGATCCCAAAAGCCAGGAATGTTAAACACCCAAGGAACAAGACAAACTAGAGGACTAAAGATCTCAGGGGTGGGTGAGTGGGTGGAGAGATGTAGAATTTCCCTTGGAATGTACCTACCTGGGGGACGTCTGGAGGAACTAAAGGAACAGGATGGGGCTGACTGCTTCTATAATGAAGTGTCAGTTTCTGCTCTCCCCACTGGACTACCTATGGCAAGGCATTCTTTAAAACATTTTTTTTTCTTATTACATTTGTTTATGTGTGTGTGTATGTGTGTGTGTGCGCACATGTGCCACAGCATGCATGTGGAGGCCAGAGGACAATCATGAGGTTCAAACTCAGGTTGTCAAGCATACTAGCAAGCACCCTTACCTGCTGAGTCACCTGGTTAGCTAAGTAGTCTTAACTCTATTTTCTTGTTTTGCCCATGACTTGTGGGACCTTGTGATGCTGAAGTCCAGAGAGTTCAGACCGATGGGGAAACCACACAGCTTTCAGGCAGCAGAGCTTGGAAACTGCACCCAGACAATTCATCTCCACTGTTCACACCAGAAGGACAAACACGTGTAAGGAAGGTCTTATACAGGAATGGTCATCGTGGAGAAGCTCAGCCTAACACTGGGGAATGACCAGCTGATTGCTTTTAGAGCAAGCACAAGGCTCTGAGTTTGAGTCGCAGAGCCATGTAAACAGAAGCAGAGCATGCTGGGAGTGTGGTGGTGTATATTTTTAAACCCAGTACAGGGCAGATGGAGAAAGGCAGATTCCCCCAGTTTCACTGACTAGCCAGCCTAGCCTACCTGATGAGCGTCAAGCCTGTGCAAACCTTTGTCTGGAAAACAAACAGGGCTATCAAGGTGTCTGAATTGGTAAACACACTCACCACCAAGCTCGATTACCTGAGTTCAATATCTGGAACCTATACAGTGGAAGAAAACTGAATTCCAAAGGTTGTCCTCTGTCCTGTGTATATACATTGTGCCATGCATTTACACACATACTCTTGTGTGTGCACAAGTGCACACATACACACACACACACACACACATGCACACACAAACAAAAACCAAGCAAGCAAGCAAGCAAGCAACCAACCAACCAACCAAACCTCAGACTTCCAAACACTGAATGGACACTTGAAGAATGACACACCAGGCTGTGTCTATCAACAGGAGAATGTGTAAATAAACCACTGAATAACCTCACATTGGAACCGTTCTTAACCATAAAGAGACAGAAACTGCCAACACTTGGAAAACATGAATGAACTTCCAAATCACCCGAACCGGGAATGGATCCTTACATAAAAAAGCCATATATGCATAATTTTGCCCCTATGTTTCAAGAATGGATTAATTTGTGCATATGAATACAGAATGGTATCTGCCATAAGGACTGAGGTGTGGGACTGTCAGGGAGGTAATGCCATTTTACATCTGGGCAGGTGTTTGAGCTAAATACCTTGCTGGTGCTGCCATAGCAAAAGTCCACGGATTATGTGGCTTGGGCAACTGAGATCGACTTCCTGGCTATTCTGGAGGCTGGAAGTCAGTGACCAAGACATGGCCAGGCTTGGTTCCTGCAGGCTTTGAGGAGGGGCTGTGTCTAATGATTCTTTCCTTAGCTTGCAAATGGCCATCTGCTCTCGGTCTCCCTCTGTGTATGTCTGTGACCTAATGCCTTCCCTGGGAAGCACAACACTCATATTGGATTAGGGCTCATCCTAATTATGGGTTGATATATTCTTTGTGGTATGCGTTTTGGAGTCCAGCTGTGGTTTCATATTCTCTGTTTCCTCCATCTTGGGGTGTCCAGACACACATCAGGCCAGAAGGATGAAGTGGAGTCCAAAAGTGGGTGGAGTTCTGCAGGACCCCAGTCTGACTGGGGGCTAGAGGGGAGGGGGGGAGGAGAAGGCCTTCTCTCAGGATCTTCAATGGAACAGCTCTCTGAGACCATCTTTGCTTGTGCATATTTCTTTATTTGGGGTGGGTTTGCATGAATACATTGTATTTGGGGTGAACAGGGGGGGGTATATATTGACCCTGGAGAGTGGGAAGGAGTTTTCAGGGTAAATGAAAAATCATTGGCTAGACTTTTAAAATTTTGTTATTTGCATAAAGAGGCATTCCAGGAATCTCGGGTGCTTATTGGACAGGTTCATATAGGGAGAAAGGAAGCTGAACCCATAATCTCACCAAAGCTACATAACATTCTGCAGGTAAAGGGTATTGGGCTCCCCTAACAAGGTCATAGAGGGAAGACCCTGTGGGTAAAGGAAGTTCCCCATTTTGTGCCTAGACCAAAAGGCTATCCGGGCAATGGTAGACTTTGACTTCAATTATTAGGGCCGAATAGTTCCTCATCTCTCCAGTGGTATACCTTCTTATCACACACTGCCATGGGCTAGGATGTAACTATTTCAGTGGTGTGTGTGTGTGTGTGTGTGTGTGTGTGTGTGTGTGTGTGTACACGCATGGACACTTGTGCACCTAGGGGTTCTGGACCTATGAATGTATTCCTAAAGATCAGGGTAGACATTAGTTAGCCTTTTTCCATTGAGACAGCTAATCCGGAGACTGCTTTTTTGGCTAGGCTGTCTGACCAAAAGCTCCAAGATGCTCTTGTCTCCACCCCACCTCCACTCCAGTGCTGTACAAGTGTCCAAGGTTTCTCATGGCTGGTAGAGATTCGAACTCAGGTCTTTGTGCTTGTACAGCAAGCACTCTCACCCACTGAGCCTTCTCTCCAGCTTCAACATATAAATACTGCTGGAGGAGGTGCCACTGCACTTCTTTCTAAGTACTTCTGCATATATAACATTAATTTCAGCTCAATACCTTTTTGTAGTTCTGTTTTCCTTGTGATAAAAAGTTTTACACGCCATTTATGCAAGCCATAAGGATGTATTTGCTGGATTAGAGAGACATGCATTACGCTTTACAATTTACTTTGGGATGATATAGAAAATTATGGAGACCTACAGTCGCAGAGGTATACAATAGAACAAACATGCCATCCGAAGGGTAGACTTTATGTGGTAAGGCTGGGGGTGTAGTTCAGGCAGCAGAGTATCTGCCTAGCATGCATGAAGCCCTTGAATTTAATCCCTCTTACTGCACAGACTGAGTATGGTGGTCCATGGCTGTAACCCCAGTGCTCAGGAGGCAGGCAGGAGCACCAGAAGTTCAAGCTCATGAGAGCTGAAATGATGACTCAGCGGTTAGAGTACTTAGTGCTCTAACAGGCCCATGGCTTGGTTTCCAGCACCTAAAAGACAATTCTCCATAACTCCAGTTCTAGGGGATCTGATGCCTTCTTCAGAACTCTAAGGCCACCAGCCATGTATGTGGGAAACAAACATACATGCAAAGAAACCATGCATATAGTAAAAATGAATAAATAAAAATCCTTTAAGAAGGAAGAAGGTCAAGGTCATTTTCGTTATATGGTGAGTTTGTGCTCAGCCTGGGAGACACAAGATTCGGTCTCAAAAGCCTAAGTAGCTCAGCGTCCACGCACACAAGCCAACCAATGAAGTCAGTGTTTCTGTGAAGTTCCTTTAGTTTTGTTTTTCTAGAACTTTTATAAGAAGAACGTTAGAGCACAGTCACGGGTCACCCACCGCACACCCGCTGTGCAGCGAGGCAGTAGGATGAATAACCTGCCCTTGTGAAGCCTGCATTGTGGAGCCATTGGCTAGAGGCCGTGGGTACCAGAGTCATAGCCAATGGATACACTAATTTATGAGTTAATCAGTCTGACTTGGTGCCTGCTGCACATTTCATAGTTAGCTGCTCAATAAACATGAATCTGTTGGCTTTATGTCTCTCCCCAATGATGAATTCCACAGCAGCTTTTAGTTGTGCAAAGATAAATCACTCCTGGTCCAAGTGGTAAGCCACAGAAATAACAGCAATTTATATACACACCCCAGGGGTCCCTTGTGAGAACTCCTCCACTATTTATGAGGTGTGGTAACGAATGTTAAAAGCAAGGGTGGAGGTAGAAGCTTGATTTTATTACCCACCACACACCACCAAAGAACCCTACATGGAAATGTTTATTGGGAACCCAGTTTGTTAGGAGGCCATCAAGACAAGACATTTATCACGGACAGGAAGCTAACGATCCCTGCAAAGTTGCAGTGATATTTTTAATATTGGCTGAGCATTTCTCAATCACAACCAAGAGACTCTTTTTCAATCTTTTCAAATCACTTAGTTCCCAGCTTATATCACAAATCACTGGATCAGAGAAACAACTCCTCTGTTGGAGTTTACACTGGGGAGTCTGGGAAACACCAGGTCTGTTGCTGTGATGGAATCACCTTAAGGATGGAAGGGTTCACTGTGGCCTCCAGTTCATGCTGGGGGAGTCAAGGTGCTAAGCACCCTTCACGCTGTCTGCATTAGGAGGGGGAGCCACTGTGTTCCTGTGCCCACTGCGTTCCTGTGCAGTCAGGACCCAAGTGTGCTGTCCTTCAGGGTGGCTCTTCCTTCCTCAATGAACCTAATGGAGAGACTCCCTTACAGACTTTTCTAGAAGCTTGCCTGATATAGTTTCCCACAGCCTCACTCTTTTTTTTCCTGGATCATTCCTCATCCCACCACATTGGCGGTCAGCACTAACCATCATGCCGCTAACCATCATGCCCAGACTGGCATTTTGCTGTTGTCTTGTTTGGCATCATATGAACTTTTGCATAACGCCACAGCCCACGAGCTCGAGTGTCACTGCCTTAAGTTGATGGACTGAGACAAATCACTTCCTTAAATTGTGATTTTATTTAAAATGGAAAATAAAGATGAAAATCTGACCACCCCAATGAAACTCACACTATCAAGAAACACAACAGAACAGGAAATGAAAAGGCAGTGATTGGGAAGAGAAAAAGGGTAATCAGGAGAGGGGGGCAGGAGAGGCTGAAAGAGGATATGATCAAAGTTAGGCACACAAATGCATGAGGCGCCATAATTAATCCCATCACATAGAACTACTACATGCAGATAAACACCTTGCCTATTCAGGATGTCCCAAGAATGGGACACAAGGGGCAGACATTTCTTTTTCTGTTGTTTGCTTTTTTGCACCTGGTCCCCATGTAGTCAGGTTGTCTTCAAACTCGTGTTGTTTTTGCTTCATCATTCTTAGTGCTGGAAAGTTTGGTATGTGCTAGTACACCAAGGTATGTGTGTGTGTGTGTGTGTGTGTGTGTGTGTGTGTGTGAATGATGGGCATGTGAACTCCAAAGCCTGAAGAAGCTAATAATAGATCATTGGAGTCTCTGGAGCTGAAGTTACAGATGGTTATGAGCTACCTCATAATAGCACTGGGAACCAAACTCAGGTCCCCTACAAGAACAGTACACACCAATCTGCTGAGACATCTTTCTAGCCCAATGGGAAGATTTTAACATGTCCTCGGAACACAGTCTCAGCTTTAGCACTTAGTCTCCTTCATAATGTTCAAAAGTGGTACACCTTACGTGATGGTGATGAAGAAGGAGCAGCAGCAGAAGAGAAGGAGGAGGAGGAAGGGGAAGGGAGGAGGAGGTGGCGACGGAGGTGGAGTTCATCATTGTCGGGGTAATAAGAAACAGGCATATATGGTTAAAAAACTACTGCCCAATAAAACCCAAGAAGGTAAATATTTTGTCTCTAGAAGGATTAAATGTCATGAAATCAACAAGACACTTGGGCACTACTTACAGTTAAGTTTTGGGGCACAAGATTCCTGCAGAAGACATTCTGATAACCTTGGCTCAAATGCTTCCCATGGAAACAACTGTCTGCCCAGCTTATCACTAGAACGTCTTCACTAGTTCGTGACGCGTGCCATGTTGTCAGGCCGCAGGCATGATCAGACAGAGAGAGATCCGACACTTTACATGTATGAATTCCCCTAGGGTTCCCGGTTGCAGGAAAAGTTGTTCTCACTGACTTTGATAGCAAGCCCTGAGAAACTTTCACCGCACTCCTGCATAGAGCTAATGCTCAGCGGAGGTGTGTTAAAGCACGTCAAACATGTCCTCAGGACGCTGCTCATGTAGCACTTCCAACACTGTGCTCTGCTTAAGCTGTGCGCTGAGAACCTTTGAAAACGTTCATCCCTCCGAGTTCTCTTCATACTGTGTGTGAGGGAAAGCTAGCAGCTCCCGGAGGATCTGGAATTTGTGCTTTGCTCTGCAGGTAATGGCGAAGCTCTGGGAAAGTTGTTCCAGCTTTAACTCAGTGACGTGGTCTGTGAGTCACCTTCGGAAGCTTATTTGCTTCTCAAAAAGCTGTTTCTGTTCTAGGTCAAGACAGAAGGGAAATCCTTTGCTTCGATTTCACAGGGGATAACATTACGCCCTTCCTTTCTTTCTTCTTGTCCCTCCCCCTGCCTCTGTCATTGTACCAGTTTGTATGGTAAGAAGGGGAAATGCTTATGACGCTTATTCTGAGACTTGTAACATGATTAACACTGTGGCAAGACCTGTCTGCAGAGCTCTTGCCTGTCACTAGAGGCAGGCTGTTTCTTCCCAGTCTTCCAGAAGGTCCAGGCTTGGGCAATAGTATTCCGTTTCACACTTGAAGGGTCTATCTACGTCACTGTTCTGAAAATTCTAGCTCCTCTGTATTTCCGGGTGTTGTGGATTGAATGTGAAATGTCTTCCAGAGGCTCACATTTAAACTCTGGGCTCTAGCATTCGGTGTGGTGTTGGTTGGGGACCCATAGGAGGTGGGGCCCTAGGGGCAGGCCCTTGAGGTTTTACCGAAGAGCTCTTCTTCCCAACTCAGGATGTATTGCAATCAGCTGCCTCATGTCCGCCATGACGCCTTCTTAAACCAGGAGCCAAAAGTAACCTTCTTTTACTAAAGTTGTTTCTGTCACTTATGGTGTCGTAGCAATGAGACAAGGAAGTTATAGAAATGGCCTCACGGAGCCAACCTGTCAGCTCTGACAGCATGTCAAACCCTTCCCTACCTGTCAGCCCTGTTAGGTGGTAACACCCTCCCCCGCTTCTGTGGATCCGCCATGACAGGAAGATTCACACACTGAACTATTTCGTTCCCATGTTTCCAGAAGTCACTGCCCTTCATTACTTTAAGATCATGGCATCCTACATCTCTCTGGGTTTCTACAGTTGTTTCAAATGCCAAGGTCCTTAGGATTACATCTTAGCCAGAAGTTGACCCAGGCCAACAATGTGTGAGTCTTTCTGGTTCACAAATCCCAACACATAAAGCGACAACTAGATGTATGCTGGTTTATATTTTGTTTAAATAATGGATGTCATAGGCTCTTACACACACACACACACACACACACACCATAGGAGCAGTCTCTGATCCTCAACCAGAAGGAAGTGGAAAGGTCAGCTTGTCCTGCCCTGAACTGCTCACAATCCCACTGTGAAGCCAGATTCTTTCTGTGATAAAAGCTTTTTAAACCCCCAAGTCACCTGGTTTAAGGCAGTGTCACTTCCCTTCTGCCTTCGTCCTCATCTATAGAACGGAGGAAAGAATGTTTAAGCAGAGTCACATGACATCGAAAGTTGTGGGTTTGAGCCCAAGTTCTGCTAGTAGCTGTGTGACTTCCAGCAACTCACTTAACCTCTCTGGATCTGTAGAAAATGGAAAGAGAATGCCTTTCTGGAGAGTGGTTGAGGATTCCAAAGGAGCAATATCATTCTCTCATGATACACCTAGAATATAGTAGGTGCTCAGTGAACAGTTTTATTTCTATGGTAATTGGAAAGTGGAAGGGCTCTCCTACCACCAACACTGGACATGTGTGTGTGTGTGTGTGCATGAGAGAGAGAGAGAGACAGAGAGTATGATCCAGAGAGTGGGTAGACAACCTTCAGGCTTCCTGGCCCCATTAGTAGCTTCTTGCAAAGCTTACTTCAGCACTAACAACAGTCCCAGAGGTGGGAGGGGACTTAGGTCTCTCCAGAGTCCAGGCACACCCAGCAGGTAATGCTGTCTAGCTAGGTAGGCATGCTTGCTGCCTTACCTCAGAACTAATAACCACGTCAGCAGAGGTCGGAGCTTTAATAAGCTCCGCCGGATCAGACACCCAGATCCTGAGTCATCTGTCCCAGGTGGTGGTGGCCCTGAGGGTGTGAGTTCCGGCCACAGAATATTGGCTTCCACGTGCAAGCTCTCAAATGCGTGCACTCCTACCCACAGCTGCTGAACTGGGTCCTTTAACCAGCACTTAATTCCCTTGTGGTCACTCTGGATAAATCAAATTACGTGATTTCCTCTCATTAACACCCTTTAATACCTTAATAAGCCATTCCAGGAGTAAAACCCCAATCCATACACTGTTTCAAAAGTGTTACTTGATCTGCCCTCTGCCTTAAGCTGCCCGTCCCCTTCTGTCGTTTTAAATACAAACTCCTTTCTGCCCCAGGGACTTCATACTTGCCTGTCCCTAATTCTTGGCACAGTCTTACTTCTGTATGTTTCCTTGGTCTTATCCTTGTTTAGTGTGAATTAATTGTGTGTGTGTGTGTGTGTGTGTGTGTGTGTGTGTGTGTGTGTGTGTCTGAGTTTTCTCTTTCCAGCGTATAGGTCCTGGGAAGTCCATTTATCCACTGAGTCCTTTTTGCTGGCCATGTGTTGTGTTAAGAGAGCTTCCCTGGGCTTTGAATGTGCTGAAGCAACAGGGGCTGTATTATTAGAAACCATTCTTGCTTCTCGTAGGTGACACATTAGAGATTAGTTCTAATGCTTTCATTCAATTGGGAATCTGCGTGTCTAAACGTTGAAGTTCTTTGTCCCTGATTAGTTTTTGATCAATCAATAAAATGGCAGTGGTCAGTGGTTGGGTAAAGGGGCAGGACCCTTAGAGTAGTGCAGGCTAGGACACAGGAAAGAGGAGGAGGATCGCAGAATCCCAGAATGGCAGAATGTCTGTGACTCCAGAGAGAAAGATGGATCAGATTTAGAGCTGCAGAGGTGAGATCATCTGAAATGTAGCTAGAAGGGGAAAAAGCTGGAAGGGCTGCCCGGAAGTGTCTTGTGCAACAATGACCAGTGGGCCTCACAGAAGGTAACAGGCAGTGAGATTAAAAGTAGAATTAGAAGGTGTTGAGCCAGGAGTACCAGAGGGAAAAGCAGCTCTCCAGTAGCTGAGGCATTTCACAAATCAGCTGATGAGTGCATGTCTTTCATTCGCAGATCCAAAACGTTCCTGAGCAGGTGGCCGGGAGCACAAAGTGGTGTAGCCCAAACTCACAGCTACAGGGTCAGAGGTTGGGAAAGTGACATAAATGAAGGCCTCAAAGATGGGAAGAGAAGGGTTTCCACAGGTGAGCTGAGAGAGTGCAGGGGACATCTATTTCCTGGCTGCAGGTTTGCTGGGGCTTCTGTGGGCGATTTTAGGATCTAACTCGTGACATTTAAAAAAAAAAAAAAAACTCCCCTTAATTCTTTTTAGTAATTAGAATTGGTGTTCTTTTTTGAAAAAAAAAAAAGTAAGTCATTATAATTTTCTGAGTTAGTGTAGTAACTACTTTTCATGCTGTGGCTAAATAAATACCCAAAGGAAAGCAACCACATCCAGAAGAGAAAAAGACCACTTCCAGGTTCACAGTTTGAGAGTCTGGTTTTTCAGGGTAGAGAGGGTGGGCAACAGGAGTGTGAGGCATCTGGCCATAAGGCTTTGTGAAGGGGAAACAGAGGGAGTCCCTCAGCCAGTTCTATGTTTTTAAGCGAACCTGAACTTCACCCCTCAGAATGCACTGCCCAATTCAGGATGGGTCTTCCTTACCTCAGTGAACAGAACCTAGAAACTCCCTTAGCAACCTACCCAGAGGTATGTCTCCTAAGCAAAGCTAGATCCTGTCAATCAACAACATCATCCACCAGTCAGAAAGGTCATGTGGGTCTCACTGGGTCATACAGACGCTCTAGTGTGCGCCGCCCCACCCCACCCCGCCTTTCCTGAAGTACATGCCACTTTAAATTTTCTTTCTTGTGGTCTACTCAGAAAGTTGTGTAAGCAAACCTCCACAGTCTTTCCCTGCTGGCCAGCACCTGCGTCATTTGTTTCGCTGCAGCTGAGGCTGTAAAAAAACAAAACTGCCAACAGGAGCTTCCTTTCTGAAGCAGTGTGTACAACAAAATGGGTAGCACTTCCCTGCCTCAGGCTGATGCAGGAATTTCTCCACCTCGGGTCAGTCCAGTGTAGTAGGAAAACCAGGTCTGGGATCCAGGCACTGGTAGGATTTGGGAGTCTCTATAAGTAAGCTTAGGAGTTTAATGTTACATTTAGTGGATCTCTGACAAGGTTGAGAGCTGGTGTCAATGGAGCATATCTGAGTTATACAATCTGTGTCTGTTTCTAGTTATTTGCTCTAGATTGCACCCAGAAAACATAAAGCAGGAAGCTAGAGTGTAATGTTGGAATTAGTTGCATTGGTTCTAAGCATGGCCTGGCAGGTAGGGTGTCATGTGCATGTGAGGACACACACACACACACACACACACACACACACACACACACACACGCCATAGCGGCAGCCTCTGCTGTGGCTGTGGAAAGGTGTATAGTTCACCCGGCAGATGCCAGCACAATCAGGGCCTGTGTGTTGTGGTGGGTCTGGTGCAAGTGCACATGGGACATAACTCAGCTGTTCAGGTCCAAGTGCTTGCAGGGATCCAGTCCGGTCCTGTCCAGCTGTTTTCCTCTGTTTTTCTGACATGGACCAGAATGGGAAGAAATCAGAGATAAATTTTATTTTGTAGGAAAGTAGAAGTTTAAGAGTAGGCAGAGGGAGCTAAGTCTGAAATAAAATCTGGAGAGTGTTTTTAGAGTCTAGTGGAAGTTTTCTCTGGCTGAGATTTTTATGGCTGGGAGGAGCTGGTTTACAGAACAGGAGAAGCAAAGAAGGTTTGGAGCAAAGGTGGGAAAAAGCCTGGGTGTGGGAAACCTCCTTCCATCTTCACGATTGCAGGCAGTGGCTGTAAAACTTCCTTAAAATAATGAGATCAAAAGTGCTATTAAGCAGCCATTTAGAGTTGTGATCTAGTGGGTTTGGGGGCCAAGTTTGATTGCAATAGTGTCTGCTTTTGGAAGCCCTTAAGTCAGGCGCTAGTTTTAGAGGTTTGTGGTTCTCTGGGAGGCATCTCAGGGGGGAACCTAGAAGTACAGAAAAAGACTCAATACACATGGGTAGGAAAAATGGTTATTACTTTTTGTACTTTCTATCAATTGGGGCATCCAGAGGACAGAAAAATAGTAGCAGAACACTTGTGGTACAGGCTGGCTTACTAGGTTATCACGTGGTAACCAGGGGCCAATTGTGGCAGATACCTCATAAACATAGAATACCTAGAATTGGGATTTTTTTTTGGGGGGGGGGAAGGGAGGAGCTGTGTCTTGAGAAGAAGAAAATTTCACTCAAGGAAAGAGGTCCTAAGGCTGGGGAGGGGGTGAGAAGGGCTAGTCATAGCCGTGAAGACTGTGACTGGGAGTTCCTCCATCCTCAAAGACACCGGAGATGTGTTGAGAGCTCAGAGTTCGATCCCTTGGGACCAGGGGCCATTATGCTGATTAGGGGGGAACTTACCAGTTCACCAATGTTCTAATGGAGTGATCTAGCCATCTAATGGCTGGAAAAATGAGCCTGTGTAGCAGCCAGACATGTTGGGATAGGTTCCCTGCCTGTGGACTTACCCCATGCCACAGTAGGACTGTGAACCTGAAAATTTGTGAATCCCAGTCATGGAACCATTGATATGTTAGATAAAACATCATAAAATGTGATGGGAGGGCACACCCTCATGGGCCCATGCTGATGCATCCCCCTCTGAGGCATCAACCATAGGAAAGGGTCTAATATAAAAGGAAATTTATTTGGGACTTGGGAAGGGGTTCTGGGGAAGTGAGCAGAGACAGAGAAAGAAAGGGAACAGAGAAGTATGGAAAGAGGGATGAGAGAGAAGAAGCTAGCTGGGAACACATAAGGAGAGGGATGGGTGGGAGTGGGGAGGGAGGCCTGAACAGTCCTTATAATAAGACTCATATAGTGTCATATGGAAAGTAGGTAAGATAGTTGTCCATGGGTGGTTGGAAGAACGGGGAACAATGTACTGTGACACATTGACAACAGATGAATCTCAAGGACATTGAAGGTTAGGAAAGAGTCAATACCGTGTGACTCATTTATAAGAAATCCTAGAATAGCCAGAACTTGCCTATGGCAAGAGATTATCAATGACTGTTTGGGGTGGAGAGTTGGGGACTCATTTCAGAGAAAGCACAGAGTTCCACGGTGCTGGAACATTCTATGTCTTAATGAGGGTGGTTACTATACAGAGATTAAAAAACAAAATTCCCTCCAACTCAGAAAATAAGACAGAAGAGAAAGCACAGTTGCACCTCTGAATAAGCACGGAGCTAGAGCACAGTGAGGAGCAAGAATGGGGAGAGACCCAGTTCCTTTACTCATTAGAGGCATCACACACATTCTCAAGACAGTCTCCAGCTACTAGAGGGGGTGGTGCTGCATTTACCTCAAGTGGTTCCTCCCAGGTTCTGGGTTCCCTCGGTGATTGGGGACGGCAGTCTGTATTTGCTAATTGGCTCCAACAAAGGAGAAGCAAACATGTTCATAACAGGAGGCAGTTCTGTAACTTAGAGCTAGGTGTCAGCTGTGACTTGGATTCAGATTCTCACCCTCCCTCAGGTAGTGGGAGGTAAAGTGCAGGCTTCCTCCTTGGTGACGATGTTTCAGACAGATGGCTCTCAGGTCTCAGGGGCTTCCTTGGGTCCTCACGTGGCCAAAGGCTTAATTTTGTTTGTTTTTTTATATACATGCATTTCAAAGAGATAGAAAGGGCTCAAAATTAGTGGGACCTCTGTGTCTGCTTGTTTCATGTTTGGGAATTTAACCAATCATGTGAAAAAAACACATTTGGAAAAAATACCTGAATGTATACACACCTTTTGTCACAATTCTCTAAATAATAATGTAGATAGTATTTTTGACAGCATGAGCATTTAAGAAAAATAGCAATAGCATATTCTACCCTAGGGCCTGTGACCTCCCTAGCCAAGACCTTTCACCAGAATTACATTAGTAGGCATGAACTACTGTGGGGCAGACTTCACATCCAATCAGAAGTCAGTTGGTCATTGATAATGATCACGCCAAGGTTGCACTAGAGCACACAGCGTGTCTGGCAAGCTGTTATTGTAGCATGTAGGATCCGGTGCTGGGTAAGACCATGGGTGTCTTCACTTCTCTCGGCAGGTGGTATTACACCGTCTGGCAATAATGAATCTAACAAGCAGGGAGGACGTGATCATTATGAGATTGATTTATCTATGTCCTACAACCAAATATGTGGCACTTCCTGTTGGGATTCTGTAAGCCCCACCCCTCAGTTACCTAGCAACAGCCAGGTATACCCCACCCCTCAATTACCCAGCAGTAGCCAGGTATGCTCCGCCCCAGTGACCTGACACTATAAAAGGAGCTGCTTGACTCCTCCTCTTTCTCTTGCTCTTGTGCTCTTGCAGCCTTGCTCTTCCACCCCTACCCCTCCTCTTCTCTTCCCTTCCCCCCTCTCCCTCCATGTGCTCATGGCCGGCCTCTACTCCTCTACTCTCTCTCTCTCTCTCTCTCTTTCTCTCTGCCTCTACCACCTTCTTAACTCTCCCATGACCTAAGTAAACTCTATTCCGTACTATACTGTTGTGTGGCTGGTCCCTCAGGGAAGGGATTCCCAACATGGACCCCCCAGAGGCATCTCCCTTGCCCCCAGGCCTCGCCGCACCTCCATGGGCCATATGCCCCCCATTCTCTTCATCCTTCCCCTAACATTGGTGCCGAGATTCAGAACATCATCTTTTCACAACATTGGTGCCCCGTGACCTTTCATTTCAGTGACTTTTCCTTTCATTGGTACCCCGTCATCTTTTCCTTACACTTCTAACACAGCGTCTTACCATGTAGTTATGGTGGGTAGCCAAAAGCAGCAAGGTGGATAATCTTCAGGCTGGCCAATTACTGAGGATGTGTTGGCAGCTGATAGTTCCTGGGGAAGGAGGATCATTCTTCCCTTTGGAGGATGTGGCCAGTCACTGGTTTCCCATGCTCCAGTGGATGGCTCAACCCTTGGACATTTGGGCAGCAGTAGTTGGTCTTGGTTGGTTATAAGAATGAAGGAAAGGAAGAAGAATGTGTTGGAAGGGATAGGTAGGGAGTTGAAAGGAAATTCTCACGAATAAAGATAAAGTGATATGGAACAGGTATTACCATAGCAGTTACATTGTATGAGGTGTTCCAAATGACCCTGCCATGATTTAAAGTGTAAGGGAGGGAAAACATAGGATGATGTTACATGATTTCATAGGCAGATTTCTTTGCAGAGTTTGTTATTTGGGGCAGGCAGGGAGATCCTGGAACCAACCCCTCACTGATATCCAGGAACACCAATCCAGGTTTTCTGAAGAAGATGGTGGATGAGAATGGGTGGAGGGAGAGGCCTCTTCCCTAACGTTCTCCCAAGGAGAATGAAGCTTCCCAGTTTATGTCTGTTTCTACAGAAGTGTGTGTATCTGTCCAAGTGTTTCCATGAGCCTTTCACATATGAAGCTAACTAAAATCGTGAATTAAAGCCTGTCACTGTTACCTAGAGTACTTCTTGCTCTTTCAAGCATATTTCACAGAGGTTCCAAGCCTTCCTTGAAACATTCACAAATTTCTCTGAGTTATTTTTTGCTGTCATAACAGCATAAAAAATTACAGCTGGGTCATACCCAGGTTAATACAATGCATATTAAAGAAATCCTCTTAAATTCTGATAAGGGAGCCTAATTCTCCCCAGGAACAGAAAAAAAGGCAATTCAAAGGGAATTTAGTAAAGAATATTAAAGTAATTTAATACCTGCCGTCCTGTTAGGAGTATTTTAAGCCGAGACTTTTTTCTCTTTCCTCCTACCGTCATCTATCCAAAATAGTAATTGAGCATCTATCCTGTCCTAGATTTTTTTGAGGTACTGAGAACATGATGAGAGAAACATACACGGTCCCTGCCCTCATGGAGGTTACCATCTGGTAAGGCAGCAGGCAGGAGATGATTACACTGATACCCGTTTGTTTATTATTCAGCACTCCATGTGAAGCTGTCCCTCACTGACTCTGTGGGAAGCTTGAGCCACATCTAGCGATGCTATTATTGGTAGGCTGTGGAAACTTTAGGACTGGGGTTCCGATGGAGGAAGAAGGTCTCCTGGGGCCATTGGGGAGGCTTAGTCACTACCTAAAACACCTGTCATCGGTAGGCGATTTTGACTTGTCAGACAAGTTCTTTTCTTTTGGTTTTCAGATGACTGTGCGCATGACGATGGAGTGGTTCAGGCCACTGTGATGTGTTTACGCTACTCTTGTGATGTGAATATTGCTGCTCTTGAGGACATAGTCATGACCCGCTAAGGTGAACTCAGCAAGAGGGTGATCATTGGACTCAGAGGCACTCATGACTTAACCCGGCATAGCCTCATAGGACAGAGATGTGTCTCTATAAAGACTGACAAAACATAACCGCCACAGTGGCCTGACATGTCTCATACCTCTTTTTATTTATCACACAAATTAATCTGGATGTGTCATTTAAACACAACAGCTATCCTCACTCACGGGGTCAGCAGCGGTGACATGGAGGGACTGCTTTTCCTCTGGCTTTGGCGAGGGGCATGACAGAGCATCTCTCTACCTTCAGTTTGCTCATCTTTATTACTTCACAACTGGGACTGGAGAAAGATGTTGGCTGTTCCAGAATTTCTTAAAATTTGGAAGAGAGGGATGGTGGTGGTACCCACTGGAACAAGAAAGTGTGCGTACATGTATACATGCATGCATGCATTGTGCATAGGGTGTGTGTGTATGTGTATGTGTGCTTGTGAAGGCCAGAGGTATTTTCTTCACTTGGTTTTGTCCTAGTTCATCTCTATCGCTGTGATAAAAACACTACAGAAACAGCTTCAGTAAGAAAGGGTTTATTGGCTTATGATTCCAGCTTACAGTTCATCATTACAGGAATGTGGAGGCAGAGACTTAGTAGCCTCTTTCATCCATAGCTAAGAACACGAAGAGAATAAATGCATGAATCCTCCTGTCCAGCCCATTTCTTTTTTCAGGACTTAAACTCAGGAAATGGTGCCACTAACTTCTGAACTTCATCTTCACATATCAGTCAATGAAAACCACAGCAGATACCCACAGACATGCCCACAGGCTGACCTGATCTAGACACTCCATCACTGATTCTCACTGGGTCACACTGACAATGAAAACTGACCTCACAGCTCTTGTTTCTCGAACCCTCTTTAAAGTCAAGGAACAGAACCTATTCACAATTGCTATTCTGGAGTCTTCGTCTGTGCTTCAGTTAAGTTGCCTGTCCCAGAGCCTTTGACGGTAGGATTGCTGGCTTCTAGAGGAGGCATATATCTTGGTTGCTTATGTTTGTGTTTTTGTGCTGTGACCTAGGCATCTGGAGTTACTGAAAGAGTTAAAATTTCAAGTTGGCCCCACTGACCCTGCTTTGAGGACAAGTATGCTTTAAGGCTAAGAACAAAATAACTTGTTTAAAGAAATGTCCCAAACCCAGACCGACTAGACTCGATAAGGTCTGGGCTGGCCTTGCAGTCCTGAAAGAAACAAAGTATAAAGGTCAGCGTGCCCCAAAATAGAGTGGCCTAGAGTTAAATCGTGTCCAAAATGGACAGAGTGTGCCAATTTGAAAAAAACCAATGAAATTGCTATGCACCTGTTGCTAACTGCCTGTGTAATTTTCCCTATAAATATGTCCCCCCAATTGAGTTCAGGGTCGACTCCTCTATCTCCTGCGTGAGATACGTGTCATCCCCAGAGCTCTGGCCCACCCCCTTTCCCCCAGTAAACCTCTTGCCTGATTGCAGCAAGATAGGTTCTCCGTGAGTTCTTGGGTTCTTGTATCCTGTGAGTGAGGGGTTTCCCCAGTCCGGAGGTCTTTCATTACAATGTATGAAATGTTTCTTGGTGTAGATATGAGGTCTTGGTTTTGTTGCATGGGTGTCCTGTTCTTTGGTTGTTATTGCCATTCTGTGTCCTAGCCTGTGGTGACTATGGGGTGCTCTAGGGTCCCTGGTAGAGAGCTGGTCTGTCTGTGATCTTGATGAAAGTCACAGAGGAATGGAGATGAGTTAGAAGGAAAGGGTGGTGGGACCCCAGGTCTCCCCTTATAGGACTACACCTTCTTCTTTTGTGAGTGACAAGGCTAGACCTCAGGTCCTGGCTCTGCCCTGTTGCTCCCTTCGCATGGCTCAGCTGTATACTTGACTCTTGCATTCAGTCCTCCAAATGGAAGCATTCCACCCTGCAGGGAGGAGAGTGTCTCCTGAGGCTCCGGAAGCTCTGGGAACCTTCAAGACTTCCCCCTTCCCAGTGATTGAGAAAGCAGCAAAGAGTTGTAGAGGAAGAGGAGGCTGCTCCTTGGAGCTCCCAGTAAATTGTGCAGGGAACTCTGGGAAGTTTTTCTTATTCAACACTCATGCCTGGGTGGGGCTTCTCCATGATTCATCTTCCTTTGAGATACTCATAGTCTTAGTAAGTAGACATTTTCTTTGTTCTGTGAGACACCCCAATATCCTAGACTCAGTAGCCCCAGCTAGGTGAAGAGACATTTGTTTCTGTCTGCTCAGGTAAAGCCATGCAGTAGTAGGTGGGGTTGGATTGTTTTCTGCACATCTTCTTCCCTATCCTCTCCATCCCTGATGGTTCTCTTGGTTTATTAATGTCTCCTGTCTTCTCTCCATAAATGGTAGTTCTTAAGTTACACCCAGCATGCTCTGTGGTAAGTGGATATCTGTGCTCACTAAGGTGCTGAGGGGGAGGGGAAAGGAGTTTCCAGGCAAGTCTGGAAGCATCTCTGAAGAAACAGATCTTTCTGGTCCCTTCTGATGATCTCCAAGTGCAGGTTTGGTTTGTCTTAAGTCCTGGTGCGTCTTTGTCCTCTGCTCACCTTCTCCAACCTCACTTGATCACATCTTTGCTTTTATTTTGGAGATGGAGTATCACTATGTAGCCCAGGCAGGCCTGGAATATGTGAGTTTCTTGAGTACTGGGCTTTCAGGTGTGCACGGCACCTTTCTGGACCAGCTGTGCTTAGTAAAGGCTCGGTTCTGGTAGTAGGAAGAGAGCCGTTTTCTTAGAATGGAATAGGGGACAAAGAAATCCTTGTTATGCCACTTTAGAAAATTTTTAAGGTAGAAAAAAAATCTCTTAAATAGAACACAGAGAATCTTCCACAACCTGTCACATGAACAAGCCCATGTAGAAAAGAATATGATAAGCAAATGAGTTTTCTAGAGATTGCCCACTAGTTTGCATGGCTAACCTGGGTGAACTCTGTGAGGCAATAACCCCAGAGAATTTATCCTAGTGCTTCTTGGCACTGATATGCTCTTCCTGCCACTATTACATAGACTGATGATTCCTGGGCATCAGCCTACCCTTTTAGGCAAAATTTGTGCAGATAAACATGAAAATGCACATTTATATTATAATCCTGCTTAAATATATTAATTACTTTATTGAATTCTTTATTTGATCTGACTAATTTTAGGAAGAACGTTTAAGAAAAATGGTTTTGGTTGTTTTGCCACAAAGATATAATGAAGTTAGAATCAAGAACAGAATGCAGCCCCTCCCCATAAGATAGTAAGTAAAAGATGCATAATAAGGAATACAATGAGCTTTCATAAATTCAACTAAGAAGAGAAACAGGTTTGGGACAGATTTGTGATCAAGTAAAAAGGTCCAGGAATGAGGCTACAGGTGTGCACTGTGATAAAGCAAGGCCATGTAAAACTGTTGCTTTGAACTTATAATGAACTTACAGAATGAAACACTGCTTTGAACTTTTTCAATATCCTTCTCTAACTCCCTTTGGATAACATTTTATCTATGAGGTAATTTTATAAAAAACTTTTGTCTAAGAAGCTATAAAAAGCCTGAGAGAAAAAAATCAAAGTGTGGCTGTTGGGCCTCTACTCTATCCACTAAATTTGTGTGTGTGTGTGAGTGTGTGTGTGTGTGTGTGTGTGTGTGTAATATAAAGAGTTGGACCTTGTTAAGAGTCTTGCAGTTGCCAAATTGATGCTCATATCTTGGTATTTATAGACAGTATTTTACTTGTATATATATTGTGATAATTTGGTTCAATTCCCAAGATAGTGGAAACAAGATGAGGGAAGGTTGGGATGAGGGATGCTTAGTCTTATTTGTTTGGGGTGTGTGTGTGTGTGTGTGTGTGTGTGTGTGTATGAGAGAGAGAATGTGTGTTACATGCGTATGCTGTACTACATGTAAATTTATGCATGTATATGCCAGTGCATGTGAGGGCTAAAGACCTATGTTGGTTATTTTTCCTAAGTTGTTCTTCCTACTAATTAATTTCTTTCTTTTCTTTTTATTTTGTGTGTATATGTGTTTTGCCTGAAGGTGTTCATCATGTGTGTGCAGTGTCTGCAGAAGCCAGAAGAGGACATCATATTCCCTGGGACTGGAGTTACAGACATGAGTTGTGATCTGAAATAAACTCCCATCCTCTGAAAGATGCCTGTGCTCTTAACTGCTGAGCCATCTCTCCAGCCTCTATATTATTTCTGAGGCAGGTGTCTCACTGGACCAGAATCTCACCTTGGTTAGACTAACTGTCCAATAGCCCCAGAGATCTCCCTGACTCAGTCTCCCAGCACAACTGTGGTAGCTTTTCAATATGGGTCTTGGAGACCAAAGTCCAGCCCTCGGTTTGCTGACTGAGTCTTTGCCCCAGCCTGCTGCAGTCTTTTGCAAAGTACATTTTATCCTGGACTAAATGCTTATCTGAAATTGGCTTTTTATTAGTTTCTTCTACTGTATGTTATCTTAGCTCCAACTGGTTTGTCAGATTACTTTAAAATCACTTAATTTCTCTGCTTGGATCTGTATTAAATTTTATTTTTATTGATAAATGGCATGTGTATTAGTGGGGTACAATGGGCTCCTTCAACATGTACTGAGTGTATCACAGAATGAGATAACTGAATGAATTCACACACCAACCATCCCAAAGGCACATTTCTATGTAGTGGGAACAGTAGGATCCACATGTCCACCAGTTCTGAAATATAAAATAATTGTTATTACCTATAACCAAAGTTACCCTGCTCTGTGACAGATCACAAGAGCTTATTTCTCCTGCCTTAGTCATGCGTTATACCCCTCAACTGATATCCTCAACTCGCCTACCACCACCACCACCACCACAGTATTTAAAAAAATACTTTTATTAATTATTTTTTGATATCACATGCATATAGTGTACTCTGATTATTATTTCTCACACTCTTTTATCTGCCCCCTTTTCATATTACCACCCCAAAGTCCTCTTTCTATATTTGGGCCCTTTCAGGTTGTTTTGTGACCCAGTTAGTGTAGTCAGGATCTTCTGTTTGGCGACCAGTTTGGTTGTCTACTGGAGCTTGGTAGCTCCTCTGTGGGATAGACAATGACTACCTCCTTCAGCATCCGTAAGTAGTTAACAGTTCAGCGGGGCAGAGTAGAGACCAGTGGGCTTTCCCTGATTCATGATTGACCACTGATATGTCCAGTCTCATGGAGGCCCATTGCAGGCAGCTGGGTCTGCTGTGGGACTGTGGCTGTGTGGGCTGTGCCGCATCCAGAAGGTAGCACTTCACAGCTCTCCTCTCTGTCTCCACGCCCTTGCTTTCTTTCACCTCTCCTTCTGCACTGCTCCCTGAGCCTTAGCGGGATGGTATAAGGCGTCGGTGTCGGGAGTTCTCATTTACAGAGCCTGTAGAACTTATTCTGCGTAGTATAACGTCCTTTGGGTTTATCCACACTTTTTCAAATGACGCACTGCCATTCCTTTTCAATGCCGAATCACATTCCAGTGCGTATTTATCATATTAAAATGCGCCTATCGGTTGATAGGTACCGAGGGCTGTTAGGGAACCTTCACTTTGGTGGACAGAGTGGAGCAAACATGGGAACACCTTTGCACACTGATCCCATTGCCTTTGGGCATATACCCTGTAGTCCAAGTCCCTTCCCCCCCCCCTTTTCTCCTTCCTTCTGGTGCCCCGGCCATTCTCTCCTTCCTCTGTGGTTCCCACCATGGACCTGACGCTGTGCAGCTTTTTATGGTAGTGTTGGCTCAGTTTTTGCAAGAGCGCCGGTGTTCACCAGCACCTCAGTTCTATGTTGGGGAGCCAAAGTTCCTGAGGTCACCTGGCTCGTAGAGCGCTGGTTCTTGGCAGAGGTCATACAGAGCCAGGCTTCACTTTTCATCTCAAGCCATGATAATCCATCAAGTCTGCTAAACTGCAGCTTGCAGGTCAGCTTGCACCAGGGTCAGTACTTGAGGCTACTCTCCTCCCTTGGACTGGAATCAAAGTGACATTGTGGGGAGGCGGCGCGAGGGCGGAGTGGGGTGTCTGGTGGAAGGGATCTGCTCTTAGGACACTTTTGTCTGTGCAAGGGATACATGAGAGACGAGTTTCAATGAACCGTAATAGTGTTTGCAGAGGTTTCAGTTGTTCTGATGGGATGGGGTGGAGTGCAGAAGCAGAGGACCTGAACTAGTGATCCTCAGGGGCCCTCCATTCATTCAAGATGCATTTCTCCCACCCCTTCTGATGAGAACAACTGTCCCTGGAAAGACCCTCAAACACACCTGCGAATTAGTTACCACCTGGGTGCTTCCTACTGTTACAGAGTCAGGATTAGCCAACTAATGTCTCTATTCTCCAGGCCAAAACTTCATAAATATTCATGAGGAATGTCTCCTGGGGCACCTGGAGTCCGTGCCTCCACGACCTTCTAAGCTTCTTACTGTTAAAATCTCAAAAGCTTCTGCTCAATGAAGTGCACTGCAGCATCCGAGAGGCTTTAAACTCCTTTGCAAACAGCAGCAGAAGACTCGAGAAAAGCAAAGATCTGTAGCTGGTAAGATCTTAGGATGGGACACGGACAGCCACACCTCAGGTCTCATGGGACACGGACAGTCACACTCAGGTCTTCCTTCTTGACCTGGTGAGCACATCTCAAACCCTTCTATTTAGAGCTAGAGAAGTTAGCGGTGAGTGAAATGATTTTGCAGAGCTTTCTTTCCCCTCCCAGATCTCTCTTTAACTTTTTTTTTGTAAGAAATGAGACCAAGTACATTCCCCTAGTGCGTGATAAAATGTAGTTGAAGTGAGGTGAATATAGGTTTGCATTCGGATCTTAGTGATGTGATGCTAGAAGAGTCTCCGTTTCCCCCTAAAACAGGACAGCAGTGCACTTGGCCCATAGCTTCATTGGCAGAGCGCCTGTCTAGCACACATGAAGCCCTCTGCTTAACCCCCAGCACTGCATAAGCCAGGATGCTGCCTGTAATCAGTGGAAACAGGAGCTTTGGAAGTTCAAGGTCATCCTGGGATACAGGAGACTGCCTCAAACATAAAACAAGAAGGTGTGTCTTAAATGACTGTCTTCAGACTGAGTTTGACACAATGTATTCAATTTACATAACACCAATATTTGACGTCTTTGTCCCCCCCCCCAGGGGACATAGCTCTCCATCACTCTTTTTATTAAGCATCCCTGAAGCCCAGTGTTCTCTCAGTAGATGATCGCTGTTTCTGTGGAGAGGTAGCCTCTGTCTGGGAATAGGCGTTAGGACTGAATTTCCCTTTCTTTTCTCCGAGCCTTTGGCTAGCACATTCTTAGGTAAGGTGATTCAGAACATTTAGATCAACATAGTGTTGTGAGGTGATGGTGCTGTGTCATAGAAGTCTAATCAAGATAGAATAAAGAACAATGGGGTTACAATTTAAATAGGGTGCAGTGGGCAAGCTGCTCAGAGCAGGTGGGCAAGTTCTGACTGAGGAACTGAAGAAGTTGCTACATAGAGACATGTGTTGCAAGTGTGTTCTGAGGGGAAGACAAACACATAAATAAGTTCGGCAGAGGCGCTGGGTTCCAGGAGTATTCAGGCCAGGATGTGGGGGTGGGTTAGGAATGCACAATGACATCAGAGGCACTTAGGGCATGTGGTAAAGACTGAAGCCACATCGAGGAGCAGGAACACGTGCCGGCTCTGGGAAGGGAGGGGTATGAAGGGTCTCTTACAGTGGTTCAGATAAAATCAAAGTTGGTAATTGGCGTATACTATAGTGTGGTAGTGCTGCTGGTGATAAAACATGGTTAAGTACATGTGTTTTATTGTTGAGAGAGGGGGGCAGAGGGGGAGAGAGAGAGAGAGAGAGAGAGAGAGAGAGAAAGAGAGAGAGAGAGAGAGAGAGAAGGAGGAGGAGGAGGAGGAGGAGGAGAAGGAGGAGGAGGGAGGGAGGGAGGGAGGGAGAGGGAGAGAGAGGGAGGGATGGGGGAGGAAACAGACAGAGAAAAATTGGAGAAATGGAGTGTTGCTGCTGCTCCTAGTGATGGCATTTGCAGGTGTGTGTGTGTGTGTGTGTGTGTGTGTGTGTGTGTGTACACATGTGTGCTCATGGCATAGTTACAGAACTGTTTTTAGACTCAGATTCACGTCACAGGTGAAGGTAGAAAAGGCATAACCTGGGCTAAGGTCAGTGTGGACCAATTTTGTATTCATGAGCCCAGACAAATGGAGAGACTCTTCAGACTGCAATGTGAACCCAGCTCTGGAGAAATGGCTGCTCCTTGTTTCTATTCAACTTGAGGACAATTAGAGGAATAACACCTTGGAGGAAGTTTTCCAGTCTCCAAGTTTGCTAATTCCATTTCTAAAATAGCTCTAAAGTCTTCACTTGCTCATGGCAGGGATAATTAAAACTAATGAAGTGAATTTAGGGGCGCACATCAGAGACTGAGCCTGGAGAATCCGCCGGTGATTACAGACACGCTGCAGATTCTTTGAAGGTAATTGTCAAGCGACCTTTCTTCATTTGTATTCATGGAGACAGGGGGCCATATTCAGGGTAAACTTTTCAGAGGCGCCATGACATGGCACATTGCAGAACTGAGAATTCTACATTGCACTTGAGTACTAAAGTACTAGGGCTTTGCCCATTGCTTACAAATGCCTAACATTTGTATTCTGTGAATAATAAGTTAGAGATGAAAATGTACAGAGAGGAAGGGTGAAAGCCAGAGAAACTTCTTGTTTATATATAGTTAAGGTATAAATATTTACTGAGCACTAACATACTAGACACCGGGCTGTATTCAGGGTTGGGAAGATAGATAAACAAAGCAGGCTAGGTGTCTTTTCTTAGGGCTCTCTACCCTAGCTGAGAGAAACTAAAACATGAAAAACATAACTTGGTGTGCTATGAACAGTGCAAGTATAAAAATGGGATACAGGTCAGAGGAAACCTGCTGCCAAATCCTCTCAGATTTTCAATGTTTTAATCGACAGGAAGGAGACTGTCATAGTCAGGGTTTCTATTGCTGTGAAGAGACACCGTGACCATAGCAACTCTTATAAAGAAAAAACATTTAATTGGGGCTGAGTTGCAGTTCAGAGGGTCAGTCCATTATTGTCATGGTGGGGAGCATGGCAGCACACAGGCATGACATCATGCAGGAGAAGTAGCCAGAAAGTCTACATGTGGATCAATGGGCAGCAGGAAGAGAAAGATACTGGGCCTGGCTTGAGTTTCTGACACTTCAAAGCCTACCCTCAGTGAAACACTTCCTTTAACAAGGACAACTCCTAATAGTGATGCTCATGATGGGCCTATGAGGGTAGTTTTTATTCAAACCATTACAAAGGCAGATATCTGAAAACCAACAGTAGTCAGAGGATAAAGAATTGATGGGGCTGAGGGTTCACATGGCTAGGGCAGAGTGAATGTGTCTGAGTACCCAGGTCAAAGTTGGGGTGGAATAAAAGGGTTGCAGGTTGTGTTGTAAGTATGAAAAGAGATAAGGGTGGAAAGATGGCTCAGAGGGTAAGCACACTTGTTGCTCTTCCATAGGACCTAAGTTTGGTTCATAGCATCATGTCAACCAGCTCACTGTCCTCTGTAACTCCAACTCCATGGGATCCAATGCCTCTTCTGGCCTTTGTGGATACCCATGCACATGTGGCATACACTCATGTACACACACACTTCTACACATAAATAAAACTACTAAAAAGAATAAAGGCCATTAGAAGCCTCCTGATTGTTCTTAGATGCTCTTTGGTATTGAAGTACGGATAATCTATGGGGGAGTGAGAGTAAACCAGGAGGAATCTAGAGGAGGCTCCAGCACTGACAAGAGGCTGGACCACCATGTTAAGTGAGGAGACAGAAAACATGAAGAGAATCCATCACTGGTTTCAAGGCAAAGCTTGATGAGGAGACAGAGGAATAAGGATAGCCTGGCTGTGCACAAAAAGTGGTAGACAAGGGACTGTTCAGTGTGTTCTTCAAGCTTTGGGCTTGAGTGGCCAAGAGGTGGCTGTGGCAAGCGATGGGTTGTCAAGTTGCTGTGAAAGACAAGAGTGGGCACGGTTAGGATTCCTGTGATGAGTGAGGCTGTCTTAGCATGGCTTGCTGATGTGAAGGGAGCGAGAGCAAGGGTAGATTAAAAAAAAAGGACACATTCTCATGTGGATGCTGGGAGGAAGTAAGTGGACAGGCTGTTACAACTAGTCTTGTTGGATCTGGCTCTCTGCTTAAAATTCACAACCTTAGAGACTCTTGGGTTTCTGCCTGTCATCACACTGTAGGACCCAGGACGGACACTCAAGTTGTGTCCTCAAAAGCTACTAAACTCTAGTCCAAAGCCTAGCTGGATGCTTCATCCTACAGAGCTGCCTTCATCTCTTGGGCTTGCTTCTTACTGTATGTAGAATCTTAGGCAACAGGACCCACCCCAGCTTTAGTTTATCCCATATTGAAAAGGATATCAGATAAAGTCTTGCCATTTTGAGGTAACAGCTAACCTTATAGAGAACCCACCCACTTTATATGTGATTTCATCTTTAGTGTGGCTGCACAAAGGAATTACCTTGATGGCCCTATTCTATGGATGAAGAAACAGAGGAGGTGAGGAGTATTGCAGTTTACTCTGAACTGGAATATTCTATCCTAGAGGAAGCCTGAGAAACTCAGGAAACAAACAAACTTCATATGCCCAGGAAGCTGGAACTTCCATGATTCACAAGGTCTGGCCCTGTGACAGACAAATAGATTTTAAGTGCAGAGAGTTCTAGGGTGTCATCTGCACTCCTGTAAGTAGCCACAGTAGGTCTAGTTGGGTTGCTAAGTCCTTGTCACTGTTGGGAGCCACAATAGGCTTAGTTGGATCACCAGGTTGAACTTCCCTGTTACCACACTTTGCTCTGTCATCATTTTCTATCAGCCTTGAGGAGACATTTGTTTAATGTGTCTTCAGAAATAGTGAACATGAATTATGTGATACATCAGGACCCAGGCGACAAGACATAACTTGTCCACATTCACATTCCTATGAACCACACAGGTGACACTTTGGCTCCAGAAACGAAAACCTGGCTGCTTTTCACCACAGTTCTTTTCCTGTTCTCAAGCCCCATGTATGATAACAGATTATGAGGTCCCTTCCATTTTCTCAAGACAAAAATGGCAACTTAGCCACAGCTGTGCTGCCTGTGCCCATCAGCAGATGTATAGGGGATGTTGCCCGAGGGAAGACAATAGCAAGACAGCTGGTTGGAATTCCTTTGTCTGTATGCAGTCTTCCCAAGGAGCACTTGCTCTATGCTTGGTAGAAGATAGCTTTCCCCAAGAGCACAGAGGGAAGACAGACATGAGAGTTCATATTTCAGCATCTTCTAGCCCCGAGCTTCCCTCTCAGCAAAGAAAATGTCTCATGAAAATGGGAATTAAAGCAGTAAGTTGTATTTGGCACCAGCCAAGTGCCCACACAGGAGCTAAACATAGAAAAAGGGAGGAGAAGACCACGACACAGAACAGGAAACTTTTCCTGATTCATTCTCTTGCCAGCATGCAAGACAGTGAGCGCGTCATGGGCAGGACAATTAAATTGAAATACGGCCGAGCTAAGGAGGAGAGTTGTTCTAGTAAGAAGGCCAGAGAAAACAATGACAACCTTTTGAGAGAGGTGGTAGAACAGGGTCCTCGAGGCGAGGTCTAATTATCTTAGCAGTGTACATTTTAGAGCTGAGAAAAGTAAGTACTGGGTCTCCAGGCTCTAGCAAGATGAGTATTATTTCTTTGTGACCGAAGAATAAATAATCTAATTGTGGGTGTGTGTATGTTCATGCATGCACATGCATGTGTGTATGTGCACACTGGTGGGTGCATATGTGTATGGGTGTACACATGTATGTTTTCTTTGACCATTCTGTGGATAAACATCTAGTCCAATTCCATTTCTGGGCCACTGCGCTATCATAGTGCAGCAATTAACATGTATGCAGATATGCATGCTGGTTTTGATTTCTTTGTGTATGGGCCAGGAATTACAGAATGCATGGTGGCTCCTATTTTCATCTTCTGCAGTGGCTGCACTAGCTCAAATCCCACTGGTGGGTGTACACGGCCCTCCCTGAGTGCATATCAGCATTTATTATTGTTTTCCAGACGGGGATCTTTTCAGGGTTCCAATTGAGGTGGATGTTCTAATTCTTCTTGACAACTTCTAAGGCAGGAATCCTTAACCAGAAATGGTTGTAGTCCCCAACTTTAGGGAACATGTGAAGATGCCTGGACATCTTATCTTGTCATGACTCAAGGAGGGTTGTTACCAGCATCATGAGGAAGTATGTGAGAGTATGTGTGTATAGCAAAGACTCACCCAGCCCTGAGTTTCAATAATGCTGAAGTTTAGAGATGGAAAACTCCGATGTGCCTCAATATAGCACCACAGACAATCTGTTTTCAGTTTGTCCTAGGTAGTGTGTATAAAAAAGGCAGATGCATAAGAGGCAGGAAGATGACTTTGGTACAAACTTAGGTGGAGAAAGTTGAGGCATATTGTCAATGAGAGTGGAGACTCACTATGGAGGGCCATTAGGAGATCAGAACGTTCCCATGGCAATATCTGAACATCACTGAGTCTTTGGGACCAGAAGCCAGTACCACCAGCACCGGTGCAGTGGGTGTTAGGATGAAAGAAGCAGATATGGAAGGTGCAGCAACCTTGAGAATGAGTGACAACCACAGATGCATCACCTCAAAGCAGAGCAAGAGGTGGCAACGCAAGGCGTGTACGGTCACCTGTATGGTAGGTGTTGACTGTGTCTGGTATTCCTTCGCCCTCAGGTGCCGTCTTTACTGTTGGCTCTAGGTAATTATAAAATCTCACCATTCTCAGGATGCGATCTCTCTTCAACTGTTGGTGGGGAGGAACTCTCCAGCAAGGCAGAAAAGAGAGACAAGGCTGCCTTAGTGTGACAGTGACAGCCATGAGCTCGGAGAGAAACCAGGATGAATGAGAAAGCGACGCGCCCTTAAAAATATTGTGCTATGAATTCGTTTTGGTTGTAGATCAATGGCCTATGCGCTCCATTGTGCGTGTAATTCATTAGTTTTGAACATTATGGACCCTAATAAGCTGTTCTGCCCAACATTGACTACCACGGTCCCCTTTCAGTCAGAGGCGAACAGCAGCACTCATTGAAGTATATTTGTTGTACTTACCAAGATCCTGTTTAGGGAAGTCTGGACAGAGGGGGAGACAGGACAAACTGTATGAGGGTGGGAGGGAGAGAGCTAGGAGGAGTGTAGGCCTCCAAAGGATTGACCTGAGCACACCCTGCTTACACTGCGTGACACTGGGAGAGAGCTAGGAGGAGTGTAGGCCTCTAAAGGATTGCCCTGAGCACACCCTGCTTACACTTGGAGACACTTTCTGAAAGGCTTTCCCCCTCCTACTGCCCCTGGGGTGTGCTCAGCTTTGATGCCATATTGCTTTATTGTATCTATAGCAACTGTGACCACTTTGACATACCAGGCAAGGCAGGGGACTCTGTGCTTTGGCTTTGAGCTTGCACACAACTTTCTCTGGCCACTTTTGGTTTGCTCTTGTCAAGTGCTTCTAGAGCTGTCTGCCACACTTGCTACCAAACAGGACACCCCAGAAGCAGTAATGTGAGCTCTTGTTCTCCATATGAAAGTGTGTTTTCATATGAATATTCTTATCTTTTTAGTATTTCCAGGAGCTATACAGGTAGAATTCCAGAAAATGACTCTTGTGGTCCAATCCAGGCCTCTTGAATGAGGAGGAGAGAGTGTGTTCTGGGTAGTTTTAGGTCAACTTGACACAAGCTAAAGTCATCTAAGAAGGGAAGACTCAGTTGAGAAAATGCCTCCATAAGTCCAGCTGTAGTTAAACCTATAGGATATTTTGTTAATTAGTATTGATGGGGGCGGATGAAGCCCACTGTGGGTGGTGCCATCCCTAGGCTGGTGGTCCGGGTTCTATAAGAAAACAGGCTGAGCAAAGCACGGGAGCAAGCCATTAAGCTATATTCTTCCATGGCCTCTGCATCAGCTTCTGCCTCCAGGTTCCTTCCCTGTTTGAGTTCCTGTCCTGATTTTCTTTAATCATGAATATCAATGTGCCAGGTAAGCTGAATTAACCCTTTCCTCTCTGAGTTGCTTTGGCCATAGTGTCCCATCACAGCGATAGTAACCCTAACTGGGACAGAGGACAAAAGATTTGGTCAAGGTCTCATTTTTTTTTTTTTTTTTTTAATGCTAGTGATAAGAGATAAAACTACTTTCTAACAAGTCAGGTTGGGAACTTATCTTTTAGGTCAAACAATGGACAAGAGCTGAACTCAGCTCAGAGCCAGTAGAAGGGCAAGCTCTTCTTTTAAATGTTTGGGTCGCTTGATTAAAGAACATGAATGTATGGGAGACCCTGTTATGGTCTTCATTATGCATTTCCAGGCTAAGCCCCTAACTCCAGAACCTTAGAATTTGGTGTCTGGAGGTAGGAATTTTGCAGAAATGTGTAAGTTTCAATTACGGCCATCATGGTGGGCTGTAATTCAATGTGGCTCATGTCTTCATGAAAAGAGGAGCCTTTGACTCCTGTTTTTATGCATGTCATGCATCATAGGTGTGTACACATGGAGGAGATTTCCAGGGAAGTAACAACATGGCCAGCCATCTGTAAGCCACAGAGATGCTTCAGATTGAGCCCAGCCCTGCCAGAATCTCAATTTTGGATGCCCAGCCTCACAAATGCTGAGAAAACCAATCCCTGTCGATTAAGCCACCCAGTCTCTGGTATTTTGTTATGACCCCCCCCCCCCAAATAGCCCAACTAGAACAGCCCCCTCACTTCTTATAGTAGTGGTACCCACAGCTAATATCTGTTTCTAGATGAGTTTCTCAATTCAACCCTATAAAACTATATGATCTAGATACAATTCTTGGCTTCGTTTTGCACATGAATGGGTCCAGGCTAATCGAATTGGGGTAGAGCTGAGTTCGCTAGTGTTCCAAAGCCATGCTCTTAATTGTAATGGGATTCCAGAGTTCTGACTGGTTCTGGATGCCCTGCAGAGTTCAGAATAGACATTTGGTGCCACGAGTCTCTTCCTGTCTTATAGGAAGTAGAGGAGAGAAGAAAAGGAAATCAGACTGTGAGAGTTAGTGACACAGACAAACTGCTTTTTGTAGTGTCTGGACTTACAGCTCCTTCCCAACCCTGAAGCAGCCTGTGTGACTTTCTTCCTGGAACAGCAAATGCTTTCTTAGGCAGTGATGTCCCCACAGTTTAGGTTACAATCAGAGGCGTTATAGATCAGAACAGATATAAAGGTATAACCACCTACAAAGTTGAGGAGTTCACTAGGGGAGAAGACAATGGCATCTTAGGGATGGTCCTTAAGGAGAAGCAGATGGGGGAAGACCTGCTGTGTTGTTTTCTCATAGCCCTGTCTTTCTTGCAGTCTGGCTGTCCTGCCCCTGCTGTAACTCCTCGCAGGCACTTACTTGCCTGTGTTCCAAACCTTTCTGTTCAACCAGATAATTTAACCACAGCATTGCTATAGGCTGCATTCTGTCTCCCAGGAAATGGAAGGATGCCAGATCTGCCCTTCCACAGTGACTTTCTGTCTTACAGGAGGTAGAGGAGGGTGGTAGGGGGAAGCCAGATTCAGCGCTCAAGTGTGGGCCCTCAGTGTCATCCCTGCCAACTGCCTCCTCTCGAACCTTTAGTCATTTCCAGAAACATTTTTAGCTTTTACTCTGTACCAGGAAGGAGGCTGTGGGCTGGTCCGGCAGTGAACCCAGAGATGTGGCTGCTCTGCTTGTGTGGGTTTCTTGGTCTGGGGACATTTTTAGCTTCCAGATCTTTCAATCCCAAACTACCTTCTTTCCTCCAATGAGAGAAGGGGACTAGACAGCAGACTGGTTTTCTGGCTGTTCTCTTTTATTTCTGACTTCTGACAGCCTTCTTTCACATCTGACAGTGAAGATGAGGCTTCACAATGGTGACGAATTTATTCATTTTGACTGTTTGTGAAGCTCCCTAATTAATTCTTTATAGATTTCCATCAGCAACTAAATTCGTGTTCTGAGTTAAAATTGGGCACTCAGAGAAATTGCCTTGGGACACTCCCTTGGAGCCCCCCATGCTCCACACTGGCAGCTGCTGACCTGCTTGTTCACCAAGCAAGTGAGCAGCACTATTTGCCTCATGGTGACGATCCAGCCACCAGCAGGTGGTTACCATGGAATGAGACAGCAGCACAAGCACTGTCCTGTCGTCATGGAGCCCCTGGGCCATCTCCTAAGCAACCTGGCAGGAGATTCCCAAGCAGTTCTGTGCTTTCTGCTCCACTGAGGTTAGTTTTAAATTTATTTCTGTGGGTTGCTCGACATCAGAAGCTTTGTATGGCTAAACAAATTTAGGAGCTACAGTGTAGCTCTGTCCAGAGGGATAAAAAAAAGACAGAAGGGCAGAGGTGGGAAGAAGGGAGGGCGGGGGGTGACACAGCACATAAGACATGAGTCTGAGAAACATTCAGAGAGATGTTTGGAAAGAGACAGAGTAAACACACACAGGCAAGAAAGCCAAGGCAAAGGGACACCGAGAGAAGACTGCCGCAAAGAAACAGTGTCTCACAGAAGACTAAAATATCTGGGGAGACAGAAGCAGGGGCTGTGTGGCACCGAGTGTCAGCCATTTCTCCCCTTACTTCCTGTTCTCATTCTCAGTGTGGGAATATCGAAAGAGGCTGCGTTACTTGGAGTGGGAGTCACAGTTCTTGGACACACAAAGCTGTGTCTTCCTTCCATGTGTCTTTAAAATCTGTGTTTTTCCACAGCACATGCTTTCTCCCCCTGACTGTGGGAAGGGCGATTTGGCATTTTTGTGTGATATAAGAGTAAGAAGGGGAGGCAGAAGAGAAGGTTGAAGCCATCAGAGATTCTTTGCCCTCCACGTAAGCCATTGGAGTTGTATGGGTTTGGGCTACTTTTCTGGTAGCTTAGCACTGGACAATGCAATGAAAAACATTGTGTGCCTGGGAGCCTACAAAGTCATCTGTTTACATATGACCACTTATTTAGGTCCTGGAGTCAGTCCACATCATTGCAGGCACCATCCTTGTTAGTGGACAAGAGGAGTGGGGTGCAGAGAGGGGATTGCCCTGAGTTTACTTGGCTTGTAGTAGAGAAGGAAGAGGTGGAATTGAGCAGCTTACATCAAGAGCCCTTCTCCTTAGGCTCCCCTGAAGTTTATACACGGGATAGCACTTGGTGTGCACAGACCCTGTTGCAGAAGCTGCCATCTTCAAATGTTCTCCAACTACCAGGGTTGCAGAGACACTGGGCAGCATGGCTGTCCATTACAGGAGTGGGTCACATACCCGCAGTTTCAGGAAGGGAATCAGTTAAAGTAGAGGAGGCAAATGGTGAGGGTAGTCCTCACCAGATCCAAGCAAGCAACTCCAGCTCTGCCTCGGCTTTGCCCAGCAGTTTCTATTTCAGTCTGGCTGTACCGAGCCTGTGGTGTTGGTGATGAAAGCATAGTATGGGTCTCTTCACTCAATTTCACATTGATTGGAGCCAGAATCAATTAAAAGACTCTTCCATAGATTAGATTAATAGGGGTTTGGAAACAAGTACATTGGTGACATCATTAGTGAGAAGAATCTAAGACTTTATTCATGGATGGCAGCATCCTAGGGAAGAAAGGTGAAATAGAAGTTAAGAGATTAGATGCTGGAGTCAGACACTCCTGACCTTGAACTTTAAAATTCTGCTACTCATTAGCTGCACAATCATAGGCAAATGACAAATCTTCCCTCATGTGTCCTTTTATCTCTGATCTTTTCTTAGACAGTCATTCAAAACACAGAAGCTATAACATACCGAACATAGTCTTCACTGCTGGGCACACAGGCAGTGATGAAAGCCACAGAAAGACTGCTCCAAAGGCCAGGAACACTGCTTGGGGGTGAAGTTGTCAGGAAGGGCTTTGTGCAGGAGGTGGCATTTAGACTGTGGTAATTGTCATCATCATAGAGGACAGTACTAACTTACACCTTTCCATCACTGCCTCCCCATATACACTATTATCTCTGTGTGTGCACACCCGCACACTTAAATTTTTATTGGCATATATTCATTGTACATAGTCCTGGGTTTCATAAAAAGATATAGTGTACATATTCTCTCATATGTCTCATCCACAGATGAGACGAAAATGTGTGATATTTGTTTTTCTGCCACCTTTCGAATGGTAATTATGGCCCAGCATGATGCTAAAGGCTCCTGTGTTCTCCCTTTCTCAGAGGCACCTTGCATTGTTTATCTTATATTCTACACGTACAGCCTAAAGCCATCTCCAAGGTCAAGGCAATATCTTCAAGGTCACAGAGATAGCAAAGAGCTGAGTCAAGGGACACTTCAGAAAAGACGCATGAGTTACTACTCTTTTGTCTAGGGTTTCTCTAGGTTTGAAGTTGACTTGTAGCTTACAGTTGACTTTGCTATGATTTAAAAGGCATCTTCATCACTGATACATCTGCTGTTGGCATTCTAGCTTTGTTAACTTGTTTGTATCACTTGGGGTCACAGAGCTCTCTCAGCATCTTTGTCCAGTAGTTCATGGTGCGTGAGTTTGGAGTACACCTATGGATCCTGATGCTAGGCTTTACTTCGGTACGTTGGTAACCTCCGTTATTTTGAGAGTTCAGTTCCCTGAATTATCAGAAGTGCATCCGTGCCTATTGAAGCTTCTTTTAATTGACATCACACAGCTCCTGCTACACTGAGGAAAGTTTTCCTCAGCCCTGCAACAAAAGGTTTCACAGAAGGAGTCTCTCTGCATTCATTATTAAGATGTTTTCTGATGCTGCTTTTCAATAACAAAGGACAACTTGAGTCAGCCTGAGCAAGAAACAATTTGTTGGAAGGATGCAAGGACATCTAGGAGACCCTAGGGAATGAGCCAGTTCTAAGCAAATGAAATCAAATTTAAAAATGGGCCGCTCCAGGGACCCAAATGGAAGGAGTTCATGATTTATTCATTTTGAGTTCTGCAATAGAATCTCTACAGCTGGTCTTGGCAGGCTTTTCCTCCAGAAGGAAGATTCTCTACCAGCATTTTTCCTGTACCACAGTCACTTGCTACAGTCTACCTTACACCTGTTCAAAAGACCACATACTAGTCAGGTCTAATCCAAATTTTGTAATTTTAAACATGACTTATTACAGATTGGCATATGTACAGTCTATTTTGAGAATGTATTGGTACATCGTCCTCCAAATAAATAAATAAGAACTCCAACCTTAATTTGTAAATCCTAAGAAGTCCTTTGGTATAAATACTCTAATGATTTATACTTGGGTTTTAAAATGTCAGTGGTATTAACATCTGATTTACAAAATAACTGAAACTTCACTTTCTTAATTCTTCCCATGATACTCTGTATAGAGATGATACCTAGGCACTTTGTGTACACCGGGCAATTGTTCTACTGCTGAGCTACATTAACAGATCACGTAACTATTTTCTTATTTTATAGTCTTGAAGGTTGTAAGGGCTGCCTGAAAATTAGGTTTCTTTTTTATGACATAAAGCAATAATTAAACAAACAAAAAGATGTAGCGAGACCTGAGTGAATCCACAGTGTCTAGTCCTTGAGGAGCAGGTAGGACGTGATGGCTGTTTTCCACATTGCTCTTCCCTGACCATCAGTAGATCACTGTTTTCTGGGTCCTTGACACCCCGCACAATGGGCTGAAACTCATCATGGCCTTTCCTTGTTGTCCGGCATGACAATAAAAGATCCCGGGTTTCATAGTCTTCCTGGGTGGGTCTGCTCCCCTAATAAATATCATATTAGGTATCACTCTATCCTATTGTTCCTTTCCTCTGTATCACACCCGTCTCCATGGAGACGGAGGACATACTTTTCAGGATTAACTTGGTGATGGCATATAGAGGGATTCATAAGCTTGGCTTTCCCACATGACCTTTATAGATGGCAACTCTTTGATTTCCCCACATATGATTTATCATCTTTCCCTAAGGCCACTCATGGGGTTAGGCAAGCCTGCAGGGGAGGCCATTTGGGCATTGTAATACAATGTGCTTGTCTACAATGTTCATGCCCAAGAACTTCACAATTGAGTTACAAAAACACCATCAAAAACCTCATAATAACTTAACTATATTTATGAGTTTGTACTAGGGTGTACTCACAGCCACTTCTGAGTACATGTAGCCACATGTTAGACATACCTACTATAATTTAGGACCCTGTACACTGCCTGAATTCAGATATGCAGCCTCCACACTTTCTGTACTCATCAAAGAGAGCTATAGTGTATCTTCTGCCAAAGTTCTCTCAGAGGATTTTTTTCAGGAATTAATGGTTATAAACCAGAAAAGATGAAGCTAAGTTAGTAAGCTATTGTGGTTTGTCGGTGAATAGATTTTTCAGCCCCTAATGTTTAATACTAGCTCATTTCCTCTTGTTGACAAGTCCTCACAAAGGGTCTCTAGAATGTGATAGTACTGGATAAATTGGTTCATAGAACCACCAAGGTTCCATACTGGGTTTCTGGAGACAACTGTGCTATGCTAAGGAGTAATTTAAATTAGACTTACAGAGATCAGAGGCACTCCTGAAGCAAGCCCATGGGCTATCCCTAACAATTAAAGTGCCTTTCCTATATCACCTGGAGTATAACCCCTTGTCTATTTCCTGCTATTTTTCCAGGCCAGGAGGACATCTAGCACTTGAAGACGATATATGTATTAGTTACCTTTCTGTTGCTGTAATAAAATACCATGACCAATAGCAACTTATGGGAGAGAGTGTTTGTTTGAGCTTATGGTTGTAGAGGGATGGAATTGATAATGATGAAGAAGACATTACAACAGAAGAAAGCAGAGAGGGGGCTAAGGGGGAGCGAGAGAGTGAGATCTCACATTTCATCTACATATGAGAGAGAGAGAGAGAGAGAGAGAGAGAGAGAGAGAGAGAGAATATGAAGCTAAAACCCTCTAATCCCACCCCCAAATATGTACTTCTTCCAGCAAAGCTTCACCTCAAAAAGCAATGGCATCACCACACCACCATGGACCAATTATTCAAATACCTGCACCTGTGGGGGACATTTCTTGTTTAAACCACTATTGTCCATGAGTTACTTTCGCTTCTATGGCCAAATGCTTGGCAGATTGCACCTTAAGGGAGCAAGGGTTTGTTGTGGCTCACAGTTGGAGGGGGCACAGTCCCTTACGATGGAATGCTGTGAGAAAGGCAGCTCCATGGTGGTAGGAGGTAGAGAGCCTTGTTCCCACCTCTTCCTGAGAGGCTGATTGGGCAGAAGTGTTATCCCCCGTGACCCACTTCTTCCGGCCAACTCCCATCTCTCAAAGGCTCTACATCTTCCCAGCTTTATCTGCTGGGGATCACCTGTTTCCGCAGGTGAGACTGTGGGAGATGATCTCAAACCACATCAGAAATTACAACACAACACAGTATGACAAAGTTATGCAACACAACTTCTTTCAAGGACCTAAAAGCAACCAAAGGCTTATTTGGAGTATTGCAAAAATATTCCAAGTAGAAAGGACACTTTATGCTTCTAGTATAACAAGTACCACAAGGCAACAGAAAAAGGCCTGAATAAAGATTTAAAGGATTCTAATGTGTCACTAGGAAATTAGGTGGGTTTTGAATCTCCAGTGGAGAATATTTGTCAAATGTTTCCAGCTGGGCTAGGAAACTTCACTTTTATTTTATTTCTTTTTCTCTAATTACAGGAGCCCCATGAGATTAGCATCACCATCTCCACCTTATAGACCAGGAAAATGAGGCACAGGAGATTTAAATAATTCCTCAGTGACATTTAGCTAACACAAGGCTAAGCACAACTTGAACTCACTTTTGTGAGTCTGACTCCAAAACCTAATTTCTTGCCCATCTTCCAACCTTCTTCTTTGAGTCTGACTCCAAAACCTAATTTCTTGCCCATCTTCCAACCTTCTTCTTTGTAACATATACATTACTCGATTCTAGAGGCTTCTTTAGTTTTTTCCAATGACGACCTAGTAGCAGAATCTGTAGGTAAAAGAATGGCTCTTCTGTACACAGAGATGTAGTGTTCTGAAGTGAAGGAATGTCTAAGGAGGATTTAGAAATAATGGTTTGCAGCCAATTCGCAAAGCTAAAAATGCACGTTGGCCTTTCAGTGTCTGTCTGTCCTGTTGTCAAATCCAGGTTTTCTAGAAGTATTCTCCTTAGAAAAGCCTTTTATTTCCAGAATGCAGGCTGAAAGAAAAATAAACAAGTTACCCAGAATGAATCTTTTATGTATCATTTAGACATGGCTAAATAGCTGTACATGTTCATTTGGGTGTCTGACAGAACGTTGGGGTACACTTGGGTGACGGAGAGGCTGTCTCACTGAGACAAGGTGCAATCACTCATCTTTATTTATTTTTGGCTGGTGACCTGGGCTGCAGTGAAAAGAGAAAGGGCACCACTGCTCACCCTGGAGCAGAGGGAGTGCGTGGTTCATGCTCATCACAGTCACGAGGTGTGGAACTTCCGTGCTAACTATGTAAGGGCTGCATGTCCCACACAGCCCAGAGAGGTAGAGCTGATGCTGCCTTTGCTGGCCTGCAGCTACATGGCCAATTGATGCATATCCTGCAGTGTGTCTCTGGAGGGGAAACCTGAAAACCATGCACTAGCCAGATACAGCATCCTGCTGCTAACATTTATTCTCCATTCTTTCATTAGATGTCGTAAGCCTGAGGAAGGGAACCCCCACGACGTTTTCTCCTAAAAAAACACAGCATGTGGTTCTTAGCAAGGCGACACAGCAATATCAGTGGCGAGTAATTTTGATTTTCCCGTCTCTGTATCTAAGGTTCACTGTATTCAATGAGGTGAGCCGAGCAGAGGGAGTCAAGCTCAACATGGATCTCTGTGTAGATATCAAACCCTAGGAATGGTGGGATGGACTGTCAACTTGAGATGCCTTAGAATCTGCTGGAAGACTGAAGAGGTTCACGCTGGGTGGTCTGCGAGGGAATTCCAGGGAGGATTAGCTGAGGAGGGCAGACCCACCCGGAGTGGGAGGCACTTATCTCTAGGCTGGAGTCTGGACAGAATACAAGAGAAAGAGAGGCAAACAGTTCAGTGCCAGCCAGCCATTTTCTCTGCTTCTTGGCTGCCATGATGGGAACAGCTCAGCTCCATCATGCTTTACCACTGATGGGCTGTCATCCTTGAAACTACAAGCAAAGTAATTCCTCCCTTTAAGTAGTTCATGGGAATTTTGGCTGCGCCAATAAAAATAGTGATCAATACAGAAGGACATATAGTCATTACCACTACATGACACAAAGAAACCTGTTCTTACCAGCTTAAAGGAAGCAACTATGGACCTGGAGAGACGGCTCAGTGGATGAGACTGCTCACTACACAAGCATGAAGTCCTGAGTTCGAATCTCCAACACCTATATAAAAAACTGGGCGTGGTTTAATACAAGCTTGAAACCCCAGTGGTGGAGGCAGGAAAATCACATGCCTGGTGCACTGCCAGTCTAGTTCTAGGCTCAGGGAGAGACACTGTCTCAGGAGTCTAAGATGGAAAGTGATAGACCAGGATACCCAGTATACTCCACTGGTGCCTTTGTGACCAGAGACCAACACATGTATGTGCACATGCAACACACACACACACACACACACACACACACACCCCTAACCATCGTTAAAATATGAAGAAGCTTGTCAGCCATTAAATGGTGTTTCTCCCCAGTTAGTTATAGTGAGAAATATTTCTGCAGTGACAGCATAGAAATTTGAAAATGTTACAACTTAGAGCTTTTGAATCTCCTCTACAGAGATGGCCGACCAGCACTTCTCACTGCAGGACCAACATTCACTGTCCATACCTGGGCTTTAAGATGGTTCAGTGGCAAAAGAACTGGATGCTGAGCCTTCACAGCCTGAGTACAGTCTCTGGGACCTGCGTGGTGGAGACACAGAACAGAGTTCTCCAAGTTGTCTTCCGACTTACAGGCATATGGAACATGTGTACTGTCACATGCATAGATGTGAAAGACAGACACATAGAAAGATAAAAGATGTAGTAAATAAAAGGGTGTGAGCTCCAGAATGAGACTCAAGTGAGCGCGACATTCAGTTAATGGGACAACTTAATAATAATACAACCTGGGACAAAGTATTTAACCTCTCTGAACCTCAGATCTCCTGTTGCTGAGAAGGAACTGTTTAGAAACATGGCTGTTTCTGCATGCCAGGCACTGTGGGTCTTAGGAATGCCCTAAGAACAAATAACTCTTAAATAATGGCTGCCACATTGAGACAGAATCAGACATCCTATTTAAGGACCTTAGGGACCATACTACCTATTGTCACTGCCGATCTGGTGAACATCCTACAATGCAGAGGACAGATCTCTTCATTCAACTGGCTGAACTTGCTGATGGCGCCTACATTGAGAAAGCCTGCAAGGATGAGTATTATCCCCATGAGAAGAACAAAATGATCAGCCAACCAAACACACCACAGTTCCCAGGGCTAAAACACCAACTGACGAGTTTGCATGAAGAGACCTGATGAACCTGGCTTTGATCCCTGAATCTGCACCAACACAAAGGTTGGATTCATAACTAAGAAAGAGCGAATTTGCCTTTCCAGGTCTCAGCAGTATCTGTGTCCGTGCCCGTATGTAACAAGTTGCAATATTTAACATTTCTCCCGCAGTATGTTTGCAAGAATGAAGCTCAGAGAGGTGTAGCTCCCAGTCTGAATTTTTTCACCTTCATTTTTCTTTCTCTGTTCATATTTAAAACAGTAACCCTGCTCACCTAGAGGCATGAGGCAGACCCAAGACTCAGAGCTCAGGTGCAGCCCCACCACACAAAAATATAGTTAACTATTGCTCTCTGCTCCCCAAGACTCCAGGTGAGTCACCCACTCTGCACTTGACAGCTACTGCCACACAGAGCACCAGGTGCCACAAAGAGCTCTCGGGCACGGCTGTTTCACAGACTCTCCAGAGCCATCCGCAGTGCATCCGCAGCGCTGCTCTCCCCGGGGAGAGGTGCGAAGCTGGTATTTTGTACTCGAGAAGCGGCGCCACCTCCCAGCTTCACTTTCCCAGGCAACATTGGCAGCAGTGCTGTGTCAGAGTAAATCACACTCTCGGGAGCCATCACCTGCCATCGCTGGGCAGCTGCAGCAAGTAGGATGCAGCTGGGAGGCGGACTCTGGGGCCAGAGGAAATGTGAGGGAGCTGAACTTTCACAACAGGGATCTAAAGGAGGCAGGCAGCCTGGGGAAGGGGCCATTGGCAGCACTAGTGAAGCCAAGGAACAGAGTAAACTCCACCCCCACCCCCACCCTGCACAGTTGCTCCAAGCTCCTGCTCCTCCCCCTCAACCCCCACCCTGCTCCTTGCACCTTCTTGCTAAATATGTGAGCTTTAGGTCTGACTCTAGACATCCAGTCACGAAAGAAGCAAAGTTTATTTTCTTTAAGTTATGATTTCCAAGAGTCCAATGGCCTGTGCAGGGGTGGCATTTCAGTGTGCTGAGACCGTAGGAACTGGGACCACGTGATTAGTGATTATTCGCTTGCTCTCTTGACATGTTTCGGGCAGACAGGGTATCCTCTGATGAGGAAGGAGTTAGTGTGGCCCGGAAGAGGGAGCCAGCTGAGTGGCCGATCCAGACACACTGAGCATGGGGAAGACAGTTGGCATTAGCTGGGAAATGAAAGCCACCTCTAGTTTGTGGCCATGGCATTGATTTCATCTGCATTCTCAGGCATTCGTCTTAGAGATGAGCTTCTCATACTTCGGCTGGGGAATCACAGGCTGCAGACTTAGGCCTAGCTAATCGAAGTGTTGCATTTCTGGTCACACACAGTGATGGGGGGGTGGTCACATGATCAAAGTGAAGTTGACAATTAAATGCTGGAATTTTTCTGAAATTCTTAAGAAAACAGTTCTTCCCATTAGCCTCACAGAACCTGGCACAGCAGCAGCTCAGAGTTGCCGAGGCCATTTTTGTCAGCACAGGGAAGATCTCCTGACAACAGGGCACGGAGGAGTAGAGTGGAGATGGAGGATGACAGAAAGATGCTCTCAGCATCATCAGTCAACAGCGGTTGAATTCCCATGCACATTTCCCTCACCCAATTTATGATGAGGTGTTTTTCACTGAAGACTCCTTAATGAGTCAAGGAAGCTTTTCTCCGTTTTATGAAAGGAAGAGGAAAGCTACAGATAAAACAAGAAGGAACCAGACATGGTAGTAAATGCCAGAAACCTCAGCACCACAGCATCGGAGGCAGGAGGATGTGCTCTGGAGTACACGGCAAAATCTTGTTTCCGGAAACAAGAACATCACCCACAAAGCCAATAGGAGTGTGAAAGAAAGAGAAAGATGGAGTAATTGTAATATGCTAACCGTGAGAATAACTCTACACCCTTGAGTGTTCAGGTCTACCACAACTCTCATTAAATGGCTTAGACCAGGCGGTTGTTACTGATGTAAACAATTGCAGTGTGGACTCTTTGCCCACCATAGAAATCAAGAGTTAAAAGTTACTGTGGACTTCCTGGGGAGGTGCTAATGTTCAAGTAGTGACCCCTGTATTCATGGACCTACAACTAATACTGAAAGATATAGTTACATCTATGTAAGTCTCAAAACATTAAAAATTAATGTGGAGTTGGTGTGGCAGCCCACATAATTAGTGACTAGATTTGGGAGACTGAGGTAGGGCCTTCAAACTCGAACAACAGACTCACAGATTCAGACAGACAGACAGACAGATGCACACACACACACACACACACATACACACACAATGTCTCATACTCTAGGCACAACTAGATACATTACCAAGCTTGGATTGATACCCAGCTTTGCCTAGTTCTAATAGCTGTGGTTTTAAGTGAACACCAACTCCTTGATCTTTTAGTAAACACACCAAAGTAAAAGGAGGAGAAAAGAGAGCAGAGGTTATTATGAGCCAGTTCCAGTGGCGTGGCCTCTCTCCTTCCAGCAAATTAAGACTCAGGGTGCAGCATCTGTGAGAAGAAAAGAATAAGAAAGGAAAAAAAAAATCTGTAGGCAGGAAGTACAAAAGCTGATGCATGGGGCTCTTTATGTAACTTATATTAAAATAATTGATCAAATGCATATTATCAGCTACTGGAATACATGGTGATAATGACTGTCTATAGTTCACCATTTAATCTCAGGCCCCTAAGGGGAACTCTGAGCAAATCCAGGAAGGATATCATTGCATTTGTTATACAAGCCATTCCTGGAGAAACCAAGGGGAGGCAGGGCCGGTAGTGACATTTCAAACACTTAGTGAGCCAGAGCAGCCAGTAGTCTCCCAGGCTGCACTCTACTGAGGGAAAAGCCTGTCTCAGCACCTATAAAGATAGTTTCTGATGGTAAGCATGCCACTCGTTACTGAGCCCTACGTCCTGGGCTCTGAATAAAAGCTGACTCTGAGATCTGCATGAAGCATAAAGCACGGGTCTTAAACAGCACGGGAGGGCATGTTCTCAGCTTCCGAGTGATTCGCATTTTAAAATGTTTAACAATTAGAAACAGCGGGTTGAATGAATGTCCTCCCCGATTTCGATTCCTGTATCTCTGCTGTTTAACAGCAGACAAGGCTGCTGCTGCTGGAGAGATAACAGAGAGTTAATGGTCGTGGTGAAGACAGAGGCCGAGATGATGGGTTATTAAGCACAGACAATGCGCCTGAATCTCCTGGGTCATTTGCCTATACCTGTGCACTGTGCACCTCCAATGTTTTCACTGAACTGCCGTTACTCCTCCATGGTCCAGCCTATTCATCCCTGCTTTTCTACCAGGCCCGTTTCTTAGTTATTGTGTAATTAAAAAAAAATTGATGTTATTCTTTGAATGATGTCCAACTCCCTTTTCTTTCTTTCTTTCTTTTTTTTTTTTTTGTAAAATCTTTCAAAAATTTCATCCCGTATATACGGTACTGTTACATAAAGGCATTCTTATGTAAGTATATAAAAAATTCACATTGATCAAGACCTTCCAATAAAGCCATCTCTTCTTCCTTCCCTTCCCTGTTCGCTCCCCTTGTTCCCACAGACAGCTTCTCATGTCTACTTTCATGCCACATATACACACATGATTTTACGTACCTGTATCAAATCTAGGAAGCCAAAAGGAAAACAAACACACACCATTAGTTTTTCTGGCTTATTTTACTTAATGTAAGTACTACCGGTTTATCTATTTTTCTACAAACAGCACAGCTTTGTTCTTTATGGCTGAATAAAATTCTACTATGTCTACCCACCAGACTGTCTTTTCTGTTCCTCTGTTGTTGGACACCTAAGCTGGACCCATAGTGTAAGCATTGTGAATAGCATTGTAAGCGCTGTGATAATCATTGATGTTCAAATATCTTTGGGATATGTTGACTTGGAGACTTTTGGTAAATACACAGGAGTGTTGTGGCTGGCAGATGATTTATTTATTTATTTAGTTAGTTAGTTTAATTATTTTTCTTGAGAAACCTCATATTCATTTTCCAGTGACAGAACTATATTCTTCCCACCAGTCACACCGAAGGATTCCCCCCCTTTTGTGAGGTGTTTACTTGGTTACCTTCCAGGGCTTATCTACGAGTCTGGCATCCTGAAACCCCCCATAATTGCTTACAGGTTTCTCTGTGGAATAGGCCGACATAACCTTCCAAATGCTATGTGTGAAGAAACAGAGGCATGCGCAGAACATAACAATGGGCCCCTAATCAAGCCCAGTCCTGTTCCACGAAAGCTTTATCCTGGACCATTATGTCATGATGATGCCTTTTTGTTTGATTTCAATACCATGTTGACTGAAGTGGGCTTTGTTGGGACCATGACAGTTGTGGTTTTCTACTGTTTCTAGGTAAGTCTATTCATCCAGTGTAAGCTGACATCCCCAGTCCCCTCACCCCATGTCTCCAAGGGTGCACCTCTGATTTTACTTCAACCGCATCTTTCTCCTAATGGCGTCTCAGGAGAGTGTGTTTACCTTCTATGAATACCAGTTTTCTCTCATGCCCATGCTTGTAATTTTCAGAACATTTAACACACAGCACTCTAATCTGCCAGTCTATGTTTCCAGACTTTTTGGTGTCATTCAAATCAGTTGTCATCTACTTGAGGTCACAAACAGGGTCTGGACAAAGCTGTTGTACCAAAGGTCCTACATACTTGCTAGGTGAAAAATGAATAGGCCTAGGGATGAGGCTCAGTCAGCAGAATGATTGTCTAAAATACATGAAGCTCTGGGTCCCTCCCCCAGTGCTGCATAAACTGGGCATCGTGGTACATATTTGTAATCCAAACACTCAGGAGGTAAAGACAGAAGGATCAGAAATTCAAGGTCATTGCCAGTTATATGCCAAAGCTTGAGACCAACCTCAATTGCATGAAATTCTGTTTCAAAACTCAATTCTAAACCACAGAAATACTACTACTCTTTTTCCTCTTCCTCTTCCTCCTCCACCACCACTACTACTAGTGAGAGTTGTAGTAAAAAATTAAAATGAGTTGGTAACTTAATGGCTATATGAAACAGAGGGATAGCTTTATCATTTCTGATGTGCAATCCCCCTTTCAGGAGCCAGGGCATATTTGTAGGGCTACAAGTGTTTCATTTGAATGGCTCTGTCCTATTTCTTCATTCAAAAGGGAACATCGGTGTTAAAACCACCATCTGCTTTTGGAAAGACTTTTTGATAGATGTTTCAAAAATATCTGTCTTGAAGACATAATCAAGTCCAGTTGTTCTGACGCTGGCTGCCACTGGAGTCATCAGAAAGGAGAGCTCCTCACCTGACCAATTGCTCTAGCACCTTGGATAGAGGCATCCACTAAGCACTCCAGACTGACAGGTTCTCATTGCAGAATCCCTCTCGGACCATCGTCTCTCCTTTTTCAGTTACTATGTATGTATCATCCTATATAGACATCCTGGATGCTGCAATTAACTTTCCTTGCAATGCTCTAAAACAAAACACTACTAGGAAACACCACATTTTCAGAGATTTTCTAATTGGTCCTTTCTCATCTCCATATGGTAAACATTCATTATGCCTGTCATTAAACAGCATGAAAGACAATTTTTTTAAAAAAAAAAATTGCCTTTTTCAATTGCAGTCTGGCATGAATGTTTTGATGCTGTGTAAAAATAAGAGTTGAGTATAGAAATATATTATTGATTCCTGTCTGTTTTTCAGGCTCATACACTATTAATTAAAGCCCTAACCTTTGCTTCTTCATCCCAAGAGAGTAAATTTGTAGGGCTTCCAAAAACCAAAACTCTGGCATGAAGATTTTGATAGCTGGTGAACCTGGCTGAAGCAATGCATATTCTTATCAGTGATATTGAGTGGCCTCAGCTGGGAGATGTCAGGTTGAGTCCAGCAACATTTTGAATGCTCACAAAAAACTTACCAAGGATGCTGCATATGTTTCTGCATTGTGGGTCTAGGATGGTCGTGGAATGTATAAAGAATTCAGTGTGAGGCCCAGCAACTGAACTCTGACTAGCATAGCCAGAGTGCATTGGATATGTGGAAGGGAAGGGCTAGAGTTGTTCATCCTAGAGGTGATCCTCATTTTCTCCTTGCATCTATACGGTCATCTTATTTTCTGTTGGAAACATGTCTTTCCTGAGCAGACATGCTTTTCTTAAATCTTTCAGGTTCATGTACTTCCTTTCCTTTTTTTTGCGGTTACACCTGTCTTGTAAGTCCCCAGTACCTCACATTTACTTGTGAATTGGAGACTCTGACCATAGCTTTCCTCCATGGGAAATGATGTTGGAGAACAACATTACAGTATTAAGTTTCCCCTGCCTATTTGTGAGCTCTGGTGTGCTGACAGGAGCCTTTAGCATCTATGAGCTTCAAACTTCCTCTTTTCCTTGGACCAATTCATATGGTCCGATGAATTTGAAAGTAGCAGATAGTGATGGGAATGAGACAAATTTCTATCCGCTCCCAACAGTGAATCTGGGTAGTAGAGAAGAGGCTTAGGGCTGGAGAGATGGCTCAGCAGTTAAGAACACTGGCTGCTCTTCCGAAGGTCCTGAGTTAAATTCCCACCAACCACATGGTGGCTCACAACCATCTGCAATGGGATCTGATGCCCTCTTCTGGTGTGTCTGAAGACAGCAACAGTGTACTCATAAAAAAAAGAATAAAAAAAGAAAAGAAAGATAAACAAAATGACAACAACAGGAAGATAGAAAGAAAGGAAGGAAGGAAAGAAGAAAGAAAGGAAGAAAGGAAGGAAGAAAAAAAAAGAGGCTTAGCCTGGTTAGATAATTTTTTAAAATCATCTTGATACAACTTAGAGTCTTCTGGGAAAATACATCTCAACCACTTTCACCAGACTACTTGTAGGCAAGTCTGTGAAGCTTTTTCTTGAATAAAGATTGCTGTGGGAGAGCTCAGCCCACTGTGGGCAGTGCATATACTGTGCCTGGCATCCTGGAAGGTATAAGAAAGCAGGATGAGCTAGACAGGAAAAGCAAGCCATAAACAGTGTTTCTCTAAGGTCTCTGTTTCAGTTCTTGACTCCAGGTTTCTGCCTTGAGTTCCTGCCAGTCTTTTCTTAGTGATGGTGTATGATCATTCTTCCTCAAGTTGTTTTTGGTCAGGGCGTTTTATCACAGTAATAAAAACCCTAACTAAGACAGGCTTCAAACTATGAAATCAACACACAGTGGACCAGGTAGAAATAACAAAGAATGAGCTTACCTATCAAGGCTGGGCAAGGACTGGTTGATGCTGTTGATAGGGATGGGATACATATAAAACGACACACCAGTCAGAAAGAAGCATGCACAGAGAGTTTTCTTAGAGATGTAATCAAGCCTAGACATTATAACTAAGGCTGAGCAGGACACTGAGTGCAGTCATTTCAGTGGAGTATTAAGAGGTTGCACATGGGAATAGGTTAGGCACCAGTCTATACTTCTCTTTGACTTTCTGTTACTACTCAATTCTTAGTAAAGTTTGATGAAGTGAACATCTCTTGAGTGGGTGATATGGATGAACTTGTATATTTGTGTGTGTGTGTGTGTGTGTGTGTGTGTGTGCAGGCACATTTGCTAGAATGTATATGTGAAATCTAGAAATCAACATTTGATGTTTGTCTCTATTGCTTTTCATCTTATTTTGTGAAATAGTGTCTCCCATTGAAACTGGAGCTCACCATGTTGGCTCCCTTGGCTGACCAGTGAACCCCTTGGACATACCTACCTCCATCTCCTCAATTCTGAAACTGCAGAAATTACACACATGATTGTGTGCCTTGCTTTTATGTAGATGCAGGGGAATCCGAACTCAGATCCTCAGTGAACTCTTTACCCACTGAGCTAACCCCTTTAACACATTTCCCAGGGGGGTAGAGCAAGTGTGTATCAAGAAACTTAAAGTATAAGCCCATGATTCCACTACTGTTCACAGTTGGGCATGTGTGTGGTCTTATATAGAAGAATGTCTATCACAGGGATAATTGTAGTAGTAAAAAGTTGAGCTTATGTAATGTCTGGCCATAGGGCAATGGGGATAATATTCACTATTATGGGTCAGTTTTTATGTCAAATTTATAAAAGTATAAAGTGGCATGAGGAAATGCTCATAAGCTATGCTATCTCTGGGGGGAAGGGATTACTATTGCTCAGCTAAATGGCTGTGTTGTCAAAGTGCTTCCTAAATATTTGCGTTTATACCATAAATACATTTATGTTGCTCCTAACCGTTGTGGGAGAAGCTTCTCGTGGCTAGCAGTAAATGCAGAGACTCATACTGTTTGGAGTGCCAAGTATAGATAACTTTGCTTGCTCAGCTGTGCATACTTCATCTTCTCAACCTCCCTCATCCAAGGACCAGAGAACACCACAGAAGGGAGGGCAGAATGAATGTCATAGTGAGAGGGTGGGGAGAAGAGCTGAGAAATACAGCCTACTAGACATGACAGATTGGTTGAGCTTGACAGATTGGACTTGCAACAGCTGTTGTTACCTATACAAGACCTGTGCAAGATCAAGCCAATCAGAGTTCCAGTGTGGGTGAATGAAGAACCATAAAGGCCCAAAACTCTACCCATAGGAGAAGTGCTATTGTGGGACAAATGGAACCATGCTACCAGACAAAAATTGGGAAGGCTGAACAAATTTAGAAACCCTGCTGAATTTTTATATCTGAAAATGGTAGTCATTTCATCTCCTCCCAATCCACTTCCTGTCCTGGATCACATGACCATGGCACCGCACATGAGATTTGAGACCACTAGTCATGTATCACAGAACACAGAGTTCTCCATGCTAGTGAGGTATCTAGATGGGCCAGCCACTAGTGTTTAGCCAATAAGCTTCCTGTCCCAGTCATTCCTCTCTGCAAAAAGTATTTAGCCTCTGGTTTACCCCGAGAAAGTTGGATGAACCATTTTCATCGTGAACAGCAATTTGGACAAACAAGGACGGCCTTTCTCATCAAGAACAGGTGTGGCGGGGAGCGTTCGCCATACAGAGCCATATTATCTAAGTCTCCCCAAGAAAGCTGAGGGAGTGGGGAGTCACTGTCCTTTGGAGACATGGATGCTAGTAGGATGTCCATGGCCCAGTGGGTGACTCACATCCATGCAAAATAGACAATATTACTTGGACTCAAGTTTCTGGTGAGAAAGAGAGAGAGAGAGAGAGAGAGAGAGAGAGAGAGAGAGAGAGACAGAGAGAGACAGAGAGAGAAAGGGGGGAGAGACAGAGAGAGAGAGGGGGGAGAGAGAGGGAGAGAGAGAGGGAGAGAGAGAAAGAGAGAGAAAGAGAGAGAGAGAAAGAGAGGGGAGAGAGAGAGGAAGAGAGAGAGGGAAAGAGAGAGAGGGGGGAGAGAAAGAGAGAGAGAGGGAGAGAGAGGGGGAGAGAAAGAGAGAGGGAGAGAGAGAAAGAGAGAGAGAAAGAGAGAGAGGGGGAGAGAAAGAGAGAGAGAGAGGGAGAGGGAGAGGGAAAGAGAGAGAGGGAGAGAGGGGGGAGAGAAAGAGAGAGAGAGGGAGAGAGAGGGGGAGAGAAAGAGAGAGGGAGAGAGAGAAAGAGAGAGAGAAAGAGAGAGAGGGGGAGAGAAAGAGAGAGAGAGAGGGAGAGGGAGAGGGAAAGAGAGAGAGGGAGAGAGGGGGGAGAGAAAGAGAGAGAGAGGGAGAGAGAGAAAGAGAGAGAGAAAGAGAGAGAGGGGAAGAGAGAGAGAGAGGGAGAGGGAAAGGGAAAGAGAGAGAGAGGGAGGGAGGGAGAGAGAGAGAGAGAGAGGGAGAGAGAGAAAGAGAGAGGGAGAGATACATGGAGTTAACAACAGGAATTTGGAAACAGTGGTGGATATATATTATCAATATACATTGAATAAATGTATGAATTTCCCCCTTTCAAAAGTGAAATAAAAATATAATGTCAAAATATATATTGTATATTTTTATCCCAAAAACCAAGCAACCGCAATGCCAAGTGAATACACATAAGACAAGATTTATATCACAGCATCTAGAATTTAATAGGCGATTTTCGGTGCGGTCATGAAACCTGTTGACTCTGAAAATCACTGTCGTCTCAGGGCCAGATGTCAGTGTGAATGTATAAATGTATACGTGTGAAAACGGAAGGAAGTCATGAGATCCATTTTTGTGTTTGGCAAAATATCTGTAATGAATCTTTTCCCATAAAAATGCATGATTTCCAGTGGTGCTGCTTCTCTAATTAGAAACCTCTCTGTGACAACCCTTTCAAGGCTCATGACTATTCATGAGTCTCAGGAGGATGAGCTCTGTTTGGAATACAGTACTCTCTTTGGGATTAGCTTGCTGTCTAGTTTGGCCTAATCCACAGGTTCCTGGCTCAGTGAGAGACTCCCACATACGTACACGTACTCACGCATGCACCCATGACTTACGCATCACGCACGCACACACGCACGCACGCACGTACATGCCCCTAGATTTACTTATGTTTACCTCCGTACACCCCTAGTGGACACCTGTTTTGGTATTGTCCGTCCTAGAAACCATTCCTCCTTCTCTGATGACCACCCTCAAGCCCGCAAACGGATTTCTCCTGGTAGCCCTGCTTGTGATTCCGTTGGCTCAATCAGGTTCACTAATGTTGAGAACTTGGGAATGAGTAGAGAGGCAGCCATCTTCCACTCAACGAAATAAGAAACAATAGAAGCTCCTGTTGAGAAATAACGGGGCAAAAAGGTGCAGGGGTCGCTGCAGGCACCCACCCGAGGTTCCCGGTCCAGCGTATGCCTGCTTCTTTCATACCCTTAAGCTGGGGCCATATTTTTCTTTTTATTAGTATATAGAATGAGAGGTCTCCTTTTAGCATTTTCATACACACTTAGGTTTGGCTGATTTTTTTCCCCCCGGCCTCGCCTCACTCAACACCTCCTCACTGTGCTCTGCTGTCAGGATCCCCCCTCCAGATTCCTAGCACTTGTTCTCTCCCACTCTCCCATTCCTCTGCCTTACCCCTCCCCCTTTCATGGGTGCTGTTCTAACTTCCTGTCCTCTATTCAAACCTACACAATATTTTCAGGTTATGCGCCCGAGGTATTAACATCACAAGTCTCACTTAACCCTTTCTTTCTGCTATACCCATTATTTTATTTTTTTATTTTTTTTTTTAATTTTTATTTTTTATTTTTATTTTTTTAGCAACTCTCCGGCTTTTTGCTATTGAATAAGATTCCACTGTGTGTATTTACCACATTTTCATTATTCATTTATCTGCTGATGGACATCTAGGGCGATTCCATTTCCTTGTTGTTACAAAAAGAGTAAACGATAAAATTGAGCACGCAAGTCTATATGATAGGAGAGCACGCTACAGCTGGGCTATATGGGCATGAAGAACAACTGTGCGGATTCCATAGTTTGTGCTCCCACCAATGCTCACCAAAGACTTTGTACTCACATCTCTCTAGGGCATTTGTTGTCTTTTCAGTTTTTAAATTTTCTTTCTTTCCTTCAAAATAGGTTTTCCCACATAATATATTCTGGTTATGTTTTTCCCTCCCATGGCTCCTATCAGTTCTTCCTCACCTCCCCTCCCATGCAGGCCCTCACCCCTTCTGCCTCTCCATAGAAAACAGACATTTAATAAAAATGAAACGAGATGGGATAGGACAAAACAAATGGATGAAAAAAAGCCAAAGGAAAAACACAAGACCCATAGATGGACACAGGAACACGAGGGCACACACACAAGGGTCCTATAAAAGCACAACACCAGAAGCAACAAGATAGATCCAAAGTACCTGTAAAGGTAGAAGGAGGAGGAGGAGGAGGAGGAGGGGAGGAGGAGGAGGAGAAGAAGGAGAAGAAGAAGAAGAAGAAGAAGAAGAAGAAGAAGAGGAAGAAGAATCAGAAGAAGAAGAAGAATCAGAAGAAGAAGAAGAAGAAGAAGAAGAAGAAGAAGAAGAAGAAGAAGAAGAAGAAGAAGAAGAAGAAGAAGAAGAAGAATCAAAAGAAGAAGAAGAAGAATCAGAAGAAGGAGAAGAAGAGGAAGAAGAAGAAGAAGAAGAAGAAGAAGAAGAAGAAGAAGAAGAAGAAGAAGAAGAAGAAGAGGAAGAAAAAGAAGAAGAAGAAGAAGAAGAAGAAGAAATGTCCTGACACAATTCTGTAAGACAAGGAACCTCCAGAGATGCTGTTGGGTTTGTTTGGTGTTGGCCGTCTCCTACTGGGCACTGGGACCTACCCTTAAGAGTGATTTGCTTCCCCAGTGAGACTCCCTTGGAAAAACGAATTTTTCATTTCTAAACAGTTATCAGTTGGAGATAAAATCTGGGTTAAGGATGAGGGCCTATGTCCACTTCTCTCTGCTCTAGGACCCCATCTGTCTGGTGCACACCCATGCCAGTCCTGTGCCTGCTGCCTCAATCTCCACGAGTTCATATGCAGATTGGTGCTGCTGCACTTAGAAGACCTTGTTTCCTTGGTGTCCCCCTGTGTGTCTTACAGACTTTCCACCTCTTATTTTGCTGGGTTCCCTGAGCTTTGTGGGAAGAGATTTGATGAAGAAATTCCATTCAGGACTGTGTGCTCCCAGGTCCCTCACTCTGCATGTTGTCTGGCTGTAGTTCTGGGAGTTTGTTCCCATCTGCTGTAGGAGAAAGGTTCTCTGATGGTGGCAGAGCAAGGCACTGATTTCCGAGTGTAGCAGAATGCCAGCAGGAGTCACGTTATTGCAGTAGCATTTGACTCTTGGTCTCAGGTTCTTGTCCATTCAAGCAGTATCAGTTATGGGCTCCATTTCAAGGCATGAGCCTTCGAGGAGATCAGATCTTGGCTGGCAAGTCTCACAAACCTTGTACCACCATTGTATCATTGCATCTTGCATGGAGGTCACGGTTGCACAGAAGGGTTTTCAGCTTGGTTGATGTTCACCTTTCATCTGGGAATAATCAGAATAACTTCTAGTCCACGAACATTAGACTGTGAGGGTGAAGGCTCTAGTTAGGCACCAGCTCAGCTTCTCAGTGTTCAATGACCTGGGTCTGTGTTGTTTTCAAACAATGGGGCCTTACCATCAGTTTGTGGAGAATAATCAGTAGCCTTCACAATAGCATGGGTTGTTTGAGGGTTTCTGTTGGACCCCTTTGGCCAACTAACTACTTGATTAGATGTAACCTATTCTGAATACTAGAAGCTTCATTTGGTGACGAGAGATGTCCAGTGGGGCTCTCTCCCCCTTATTGTTTAGCAGTTTCATTTACGTTGACTTTATATATATGTGTGTGTATGTGTGTGTGTGTGTGTGTGTGTGTGTGTGTGTGTATGTATATATATATACATATAATGTATATGAATATCACAGCTGGATCTTGAAGTAGGTCCATACACAACTTCCTGAATGACTGTTGAATTGATTTGTGTAGCGACTATACAAGTTTGTACTCGCACCAGCAACAGAGTGTCTCCTAGCCCACGTCCTCTCAGTATGAACTGCCATTTGTTTTATTGTTCTGGGCTATTCTAACTGGCATAGCAGAAAATCTTATAGTAGCTTTGATTTGCAATCTCTGATGGCTAAGGATGTGGGATTAAGGATATTTCTTTAAGTGTTTCTTAGGCATTTGAGTTTTCTCTTGAGCATTCTGTTTAGATCTTTGCCTCATTTTTAACTGGGTTGTTTGTATTTGTTTTGTTTTGTTTTTGATGTCTAGTTTCATGAGTTCTTTATATATTTTAGATTTGAGCCCTCAATCAGTTGTGGAGTTTCTATAAATTGTTTCCCCTTCTGTAGGCTGAAGCTTTGCCTAAAGGACAATGTCCTTTGTAAAGCAGAAGCTTATTAGTTCCTTGAGGTTCCATTTTATTAATTGTTGATTTTAATGCCTGTGCTAACAGTGTTCCCTTCAGAAAGTCTTTTCCTGTGCCAATGAGTTCAAGACTACCCCTCCCCCACTTTGTCTTCTACCAGGTCCAGTGTATCTAGTTGTTTGTTGTGATTTGGTTAATTTAGCGTTGAGCTCGGGGTGATATGTATGGATCTATTTGGATTCTTTTACATTCAGCCAACCAGTTTAATCAACACCATTTGTTGAAGACGCTGTCATTTTTACAGGTTGTATTTATGATTCTTGATTTAAAAACAAAAAACAAACACCAACCAACCAAACAAACAAACAAAACAAACCCCCCTGGAGTCCGGAGATGTGTGGAATTATTTCTGGGTCTTCGATTTTATTCTATTGATCAATGTCTGTTTTGTGTCAATACCATGGTGTTTGTTTGTTTGTTTTTTTAAATTATAGCTCTATTGCACAATTTTAGACCAGAAATGGTGATAATTCCCAGCAGTTATTTTTATTATTCAGAAGTGTTTTGCCTCTCCTGAGGTTTATTTGTGTTGTAGTTGTTTTATTGGTGTGTGTGTGTGTGTGTGTGTGTGTGTGTGTGTTTATATGAAGCTGAAAGCTGTCCTTTCAAGTTCTGTGAAAAACTGTGTTGGAATTTTAATGGGGATTGCATTAAATTTGTAGGCTCCTTTGTGTAGGGTAGACATTTTCATTGTATAATTCTATTGATCCATGACCATGGGAGATATTTCCATCTTCTGATATGTTCTTCATTTTTTTTTCTTTAATGTCATAAAGCTTTTTTTGTCATAAAATTCTTTCACTAGCTTGGTTAGAGTTACTTCAAGATATTTCAAAAATTTGAGGCAATTTTAAAAGGTATTGTTTTCCTGGTTTCATTCAAGGTTCATTTGCCATTTCTGTATGGTAGGCTATAGTGTGTGTGTGTGTGTGTGTGTGTGTGTGTGTGTGTGTGTGTGTGTGTGAGTGAATTAATTTTGTATCTTGCTACTTTGCTGAAACATGTTTATTGGCTGTAGGAGTTCCTCAGTGAAATTTTTAGGATCACTTAGGTATATTATTGTATCATCTACAAACAAAAATACTTTGACTTCTCCCTTTCCAATTTGTATCCCCTGATCTTTTCAGTTGTCTTATTGCTCTAGCTAAGATTTTGTGTGTTATATTGAATAGGTATGGGAAGAGTAGTCACACTTTCTTGTTTCTGATTTTAGTGGAATTGCTTTGGGTTTCTCTCTGTTTAAGTTCATTTTGGCTGTGGGGTTACTGTCAATTGCCTTTTGTATGTTGAAGTATGCCCCTTATATCTCTAATATCTCCAGGACTTTTATTGTAAATGGGTGTTGACTTTTTTTCAAAGACCTTTTTCTGCATGTAATGAGTGGCCATGTGGCTGTTGTCTGTAAGTCTGTCATGGTGGATTTTGCTCATTGCTTTACATACTTTGAACCATCCCTGCATCTCTGGGATGATAGATACACATGGCAGATGTAGTTTTGATTCAGTTTTAAAAGTATTTTGTTGAAAAAAATTTACATTTATCTTCTTATGGAAAATTGGTCTATAATTCTTTCTTTACTGGTCTTTATATAGTTTCAGTATCAGGGTAACTGTGGCCTCATAAAAACAATTGGACAATGTTCCTTCTGTTTCTATTTTGTGGAGAAATTTGAGTAATAGTGACATTAACTTCTCTTTAGAATCTTGGTAGAATTCTGTGCTAAAATTTTCTGGTCCTGGCCTCTTTTGGTTGGGAGACTTTTTTTTTAAGATTTATTTATTTATTTTATGTATGTGAGTACACTGTTGCTGTCTTAAGACACATTAGAAGAGGGCAACAGACAGATCTCATTACAGATGGTTGTGAGCCACCATGTGGTTGCTGGGAATTGAACTCAGGACCTCTGGAAGAGCAGTCAGTGCTCTTAACTGCTAAGCCCTCTCTCCAGCCCCTGAGCCATCTCCAGCACCAGGGAGACTTTTAATAGCTTCTTTTATTTTACTAAGACCGATAGATTTCTTCAAATTACTCATCTAATCTTGGTTTAACTTTAGTGGGTTGTATATATCAAGAAAACGATCCATTTCTTCTAGACTTTCCAATCCGGGGAACTACAGGCTATTCACATACATTTTTCTGCGTTTCCCTGTGTTTGCTGTTATGGTCTCCCTTTTATCGCCAGTTCTGTCGCTTTGGATGTTTTATACCTGCCTTTTAATTATTTTGGGGAAGAGTTTGTCAATGTTATTGTTTTTCTTAAAGAACTTTGTTTCTACTATGAGACAGCTCCTTTTACTTTATTTATTTATTTATATATGAAGTTCATGCTATGAAATTGCCTCATAGAGCTGCTTTCATTATGTCTCATAAGTTTGAGCATGTTATGTTTTCATTTTCCTTCATATCTGAAACTTTTTATTTCTTTTCGTAATTCTTGTCTCCACCCATTTTTATTCAGTAGCAAGTTGTTTAGTTTCTATGAGATTTTAAGCTTTGGTTGCTGTTGATATCCAGTTTTTACCTGTGGTAGTCAGATAGGATGCAGGATGAAATTTCAGTTTTCTCTGTTGGGGCTTGCTTTGTGTTAAAGAACATGCCCAGTTTTTGAGAAAGTTCTAGGAGCTGCTGAGAAGAAAGTGTATTCTTTTATGTTTGGGTAAAGTGTTCTGTAAATATTCTTAGGTTCATTTGATTTGTGACATCAGTTAGCTCCAGCATTATCTGTTTAGTTTTTGTCTAGGTGACCTGTCTAGGCAGACTGGGGTACTGAAGTCTTCCATTTCAGTGTCTGAGGGTCAATATGGGACTTAGGCTACAGTGGTATTTCTTTTATGAACTTGGGCACCCTTGTGTTTGGGGCATAGATGCTAAGAATTGCAATACTCTCTTGGTGATTTTTCCTTTGATGAGTATGTAGTGTCTTTCCCTGTTTCTTCTGGTTTCAAATCTATTTTGTCAAATATTAAAATGGCTACACAAGCTTTATTTACAGGTACACTGGCTTGAAATGTCTTTCTCCATTCCTTTGCCCTGAGGTAATGTCTATCCTTGACGTTAGAGTATTTTTTGAGCCTGCTTTCCCATCCGTTCTGTTAGCCTGCATTTCATTGGGGAATTGAAACCTCTGATGTTGAGAGTCATTAGCGAGCTGGGCTTGTCGATTCTCTTAGTTTGTTATTGTGGTGCTTGCCCCCCCCCCCCCAGTTTTTCTCATCTGATATTATTGATTTCTTTTGTTTTCTTGGGTGGGGCTTACTTCTTCTAGTAAACGTTTTCTTTCTGGTGCCTTTTGTAGGAATAGATTTGTAGACACATGTGGCTTGAATTTACTTTTACCAAGTAATGCCTCTCTCTCCTCATCCATAGCAATGGAACGTTTTACTGCGTATTGTAGCCTGGGCTGACATCTGTGCTCTCTAGAGTTTGTAGAACATCTGTCTAGAACCTTCTTGCCTTTAGAGTCTTCTCTGATAAGTCAAGTGTTATTCTAATAGGTCTGCATTTATGGGGTGCTTTGTTTTGTCCCCTTGCAGCTTTTAGTTTTTTTTTTTTTTTTTTTTGTTGTTGTTCTGTAAACTTAATGTTTTCCTCTATGATTTTGTTGAAAGTACTTTCTGTGCCTTTGGCCTGGATTTCTTCTTCTGTTCTTGTGATTCTTAGATTGGTTCTTTTCATAGTGTCTAAGACTTCCTGCACATTTTGTGCTTGGTTCTCTGTTTTGGGCCCAGGTGTCCATTTCTTCTAGCTTGTCTTCATTGCCTAAGATTCTCCTCTCTGTGTCTTGTCTTGTGATTCTCCTGGTGAGGCTTCTTTCGGAAGTTTCTGTTTGAATTTGTACATTTTTTTTATTTCCAGTTTTTTCTCCATTTGAGTTTTCTTTATTGATTCTATTTCCACTTCCATGTTTTAAATGGTTTCCTTCCACTGTGTGTTTTCATAGATTTTAAAATAGATTTATTCATATCCTCTTTAAGGACCGCTATCATACTCATGAAGACTATTTTGAAACTCTCATCTATGTTGAAATACTCAGGGCCTACTGTGGGAAGATTGCTGAGCTCTAGTAGAAACATTGTCTTGACTGTTAATTATTATTATGTGTAATTTAAAAATATCCACACTCTCGCCTTCCTGGGGCCGAACTCTCAGCTCCGAGGACACATTGCAACTGGTCTCACTCACTACATAGCTCCACCAATGGCCAGCTGGTTCTCTGACCAGGGACAGCCATCACTCCTTCAACTCCTCTAGGTTAGCCTTGCCAAGCCACCAACGATTGCCCTGGTTGCCCCCTTTTCCTCCTGCCCACCTTATCATCGTGGATGGAAAACACTAGTCAGTTTTAATATTTTAAAACTAGCCGGATCACACAATTGCTGGGCATAGAATCTTTTGCTCTGAACTTATCGGCTATTTTATTCCACCTTTTCCCCTTCGCCCAACAATTGACTTCTACTAGCTTTATTGACATAATCAAGAACCAATTAGGGAAACAACACTTCCTCCTACAGTTTATTGTGTTTTTATGCTGGTATCTAGGCATCTGGGATGGCTGTAATTATAGATGTGGATGCTTGGCCTTGCCTTTTTTTGAATGGGTGCTCCTTGGTTTGCATCTGCTCCTTAGGAGAATGTGGTGGCTATGGGCTGTCTGACTGTGAATATTTCTGAGATCTTGCCAGGTGTGTCTCTGCGGTCCTGGGTAGAGCACATTACTGGGTATTGGGAGCTGACACTTAGAAATGGAGATGAGCTAGAACTGCAGGTGGAGATGAGGGGGTCCACAGGAGGGAGCAAGGCAAAGTGTGCCAGCAGGGACTGCATAGTCCCCTGGGAGTTGGGCTAGAGGCCAAGGGGAGGCCGAAACAGGTGTTCTGCTACATTGGTGAGGATGGGGCTGAGGGACCAGATCTGGAGGAAATGAGAGAGAGTGAAGATCACCTATGTGCATCCCTGGCTGCTGTGAGCATTTTCTTACTTGATGTAGTCATTCTGACTGCGGTGTCACAGGAGAATTAATTCTCTGCCCTTTCCTGTTGACTAAGGACACTCAACACTTTAAAAATATTAATGTCCATTTGCTTTTCTTCTTTAGAGAGCTGTCAGTTTCCTTTATTGGTCCATGTTTTGATTTTATTGCTTATTTTACTTGTAGCTTAAACTTGGAGGTTCACTTTTTTTTTGTTGGCTTACAGGCTACTTATATTTCCCCAGTAAAGGTCTAATTTAAGAAAAGCTACATCATGTAGCCTGTCTAAATTCCAGTTGCCCCCAACCCTTCTCTCTCATGCTTAATAAACCCTCCTCACACTTGTCTTGCAGTAGCCCCAAGTCCCTTCCACCTTTCTTTATTTCTTTTCCTTTTTTTTTTTTTTTTTTTATTTTGCTGTTTGTTGTTTCTTAGCTGTGTGCTTTGTAAGCATCTTGGGAGGTAAAAATTTGTCTTTTTCATTTTGTCTGGATCCCATACCACCCACTACTCTGATGGGCAGAAATTGATTTCCTGTATGGGAATAACTGTAGGGCAACTGGAGAAAACATTGGCTAGGGCAAATCTCATCCCATCTTGATAACCCCTCATAAGTCCTCTCTTTCTTTCTGAGCTCATGTTTTCAGAGTGGTCCCTGGTCAGTGCTTATATAGGCTGGTTGATTTAGCAAGAGCAGGTGCATTCTAACATGGCGGAGAGAAACCTTCAGAAGAAAGTCAGGCCTCCACAGCAAACTAGCTGTGCGGCACCAGCACATGATGGAACTTCACTGAGCCCCAGCATTTAATATTTGTAGATAGAAAACATGACTACTTGAAAGAAATGGCTGGGGAATGATGTGAAGTTAGATCAAGATCCAGGATCTGAGATACATTGTCTGAGCTATCAGAGAGCAGTGATCACCTTTTCTGGGCCTTAAGGTTATGAGGTTGGGTGACAAAAGATGTAAATGTAGTTGAGGATGACCTTGAACTCCTGATCCTCCTCTTTTTTACTGCTCTTGTGCTGGGATTTCAGGCATGTGCTAAGAGAGCTCCTGACCAACTCAGCTCTCACCTAAGTTCTAATTAGTTGTATTCATGGGACACAGTATAGCTAGTGATACTGGGGATCACTTGTCCAACCACAGAAAAATAAATTTACTTTAGTTGACAAGTTATAATTACATACAATTGACTAATAATGTATAATATAAATGATACGATTTATTATACACATTATAAATGTATACTATATAATGGATATTGTTCATAATGCATAATATTATATAATATATCTAGTAAATATTGTAATTACTAGCAGTAATAATAGACTGTGTGGTGGTGTATGCATATGCAAGGGTATGCTCATCATGTGAAGGTTAGATATCCACTTCAAATATCATTTTTCAAGAGTCGTTCACCTTGTTTTCTGAGACAGAGTCTTTCACTGTTTGTGTATCAATTTTGTATCTGCCAATCAGGCTAATTAACAGAACTATCACATCACACAATTATGGTGATAACATTTAAAACTTATCTTCTAAAGCAAGTTTGGAATAGTTAATATAGTATTATCAACTATTGTCAACATACTAGGCCACAGTTTCTTAGCATGTAGTTCTCCTGTTTAGTTGAAATGCTAAACACTTAGAAGAAAAGCTAGTAGTTATCAGATGTTGGGAGGTTGAGTTTGGGGTATAAGTAATGTGTGATTTATTTTATACTATCATGGTTTAGATATTTGTTAGTAGGAGTGAATGACTGATACATTTTCTGTTTCTTTTCTTTCATCTAAAAACCTAACACTCACTACACGATGCTTCAGTGAGAGATGGTTTATTGCATACACTGTTCTGAACATGTTCTCAATGGAAACTGTATTGTTAAGTGAAATCACATACAGTGTGGGGGTACATTGCAGGTATTCAAGAAGCGGTGTGTAACTTGGACACTGTTCTCTCTGAAGGACTGAGCAGAAGTTTATGTTCAATTCCAGCCTAATTTTTTGAACATATTTTGGGCTACTACAGATTACTATATGTTTTCTACTGATGTATAGACAAAGTTGATCTGAAAATGTCCCTCCTCTTCTGACAGGATCATTGAAATAATCTATGGAAAGGACTCTGGTGTGATAAACACACATTCAGTTCCACCTTATTCTATCCTTAGTGGCTACTGAATAATCTGTGTGTAGTCACCTTGGACATCTAGGGAATGGGCTCAAGACAAGCAGAGGGCACAAGAAAGTCTCCTGACAAGGGCTGATTTGTGTTGGGAGAGTATTTACCATGAACAAGAAAAGTTATTCTGGTGTGTATGTGTGTGTGTGTGTGTGTGTGTGTGTATGTATGTGTGTATGTGTGTGTATGTGTGTATGTGTGTGTGTGTGTGTGTGTGTGTGTGTGTGTGTGTGTTGGCCAGCAAGCTCTAGGGATTTCTCTAGCCCTGTAAGTCAACCTCATCCTAGAGCTGGAATTGCAGATGGATGTCATGTACCTGCCTTTTTGTGTGAATACTGCAGGTTCATATTCAGCTCCTCACATATGTGCAGCAAGCATTAAATCCACTGAGAATCAGATAGAGTCTTTTAAAACAGAAGGCAAATCCAGATGCCTATTTTAAACTCCAAGAGGGCTGACAGGTTGAAAGCACAGTTCTGTCTGGACAAGTCCAGCTTAGGCAGAGGGAGGAATGGCCATTGCTGAAGCCTAGCAGGTGCAAAATGACTTCTCTGCTGGCTCATGAGAGATTTACAATGCCTTCTGTTTATTCGGTGGTTGTAAAACCTCTTTCTTTGATTTAGAGTTATTGTTTTCAATTTGCCAAGAGCATCTTTTTTTCCAGTGAAGTGTGATGAAGCCCATCCCCAAACCCCCATCAAATACATACTGTCCCTAGAGAGCAGCATGAAGAGTCACAGAGCCTTGTCCTGCTGCATAAAAGATGCTCTCTCATCACATTCAGCCAGTAGCCTGATTCCGGGAGTCTGGAGGTTAACAGGATTGTCTTTGAAGTTGGCTGCCTATGCCCTCACTTTCTTGATGACCTTCAACCAATTACTTAATAGCTCTAATCCTTAATCTCTATCTTTAGAGAATGGGGAAGCAGTAGTCCTAAGCAATTAGGGTCCTGAAAGGATTCAGTGCAATAATATCTGAATAATGTCTTGCATAGCTCTTGGCAAACAATTAATGCTCAATAAATGACACCCAATGCTGCTGTTATTACATTAAGCAATTACCGCATGTCTAATGGTACTCAAACTGTGCATGAGGTCTAGGGGAAAAAATCTAAAGGGCCATGGAAATGGCTCAGTTGATACAGTTTCTGTTTCCTAAATATAAAGTTCCAAGTTTGGATTCATAGTAGCCACATAGGCATTGACTTGGTAGTCAGTGTCTGTACCGCTAGCACTAGGAAAGAAGGAGACAGGTAAACCCCTGAAGGTTATTAGCCAGACAAAATAAACTCTAGGTCCAGGAAGAGACTAAATCTCAAATACAAGATGAAGAGCAACCAGGGAAGAAGCTTGATGGTTAGCTCTGACTTCCACATGCAAGCATATACACATCCACATGCATGTATATACACAAGAACATACAGTGAAAATCAAGTACACAGCATATATATATATATATATATATATATATATATATAGAGAGAGAGAGAGAGAGAGAGAGAGAGAGAGAGGAGAACAATTGCTTCAGGTTTCATGGATTCAAAGGTCTCCATTGTAATTATTCAACTCTGCTGCTGCAGGCAAAAGGCAGCCAAGGATGACCAACAATTGTCCAAGTAAACATTATTTGCAGAAGCTGTCTGCTTGCTAGATTTATCTAGTGGGTGGACATTTTTTTATCCATGTTCTAGAGAACTTCACTGTTAGGAATGTATTTGTTTATACTTGATGAGAAATACCATGGTATGGAGCCTCAGGGAAGTAGATTCTGGCATTGCTTCTGTGGTCCAAAGGTCAGTGTTTCTGCAGTTCTTCACATAATTTTCTTATATGTCTCAGCTTCATCATATGCGCAGTGAATATAAGAGGAGATTGTATTTGTGACCCAGCCAATGAGAGCAAGGCCCTATGCATATGATGACTGAGTAGTGTGTCATGTCGCCATTCTTGTTGCAGTGGAAGTTAGGTAGTGTTGCATGTAGCTTTTGGTACCCTAACTTAACACTGAGAATGAACCATGCTACTAACCCCTGCAGAGAGATCTGTGGATGAAAAACACACACGCTTGTTCAATTTCAACTTGCCTTTTTGGCACAATTGCTGGGCATTATCTTCTTCCTGGAGAGGCATGCCCTTAAATATACTTTTAGCTCTGCACGTCTCCACCTGCCCCCAACTTTAGTTGCTCAGTTACATCTAGCTAAACACCCCAACCACCTGCCTATAGAAGTGGCCTATGGCCAGTCTGCCCAATATCTCACATGGCAGCTTGGCTTTTCTCTTTCTGAAGCATAACAAACTCTCTCTCCTCTCTTTTCTGCATTTGTCTCTTGCCTCTGGGACCAGGAAGTCCAAACTATTCCTTCCACGCAGCACCTGGCCCACGGCTTCTTTACTGATAGATCAAGAACCAACTGGGGAACACGACCTTAGCATTAGAACTACCCCTACAAAGTGGTAACTAATGTCATCTGCATCATCTATAGGGAGATGGGCAGAGGAAATGTTGTGGATAATGTGCACGGTTAGTCAGTAACATCAGTGTACTTCCCCATGAGTAATGAGAGCTAAGTTCAGAATATCACAGCATTGTGTTCATTATCAAGGCTGCTTGAACAAGGAGTGTAGGTGTATGAATAAAGGCTGAGACATTTGATGCAGAAAGTTCATTACAGATTTCATTACAAAGCTCATTACAAATTTGAGTATTACAGTGTATATCAATTACTGATTAAAATCCTCCCTCTCTCCTCCTCCTTCATTCCTGGTTAGTGGGCTCTCTCATATGGAACTTGTTGGCATCATGAAAGTTCATCCATGTGTTGTTTTCCTGCACCCCATGGATGTGGGCTTGGCCACATGAGTTGGCCAAAGTACAGTCCTGGTCAAATCAGAAGTCCTAGGCATAACTGGGAGAGATGTGTACACCTCATATCTGTTGGCTCTTGCACCTGGACTCTCTCCATTGACATGAATTGGGTGATTATTATTATCTTTTGAATCTTGGGTGGAGATGGTATATTCTAGATCCACTGCTAAATTCCAGGGATAATAAACCACATGAGACGTACATCATGGTGTTTGAAAGTGAAAGCAATGTATGGGATCGCGAAGTGAAGAGGGATTATAATTAACCACAGAGAGGATCATGGGGCAGATGGAGAACACCGAGTAGTAGGCATTCTGGGAAAGGGATCAGTACTATTCAGAGTTTAGAGGCAAAGGGAGCTCAGTCATGAAAAACGGGTAAACGAAGATTTCCAGGAAGTCAGTGGACTGCTATGCAAGACCTCTTAAGTTTCAGGCTTAACCACAAGGGCAGCAGAAGCACTGGGGAACACCGATGTCTGCTAATTTACCTGAGTGCACAGTGATTTTAATTATAGCAGCTTCTCAGGCACATGCTGTGGGACACTAAGATGTGTCCATGTTTCTCTCCCAGATACTCTAATAGATAGGTAGTATTACTCTTCCTTCACAGATGAGGAAACAGAGGCTCAGAGGAGTAAGGGAGCTTGTCCACAGTCACACAATAATTCCTAGAGTGGCATGTTCCCTCATGATGCTTAATTCTAGGTTCTTCTTCCTTAATTCAGCATCTCTACAAAGCAACCCAGAGAAGGGGCTTAATCAACTAAGAAGTTTCAGCAAACACATTTGAATACACATTCCAGTGTCTGTAGCCTTGGATTTCACACGAGTCATTAAGCTTGTCAGTGATGAGTTATGTATATGTGGATAGAACCAGAGCCATGTCCTTAGGAGTCTTTATTGGCAGAGAAACTATTCTTAATACCAATGATTTCTATTGGTTCATTAAGACAGGTTGCTTGAGGCAGTGACTTTTGAGCACTTTGGGGTAAAGCACTAGAGAAATAGCTTTAAAAATGGAGCTATCTGGTAGAGTGCTTGTCACATGAACAAAAAGACTTAAATTTTGTTCCTAAAACCTATGTGGAAAAAAATAGCATTATGGTGCACACTTGTAATCCCATCACTTGGGAGGTGTACTCTTGTAGCTCATTGGCCAGTCAGTCTAGTGGATCAGGGAATTGCGGCTGAAAATGAGAGTATCAGTCACACTTCTGCCCCAAGTAAACAAATGGCAAAAATTTAAGGCAGATGGCTCCTAAGTAATGACACCCAAAGTTAGCCTTTGACCTACATACATGAACACATATGTGCATATGATCATTGTCCTTGTTCGATTTCTATTATTTTGGTAAAATAACTATTAAAGCTACTTGGGGGAGAAAAGTGTTTCAGCTTCCAGCTTCCAGTCCATCAGCAAGGGAAGTCAGGCAGGAACTCAAGGCAGGAACCTGGAGGCAGGAACTGAAGCAGTGACCATTCAGGAACACTGCTTACTGACTTGCTCCCATGTTTATATTCAGCAACTTTACTAATACAACCTACGACCTCCAGCTCAGTGGTGACGCAATGCATAGTACACTGGGTCCTCCCACATCAACTATTAACCAAGAAAAATGCCTCCCCTCCCCAAACATGCTCACAGGCTAATCTGTTGAAGGCAGTTCCTCAGTTGAGGTTTGCTCTTCACAGGTGACTATAGTTTGTGTCAAGCTGACAAAATCAAATTATTACTCCTCTGTATACATAAACATATTAGTATATATACATAAACACAAAATGAAAAACCGAGTTCCTAGGTGAACTGGAGCAACAATGTTTGAGTGTTTTATGCCTTCTCTCCTGCCCACTCCTTTCTCTTTACACATCCCTAGTGACTCTGCAGTGACCATGAAGGTGACATTGGCATTCTCTGTAGATACATCCTTCCTAGGACACGCGGATCACCACACATAGCCAACCTGCGACTTCCTTTGGTGTGAGCAATGCCTAGAAGCTAATTTAATTCCTCAGGTTCTCCTCTGAATTGTTGGAGCTGCCAATCTCTGCCCTGGCCGCTGGATGAGTTCTTTGAAGATGCCCATTGCCTGAAGTCATTGTCAAACTAGCAGTAGCATTCAGCGTGATGTCCCGTCTTTCTGGACTCATCTGCGACTCTTCCAGCCATTCTGAGTTAAAAATATTCACCAGAAAAAGAACAAGGGCAGTGGCCGCAACTCTAGCACAGTATACAAATAGCACATGTTGTTTCCAAACCAGGGGTCTCTAGGCATGAGGGTAATAGGCCTTCATTTTGCCATTCGGGTTGACCCTTCTCAAAGGAGCAGAAAAAGCCCCAAATTGTTCCTATTTTCTGTTCAGGACTCAGAGGACATGAGCATCTTCTTTTTTAACCCTAGAATATTTCTAGTATAGACATCTGCAAAAACCAGTCAACATCTTCTAAGTTGCTGCCTGAGAATCTCCTGGTTGCAACCTTTGGTTTTGGAACCTGGAAGCATCCTTACTACTTTCTCAAACAGGCAGGCAAGCCAGACAACCTGATGGAACCTCAGGAATCCCGTTTGTAGTCAGGCTTGATTTCTGTTGATGCAAGGAAACATTCCTGGGAGAACTCACATCTGTAGCCATGGGAGGATGGTTAGAGTACTGGCTGGTTTTGTGTCAACTTGACACAAGCTGGAGTTATCACAGAGAAAGGAGCCTCAGTTGGAGAAATGCCTCCATGAGATCCAGCTGTAAGGCATTTTCTCAACTAGTGATGAAGGCGGGAGGGCCCAGCCCATTGTGGGTGGTGCCATCCCTGGACTGGTAGACCTGGGTTCTATAAGAAAGCAGGCTGAGCAGGCCAGGGGAAGCAAGCCAGCAAGTGACATTCCTTCATGGCCTCTGCATCAGCTCCTGCTTTCCTGACCTGCTTGAGTTCCAGTCCTGACTTCCTTTGGTGATGAACAGCAATGTGGAAGTGTAAGCTGAATGAACCCTTTCCTCCCCAACTTGCTTCTTGGTCATAATGTTTTGTGCAGGAATAGAAACCCTGACTCAGACAGTTAGTTTACATTCTAGTGTGGGGCCCACTGCAGGACCTTTCTCCTCTAGTCCCTACCTGGAGTTAACAAGAACAAATATGACACCATTTCCCAGTCTAAGGAGCGCAGTATCTGACAGATAATTCAGTGCAGTTAGGGAAATTTTAATCATATTTGCTGACATATGTTTTGCATGCAGTTCATCTAGTATTGTGTGTTTGTGTCTGTATGCTCACATGTGCCTGTTTGTGGACAGGTACAGGCATGTCTAGTATGTGCACTCCTGATTTCCAGCTCTGTAAGTGATGTGCTTTTGCCTACACAAGCATGCCTTGGTTATGTATACTTTGCACATGCATTTTCCAACTTCTGTCCCAGAGAGAGCTTTCTGGTCTTGTCACAAAGGCTTTATAGCATTTGTGCTCCTCATCAGTGTGGTCATTCTCAAAGTTGGCACTGATAAAGGCTTAGCACAGCAGTTGCTACAAGGTCCCTCTTCAGCTAGAACTTCACGATTACTGCTGCGTGACGCTGTAAGACAGGCAGGCGTGTCAGACCCTGGAGAAGTTCTTCAAGAACCCTGAATGCCCTGAGCATAGACCCCTCTTCCCAGTTTTCTCGAGGTTGCTGATCATTGCATTTGCACCAGTCTCTTTGCTCTGGATGCTCTCACACATTCCTTTTTAGACTTGATGCTCTTCCACTGGATTCAGAGGTCATGTCTTTTGAGGAACCAGCCCTGAGCTATATGTTTTATTGTAGGTTGAGAGTGACGGCTGGGTTATAAAGCTCTCAAAGGCATCCAAGGACATTTGACTAAGATCTATAAGGTCACTGTGCATGTGTTCTTTTTGTTTCTGTGACAAAATCTCTCCCAGAAAGATGTTGGGGGTGAGGGGTGGGGAGGACTAATGGACTTATGGTTTTAGTCCAGTCAGCTAGCTCCATGTTTCTGGACTACTAGGAGGTCAAAGATCACAGGGAGAGGAAGTGGCAAAGGAAGCTGTTTAATTCATGGCAGCTAAGAAAGGGGGTGGGGCAGAGACAGACACAGAGGCAGACACACACACACACACACACACACACACACACACACACACACACACACATTATTTCCTTCTTCTTTCTTTCCCTATTAATCCACCTGACCCACTAGGCTATGGGATGCTGCTTCCCATTCAGGTGGGTTTTTCCTTTAGTTACTACTCTCTGGAAACATGCTCAGAAACATACCTGAGCTGTGTTTTGCCAATCTCCCAGATACCTCCTAGTTAATCAACTTGACAATCTAGATCACTATCACAGCAGTGACACAGTTTGGGGCAAAGAAAGCTATCAGGGGAACATTTCCTTGCTGAGAAACACCACAGACAAAAGGCAATGGTCTCATCTCAGCTCTGTCTGGGCCTGTGGTGCAGCCTGGGGCTGATCATAGCCCTCCATGTCTTCTAGGACTTGGGTCGAGCCTATTAAACCCCAGATGCTAACTGTACTGGCTAATTGGAGACACACTGTACCCTCTCCAGGGCCAGCTTCATAGGTGATGCCTTTTTTCTCTGGAGGTAGGAAACCGATGGCAAGGCACATTCTGTAGATCTTTTTAGACACCGAGACTATTATTCTGAGAGTGAAAATATTGACAGGAAACAGATGGGATTCTCTCTCTCTCTCTCAAAAAAAAAAAAAAAAAGAAAGAAATGAAAACACTACATCTTGCAAGAAATAGAAAAAGAAACCTGTTTGAAGAAGTGCGTTAGGCTAGGAGGCAAGACTGGGTATCTGACCTGTAATGTGAAATCCTGGGCTGGGCTCCAGGATGAAGGACACGCTGCCAGCCTCTCCAAGTTAATTCATCTCCCCAGGTCCAAGATTGGGGAGATGCTGCACTTCTGATGCTTGCTCAGCCACTGTAAATCAGAAGTTCTGATGTTTAATAAGGAGTCATCTTTCCTGCTGTCTTGTGCTTTGTACTGAAGTATAGTTTTGCACTGGTTGGTTTGCAAACTGGTTCACGTGAGTGAGATGGTCCCTTCTGTCATGACTCGTAACAGTGATGAGAAAGGTGAGGCTTGCTGTGTTTATGCCTTCCGAAGTGGATTACCGGACTTCCTGGTGACAATTCCTTGGGCTACCATTGTCCTCATTTCAAAAACCAGCACCTAGGCTCAGAGAGGTAAATTAACTTCCCGAAGTGGCACAGACTCTGCCAGCCTTTCAGATCCTACATGCAACCGGGAAAGGATGCTCATCATTTGAGCAGGAGTGTATGTTTGTCCTTCTAGTCACGGAGGCCAGAGGAGGAAGCTGGCTGTCCTCTTTGATCATGCTCCACCTTATTGTTTGACGTAAGGTCTCCCACCAAACCTGATTCACTTAAACTAGCAGGTCCCAAAGACCCGCTGCCCTCACCTCTGCATTGCTGGGACTGTAGCCATCCGCAACCTCAGCCTCACCTTTTGTGTGGCTTCAGGCATTGAGCTCAGACCTCCTTGTTCCTTACTGACTGAGCCATCTCTACAGTCCAAGATGCACTCCTGTTGAGTTAGAGCAAGGCCCCTTTGTGTGCAAACATATCTCCCATTGTACAGGCTGCAAGTGGCTGACATCTTTATATTAAGAAGTAACCTCTCCTCAGAGATTGACTACCCCCATGTCAGCTTCTACAGCTTGGTTGATACTGGGCAGTCTTGGTTTCAGCCCTTACTTGGTCTCATCTGAGTGTGCACTACGCACAACCACACTGCATCGCCAGGGACCTTCCTGTCCCTAAGTGATGAAACTGGGACTTGATCCTAAGCTGTCTGCCTGAGCAACAGATATTGTCATTATCAATATGTAAAGATAATACACAATTTCTTCTCATGAAATGGAGATTTCCCAATATGCATAGAACGCTATCAGATCTATGGTCACTAATGCAGAGCACCTGGCAGTGTGCAGCTGGAGAGACGAGCACCTGGCAGTGTGCAGCTGGTGAGACCACTGGGGACTAAATTCTGTTTTCTTAAGTAGATACCGTTGTTGGTTGAAGAGATACAAAAAGGATCCTGAGGCTGGATGACAAGGGATGGGGATCCAGGAGAGTTCCGAAAAGGAATTGGGATGGTCTGAGCCCACCCAGCAGGCAGTACCGCTGTGCTCAAGGGTCTAGCTGAACTCATGTGCTATTTCTCCATGGACACTGAAAGGGGGTCAGGGAAGGTTGCTCAGCTATTGCAACCATGAGGACCTGAGCTTGATCTCTGGCACCCAAGTGGAAATGTAACCAGCAAAGCAGGCAAACCTATGTCGCTCCAGGTCAATGAGAGACTTTGTCTCTTTAAGTTGTGACTCAGTTTAGAGCTTAGAACTGTGCACAGAAATTGCTCACATAAACGCATGAGGAAGCTTCGTGAAGACAGCAGCAGCTAGAGTTACAACAGGAAGACCGGACAAACTAAAAATAGAAATATTACCGTGTTATATGAACTGTAGAAAGAGAATACCAAGTGTGTATATGCTTATGTAAGTGAAGAAAAAAGCTATTTGCAAAGGTATGCCCTAAACCAAACGTGGAGAAGCAATGGCCAGATTGTCACCTGCTCCTCAAATGATTTCTCTTAGCCATACAACAAACTCATAGAGTAGGGACTACTGTCTGAAGTTCGGTTTTCCACAGAGCACCTTGGAATTGGGAAGCCACTCATAAAGGCCGTGCATCTCAGCTGGGATTTCTCAGGCCACAAATTTCTGTCTATCTTACTGAGCTTGGACCCTCCAGTCCACTGGACTCAAAGGAAATGCCTCCTCTCTAGAGACTGTAGACAGGAGACAAGCAGAGCAGGTGAGGGAGAACAGTCTGACGGAGGAACCGAGAGGGAAAGGGAAGCCGCAGGCCTCGGAAGACCCACGTTTCTTCCCATGTTGCCCAGAGCTGTGCTGCACCAGTCTCTCTGCTCTCTGAGGGCAAATGACAGCACAGGGGAAAACGGAGGACGATTCTGTCAAACAGCTCTGGTCTGGCTCATCATTGCCGATAACCCCTCTGAGAAGAACCCATGCGGCTTTCTGGAGCAGGATGTCAGGGGATGGGGAGGAGGGAAAGAGGTCTATCTCCTATGCTGCAGCAGAGAAAGCGCTGACCCTATCCCAGGGGTTTCCTTGGCAACAGGTGAGTCAGAGGGGCAAGGGTCGGCAGGCCACGCCTCCCACCTTCACGTGGATGTGAACGGACTCCTTCAGTACTCCTGAGGACGTGAGTGTGGAGAAGATCTGCAGTGAGTACGTGATTTCACTCTTTGAATTAAACACAAATCTCTTCTTTTCTCACTGAGCTTTATGAACATGACACAGACGCCTCTGTCCATCTCAGTGCCCGGGCACCATCTCCTGAGGCAGCTGCCCTCAGCCCCGTGCTGGCTCCTGTTCGGCGCACCCCAACATGGAGTCATCATTAAGTAATTAGCGGCACCATTAGGGGTTCGGTTGTTCTTAGCTTTGGAACGTGAGCTTTGTAAAGACAGAAGGCAATTTTGAGCTAATTAATGAGTTTCTATTATCCAGCCCAATGCCCTCCACATAGCAGGTGCCCAATAGACACGGATACATGAAGCTAACATTAAAAATAAAGTCTTCATGTGGTCTCTTAATGGTAATGCGTCTGATAAAAGACTAAGCGATTCTGGATCTTGCTTCATTCATTCACAGAACTACTGGCTCTCACACCATGTGACTGATATGTAAGGCTGTCCCCAAGCCATGAGACTATGGCAATGGCAGATGAGCATTCATCATCCCTGTGTTCAAAATTTGAGCTCCTGCGTCTGGGAAGACGGCTTAGTGGTCAAGAGCTTGGCATACAGACGAGAGGACCCAAGTTAGACCCCCCATCCCCCCAGAATTCATTGACTATATCCTGGTGCTGGTTAGCCAGTTTAGCCAAATTCATCATTTTGCAAGAGATCCTGTCTCAGAAAATACGGTGGAAAGTGATTGAGGAAGGCACCCAGTGTCAACCCCTGGCTTCGTGTGTGCTCTCAGACATGAAATGCAGATACAACCACACACAAATTCAATTCAGTATCTAGGTTGTCACGTCCTGGCGACCTATATGAATGGTGTTCAGGGTGAGCCTGTCGGTTGCTGCCCAGTGCTGGCTTCGTAATATCCAGTTGTAGTTTTCCCAGAGTCCCCCAGACGCTAGCTGGAACTTCCTTCTGTCCTCTCTGGACTCTGTCCTGACACCTACTTATCAGGGCTGTTCGCCAGCGGCACACAGTCTTCTTCCAGGGAGCCTGAAGTTGAAACACCCTCAAGGTGAGATTCGAGACTAATTGGGTGCCTGTCTACTCTCCCCAGCTCAGAGCTGCAAGACCTGGGGGGGGGGGAAGTTACACAAATCAGCTAAGCTCTATCTTCACAAGCAAAGAGTTGGTCCTCACCCCCAGGCTCTGTGATGCTTAATTAAGATAATGTATGTGGTAGCAATGATTGGCTAAGCCTCTGGAGCCCATTCATGGAGGGAAGGCTGGCTTTTCTTTCTGATCTCCTGTGGCAATGCGTGTGCTTTGGGGGGCCTCAGGGAGCACCTGCGGCACACTGTTGCCTCCGAGGCGAGTAAGGGAGGCAAGAGAGATTGATTCTAACAAAGCTTCTAAGATTTCTGGTCAAGTTAGTTTTTTTGAGGTTTCGGGAAACAGACAAGCTCAATACGTGTATGTGGCTGTCATTTCCTGTCCCCTTCCTCGAGACAGCTTTTTCATTAAAGATAAAGAATCCATTTGCTCTTGAATATATTAAAAAATAGTGTCTCTCTCCTTTCTCATTCATTCTGCCTCTCCCTTGCCATTCTCTCGGAGTTATCCCCCCCCCCGACTCCCCTCCCCCCCCCCTCTCTCTCTCTCTCTTTCTCTCTCTCTCTCTCTCTCTCGTGTGTGTGTGTGTGTGTGTGTGTGTGTGTGTGTGTGTGTGTGTGTGTGTATGTGTGTTTGTGTGTGTGTGTGAGTGCACTCTAGTTTTGAGAGAGTTAGATGGCATAATTCAATACTCTCTATAAAAGACATTTAAAACCAGAGGCAGGATCTAAATGAATCTTAAGGTAAATTTAAAAGTCACCTTTTTCATTTCTGAGTTTTTACAAGAAGAGAAAAAGATGCAGCCAGGAACCCAGTGAAAAGAATTGGACAGTGGGAGTTTCCCAGACTCCAGGGCAGAAGTGAATACCTGGCACCTCCTTGGGATGCTTGACAGTGCCTAATGTACAGTGGAGCCTCATAGCCTCAGGCTAAGCCACCACCCTAGGCTAGACCATCACCCCTGCCTCCCCTCTCACCGTGGCCTTACCCCTTCAGCTACTTCAGTGCTTCCTTCATTTCCCCTTGTTTATGTTCTGTAACTGTCCTAAGTTGCTGGATCTATATGCAAATTGATCTTTTCCCTCCCTCCCTCCCTCCCTCCCTCCCTACCCTCTCCCTCCCTCCCTCCCTACCCCCTCTCTCCCTCCCTCTTTCCATACCAGCTGATTTTTACCATGGCTGCTGTGGTTTCAGCCCTCACTTCCCTCCCCTCATTAGGTTTCTACAAAGCTTCCTCTCCACATGTCAGTATGCGCCTCTTTTCTCCCCTCACCTCCTGCCTTTTCACAGCCACTGCCTGGTAGGAGACCAGCCACACCCCTCCTTTGCTGGAAAGCTTTCTGAAAGCCCAAAGTCTTGTCCCTCACTCCTTCCTTGTTTCTGTCCCTTTTATTTCCTGGGCCCAGCCCCACTGGGATCCTTGGCAATCCCCTGGTGCTTCCCTCACAGGTCTTTAACAGACACTGGGGTGATTTTTCCAACATGATCCATCTCACATCTTCAACCTCACCACCATTTCCGCCTTGAAATTGACCCTCCCACCTGACTTCACACAGCAGACACATTCCCTGTCTGGGGCTCTTCTCTTAAGGTGGCATTTACTGCTTCTCTAACTTGCCAGCTTACTGAATGGTTTGCTTATCTGCTGTAAGATGGGCCTCACTGGGTACATGTGCCAGCAAATGAACTTGAGGAGAAGGGTCTGCCTATGGCTTTCTAAACACAACAATGTCTAGCACATAAACATCCCAGTGGGGAAAAGAAAGTCAAACAATCTCTACCTTTTTTTCACCGTTTCTCTCCAGCATGAATTTTGACTGAGCAGAAACAATTGAAGTTGGAGAGTCATTGAAGGTATAGTATTTTTTTAGTCTTCAGAAAGAAAGCAGGAATCCAGTCAATTTTCTCTAAGAGTATAGCTCTCTATGAGCTAACCACACACCAGCAGAAGGTTTTACAGCCAAGAATATTTGGGTAACACAAAGTGGCCTTGATGGGGACAAAAAGGACACAGAGTTTGGTGAAAGGGAAGCTGGGACAGAGGTGTGTACAGTGGAGGGAGGGAGGGTTAATATATCAAAACATAAATGAAATTCTTAAGGATCAATAAAAGTATATGTGTTGCTAGGGTTTGTCTCAACTTGCCATAAACCTAGAAAAGGTGGATCGTAACTGAGAAAATGCTCGCATAAGATTGGCCTTCAAGCAAGTCTGTGATTAATGAATGACACAGTAGGGAAAGATCCAGGTTACAGGGGTGGGAGGAGGGGGCAGCGCCACTCCTGGCTGGTGGTCACAGGTGTTACAACAAAGCAGCAAGCCATGAAGAGGAATAGGTCACTAGGCAGCACTCCTCCATGAATTCTGTTTCAGTTCCTGCTTCCAGGTTTCTGCCTGAGTTCCTGCTCTGACTTCTGTTCCTAATGGACTGCAGCTATAAGCTGAGATAAATCCCTTCTTATCCAAGTTGCTATTGGCTATGGTGTTTCACCACAGATGAAGAAGCCCTAACTATGACAATATACTTTTTAAATTATGGAATAAAACATTTCAAATCAGTAAAAATATGCCTGGTTGGATACAGGGAGTTGGAGACTAGGAATGGATCATTTATTATCTCAATACAAGCATATGATTGATTGCTTACTGTGGGTCAGGCCCTGTGCCAACAATTGGCATCTTATGGGCTGGGTGTATGTATTTTTTACCTTCATGGAAAGAAACAATTGTAACTGATATGTTAGCTGTACTTGTGCTGTGATCAGTACTTGTTCAGAACATAATGGAGGATACAATGTATTCTGTATAATAGCCGAAGTCAATGATGGAGTAGCCCTGGCGGACAACAGCTCCCATCATGATAGGAAGGAGCTAGGGAGAATGCCTTGCTCCTGGGTTTCTTCCTTCTCCTTTATTCCACCCAGACCCCAAGATTCTTCCATGTTGCCTTCTTGATTTTTTCTGTGTGCTCTTGGAGACACACCCAGAAGTGTGTCTTACAAATCCTTTAAGTGTTTCTTAATTCAGCTAACAGTTAAGATGGATCAACCTAAAATGGTGAGTCTACATCAGGAATAGTGGTATTGTGGAGATGCCCATGGGTCTCAGGACAGAAGCTTTGGGCTTGTGGACAGAGTTGGAAAGGCATTATATTTATGTTGAACTCTGAAAGATGAGAAGACATGAACTGGGGGCCAGGGAGGCCTTCCCAGGCAGAGCAAACAGTAGTGAGTACAATGTAGAGGGCTGTGATGGATGCAAGAAAGAGAAGACCAGGGTAGCTTGAAAGGCAGAAGTCCAGAGGAAGACTGAGCTCGCAGTCAGCATCTGAATTGCGCTACATCTTTGAGGCTATCCAAGGAATTTGGTCTTTATTGTACGCCTCCCAAAGGCCAGCAATCTAGGTTTCTACTGCATTGGATAACAAGAGTTGTGTGATACAAAGACCCCCGTGGCTATGATGGAGAAAACAGGAATTGGCTGCATGAAGAGTTGGTTAAGAGGATTTTGGGATTCTGTAGCTACCTAGGTGATAAGTTAGAGACGAGCTTGTGGGTTGGAACAGTGATGGTTAGATCTTCATTCCCTCGTTGTGTGGCCCTGATCTTTCTATATCCTGGATCCTCAGAGATAGATAAGATGAATAACAGGGTGGTTATTGTTATCATGACTACATGAAGTAACTCTGGAACAAACCTGCTACCTGTTAGACAAACTCCATTGATACACAAGTCCTCTTGGCTTAGTTTCTCACCCAAAGGAAAGGTATGGTCATGCCAGAGACACGGCACCACAAAAGGTACCCTGTGATACCAGCTGCCAGTCTGCACAGAGGTGCCAAGACTTCCAGTAACACTGAGCACTTCAAGCTTCTGGAAACTGCAGGACCCTTCTTATATCCTTGACAGAAGACATTCAGAACATCCCGTACATCCACCATAAATCCATTTTCTACGGGGTGCATTAATTATGCACTCCCTTGCCTCCATGAATATTTCAGTATTCATATGCATAAATAAAACATACATTAATTAGAGGTTTGCAATTGGATTTCTTTTCTGACCTGTCATTACCATCAGTGTTGTCCACAGACATAAATCATTCAACATCCCGATCGGGCATTCTCCCCTGTTTAGGTCAGAACAATTGGTTCAAAGAGCCTTGGTGTGTAGTCACCAAGCAGTGACACTGACCAAATCCCTTTGTTTCTCTTTTGTGGAAGAAATTAAAATTATTCATGAGGTACTGCTCAGCTGAACAGTTGGCTCTTTTCCCTCTCTTGCAGGGACAGATTTCCTGGCCAGAGCTTGCTGCTGAAGAATTGAATGTTGGTTAAAAGTGAACATCTCCTCCAAGGGGGGAACATTAATACACTTAATGTTCAGAGAGTCTTGGCACATCCTGCTGGGAGGCTGCCAAACAAATTACATTAGGCGGTTACTCTCACTCTCAATGGGATTAATAGGTGGTCCAAATCTACCGTGTGTCTATCCACTTGGACCAGGTGCAAACAGATGTGTATCTTCAAAGTGTGGTCTGGTGTGTGCCTTCAATGAGCCCTTGATGGTCCCCTCACAAGTCACCCAGATGCAGCAGAACTGGGACCCTGTTCTGGCTTGTACCTACAAGATGGGGTCAGATGCTCAGAGTCTTTTTGTCTTAAATTGTCAGCTTAGAGGTTGACTCGTGGATTATTCTCAAAGCACTCTGGCTTAAGGGTCACTAACTGAAACCTCCAGAATCAAGCAACGTGGACAGGCAAAGTGGGTTGATGGGAAATGAGAGCCGGCAAAGTGTAATAAAGTCAGAGCAGCTGGGACACATGGAGTGTTGGTGATGAATTTGAACACAGATCCCTGCAGTTCTCAGGTCTTAACAAGCCCCATTGAGAAAGGGGTAGGCTCTGAAGCAAAGCAAGAGCTTCTTGGGCATATTTCAAAGTACGGGTGTGTGTTTTGCTGGTGAGTTCATCCTGCAGCCTTCTAGTTCTGCTTGTCTTGTTCTTCAATAGTATTTTGCTCTAGGAATTCAAACAAAGGCAAAACTACCACCTGCCTTAGTTTCTTCCCATGCCATACCATGTGGAGATACTGGCTTCCTTCCTCCTCTGTGCACAGATCTCAGCTTCCGGAGTTTCTACAGCCAGTGAATGCTTGATGAGCCCAACATATATTTTGCACTTTTTGGTGTCTGTGCTACCATGGAAGCCATTTTGCTGTCTGAGGTTTATGCTGTCACCTGGGACCAGGTGGATGTCTGGGATCCGAGATGCCAGTGGAAACAATGTAGGAATCCAGGATCCATGCTTTCGTCTAAGACAACGTGGAAGTCCATCAATCGTGCTGCTGCCGGTTGCTACGGACAAAGAAGCTCTCCTTCAGAAGAAGCAATCCAGACAGCAAGCTGTTGAAGCATCCTTAAAAACCGTGATAACGAAGCTGACATATAGCCCTTCCCAGCTGATGGCTCCTGGCAGGGTCTGGGGTGGGAGTAGAGGAGGACTCAGTTTTCCTTAAGGGGCTGACCACTGGCAGTTTGACCATACTCTAACACAAATGGGACTTGGTGGGTTTTTCGTTTGCTGTTTTCTGTTTTGGTGGGAGCTCTAGTGTTGGAGGGTAGACCTGAGAGGACTAAGAAGCACCAGTGATAGGGGCACATTATGCAAAATTACCAAATAATTAGTAAAAATATTACATTGAAGACAAAAGAGGCCAGCAGTGGAGTCGGCATACACACACACTGAAGGTAACCATCTTAGAATTTTACTGCTGTGGACAGATACCATGACCAGGGCAATTCCTACAAGTACAATGGTTAATTGGGGTTGGCTCACAGGTTCAGAGGTTCAGTCCATTATTATCAAGGCAGGAAGCATGGCGGCATCCAGGTATGCATAGTGCAGAAGGAGCTGAGAGTTTAACATTCTGTCCAGAAGGCAAACAGGAGAAGACTGGCTTCCAGGCAGCTAGGACAAGGGTGTTAAAGCCCTCCCCAACAGCGACACACCTACTCCAATAAGGCCACACCTCCAAATAGTGCCACTCACTTGGCTAAGCATATTCAAACCACCTCAGTGAGTCTTTATAAAAACCCTTTAACTATCAGGTGGACAAGCAATGGTGGTATACATGCGTGGGGCACAGTCTGACAAGGAAATAAGGAATTAAATTGTAATGAGCAAATCATTATCATCTCTGTATTTTCTAGCACTGATATTTGTTCTTCAGGTATTTTGTAAAAATTAGTTATCATGACCAGATGCTCTGTTATGGGGTAAACATACATCCAAAAATCAACTGAGGAATGAGAGGGTACCTCTGGGCTTACAGTTTCAGGCTGCTGTGCATTACTGATGGCAAGTCTAGGCAGGAGTTCAAATATTACATGTACAGTCAAAAGCAGAGACAGAATCCATGCGTAACCCTCAGTTGCTGCTTCTTCCCAGCAGGCTTCTTTTGTTTTTTATACAGCCCAGTTCGTGAGATGTGTTGCACGCATTTAGCGTGGGTTGTGTCCACTTCCATTAACCACCATGGCAACCTCCCACAAACATGCCCACGGGCTGAAAGGATCTGCACAGCTCGGCTCCTGAGACTCGGCTCTCAAGACTCCGCTGCAGGTAGTGGATGTTTAAAGCCAGCCAGCACGCCACCTGTTTAAGTGTACGTCAGCATCCAAACTGCAGCTTCCTGTGTCCTCGCCTCTCATTTCCTGAGAGCACCCACCAGTGTGCTCCCTACTTCCAGGAGAGCATTGTTTGTCTTTCACCTTGAGAGAAAGCATGGAGTGTGTGTCCTCTTGGAGGGTGTTCTTTGGGCATTTGCTGTGCCTTTGGCCCTTTGAAAAAGTGGCCTGTGTTTGAGTCTCGTATTAGTCCACAAATCATCTGAGTCTCTTTGCTACAAAGTTCTACATGCTCTGGCTCCTGACATGTTACTTCTTGCCATCATTTTACCACTTGGCAAAGATATGGTTAAGACCTTTATACAATAGGTGGTTTTATAAACTGCCAGGAAATCGGGAAATGGGCACCATCCTTGGGGAAACCAGTATTATAAATCAAGAATGTTAAAGGCAGTTTTACTCTGGGTCTTGGTCCCTGTATCTGTCCAGAGGTATCTGCGTTGTCCTAGTTGTCCAGAACCTTCTCTGTGCCAGGCTGCGTGCCTACATAAATTCCTCGCATATACCCTTGACACTCCTATGAAGAAGATATAAATACCGAGGCCATTTAAACAGGAGGAAATTGCAATTCAGAGAGGTTGAGTCACTTGTCCAAGACCTTCAGCTGCTGGACCAGAAAAGATCGAGGTTTCAGACCAATGCATTTTTCTCTAGATAAATTACCCATGTAACTGGCCACAGTCCATGATAGTGCTATTTTGGAAGCCCCATTTAATAAGTTAAAATGAATTTTATGGGCAGCTGAGTAATTATTCGACTTGAACCCAATTAAAAATTGAGTGCATTCTGCCCAAGTTGAGGACTTTTTTTGATTAATGCAGGACAAATGGATTTCTCTTTTTAGCCAGAACTCTGAGGCCCAGATGGCTGGGCTGGCTTTCTACAGATGACCCACCATGAAATTTGTATTGTGGACCCACAGGTATCTACCTATCTGTGTCCCTATGCGGACAAGTTGAAGGGCTCCATTTCATCTCCAAATCTAAGCCCCACGGGGGCTTAGAACCTGTGGCCTCAGACATGCTACACATGTGACATTCCATTAAACTGACTCTCCAGCCCTGGTTTTCCATTTTGTATTTTTGGACAGTGCCCTAGTTTATATTCTTTTGCTGTGCTAAGACACCAAACAAAAGTAGCTTGGGGAGGAAAGGGTTTATTATTGGGCTTACAGTTCACGGTACCTCACTGGGGGGAAGCAAGGCAGGAACTCAAGACAGGAACCTAAGGAAGAACTGAAACAGAGGACATGCAGGAACCCTGCTTACCTGCTTGTTTTCACTGACTTTCTCAGCCTGCTTTCTGACATCGGGCAGCATTACTACCCCAGTGATGGCACCGCCCCCCAGTGGGCTGTGCCCTCCTACATAAAAAACTAACTAAGAAAATGCCCTACAGAGTTGCTATGGGAAACTTAATGGTGACATTTTCTCAATCAACATTCCTCTACCCAGATAGCTCTATCTTGTATCAAGATGAGAAAAAGATAACCAGGACAGATCTCAAACTCATAAAATCGCTGATCACGAACTTACCCTGGAGCCTAGACAGGCTTTGAACCCACGATCTTCCTGCCTCATCCTCTAGAGCAGGTGGGGTTATAGGCAGTCAGCAGCAAATCTGGCTAGGAATAGATTGGTCCAGAGAGACAGGATTGTATTAGCTGCAACTAAGTAGTTTGATTAGAACTGCTCCTCTGTAGAAGCTCAATATAGATCAGTGGAAGAACTTACATTTCAGAATCTCTAGCCCTGGACACGCAAACTAGCCTTGTCCTTGGTTGTAAGCCTGGGCACGCCAAACTACTCTCTCAGCACCATTTCTTCTACCTGTTAGTGATAAAACAGACTCAGAGTTGCAGGGAAGAGAAACTAAGCCCAGGGGTTATCACAGAAGGGTGTATGAGCAGGACGTACTTACAATATTTCTCAGCCCAGCTGCTTGGAATCCTCTCAAGCACATTGTCTCAGAAACTGGACCACTCTAGAGCATTGCCCTGAACATGGTTGTACTGTTCCCCCAGTGGTCCCTCATGCTCGGGGATGTTGGAAGGAGCTGCCACCATCTTCTACTTTTAGAATGGATTTCACTCCATATTTCAGTACTCACAGCTCCAATTCCATTCCAAGCAGCCACATCTGGGCACTTGGCATCCTCTGTCAATAGAAGGCTCTGCATCCAAAGGTGGGGAAGATGTTGTTGGTGTCAGAAGATGCATGTAGCAATGGAAACCTCCTGCCCCGAAGGGCAGGCAGTTCTGGAAGGCACTGGCTCCTTAGGGAAACAGTGCTCAGAAGCTCTGAAGTCTACAAGATGTGTAAGGTCCCTCCTTACCCCCAAAGTTATATAAGCAGCCAGGGTTGGCAGGAATAAGCATTCCTACCTGTCAAGCCACCTCCAAGTTCTGTAGGGAGCTCCAGGGTTCCAGCTGTTATGACTGGTCCACGTTGGATTTGGCAGTCTCGGTACTTAGGTCTGTGGTAATATGTTTGCTCAGGGCTTCCCAGGAAACATGTCACATAGCAAGCATGGGCACAAATAGAACAACACACACTGGAAGGGTAGTCACTCATTCTTCATCTGTTAACTGTTTCCTGAGCACATATTACCTACTTAGCAGGAACAGTGCTAAGCCAAGACAGCTGCACACAAGAACGGACTGTGACCATGTTCAACACTATTGGCAAGGTGGTGTTATCATCCTCATCGTCGTCATCATCATCATCATCATTATTGAGACAGTCTTATTCTATATCTTGGTTGACTTGCCATTCACCAGCTAATCCAGTCTGGCCTTAAAGTAGTGGAAATCCTCCTGCCTCAGCTACTCAAGTACAGGGATTAGAGGATTAGAACACTACACTCAGCTGGATTTCCTTTTCATTTTTTATTTGACAAGGCTGGGTACAGCACTAAACACATAATGATGTTTCTGGTAAATGGGCCGGTACTGTCACGCAGAAATACACAATGGGTATGTGTAACAGGAGTGAATTCTCTCTCCCTAACCCAAATGCTCAAACTTGTGTTTTAGGAGGAGGAAATCTCTTGCTTTTCTTTTAGACATAGATACATTTTTAAGTCAAAACACAGAAACCTGACAATTTTCCCCAAACCCATGATGCTGGTTGCTGTAGCTCAATCAAAAGCTTGACAGCTGCCTAGCAGGTGACAAATGGAATAAGGGTTCCTGTGGTACTGATGCGCAGTTTGAAAAGGCCTGTTGCTTGGAGCTCTGGATTGTCTGCTGCCCAGTTCATGCCCTGTGCTGAGTTAACAAACATAATTAAAAATGGAGCGAGCTGGCTTCGGGGCTGTGAGAGCTGCTAGCCTAGCCCCCGGCTGGCTTTTCTTTTGACTTTTTCTGAGTTCAGGGCCTTTGAGGCTCATTGAAGGGAGGGTGAAGACACTACAGAATTGGGCACAAAAATGGGCCTGATTGTCCAAGGGGAAAGACACGTACCTGTGAAGTCTGAGGGGTGGAGATTACTCTGTGGTGCAGAGGAAGGAGCCCTGGGAACTGAGCTGAGTTTGGGAAGGCAAAGCTGTGTTAGTTCTCTGCAGGATGAGGGGTCTGTAACATGCACTGTGGTTGGGTCCTTCATGTCCACGTCATTTGCGATTTAAAAATATGTTGCTGTAGTTAGTTTCATTTTAAATGCATAATGGGATTTAGAATTACCATATTTGCTGTACTGGCTGGTTTTGTGTCAACTTGACACAAGCTGGAGTTATCACAGAGAAAGAGCCTCAGTTGAGGAAATGCCTCCATGAGATCCAGCTATAAGGCATGTTTCCAACTAGTGTTCAAGGGGTGGAGGGAGGCCCAGGCCATTGTGGATGGTGCCATCCCTGGCCTGGTAGACCTGGGTTCTATAAGAAAGCAAGCTGAGCAAGCCAGGGGAAGCAAGCCAATAAGTGACATCCCTCCATGGCCTCTGCATCAGCTCCTGCTTCCTGACCTGCTTGAGTTCCAGTCCTGACTTCCTTTGGTGATGAACCCTTACCTCCCCAACTTGCTTCTTGGTCATGATGTTTGTGCAGGAATAGAAACCCTAAGACATTTGCCAATGAGCCTTTTCTTTTGAGAGAATGTTGTTTCACATGGTACGTGTTTAAAGGGCCTGTCTTCCCACCTCTCCGGTTGCTTCTCATTGCCCCTTGAAGTTGACTAATAGCCCACAGAGTCTGTTTGTACCAGAATACATGGAACTTGTAAGTGTGACTTTATCTGGAGGATAAAATGATCTTTGCAGTCATCATTAAGAACCTTGAACAGAAGATTTCTGAGTTATTCCGTAAGACTTGTAATACAATCACTAAGGTCAAGAGGCAATGAGACTCAGATGCAGCAGCTGAGAGGCTCAGTGCAGGGAGAGGTGGGAAGACCCTCCTCTGATGCCTTGTCAGGAGCATGCCCTATTCAGCTGGGAGAAGTTTCTGAGCTTCCAGCCTCCTAAGCTGTAAAGGCACATTCCCATTGTTTTTAAGTCATTTTGTTCACAGTAGTTTATTATAGTAGGAGAAAGGCTGATATCTCCATGTCTATGGTCTGGCCTTTTCACCCCACACGGCACAGATGCAGAGCCGTTTGATCAGTGCATCTGAGGTGAGAATTCGGGTGCTTATCCTTCTAGGAGTGTGTGAAGATCTCTTGGGTCACAGAGCTGCTGTAAAGTGGTGGGTTTGAAAAAGGAGTTGGATTATCTGGAAGAGAAGAGAGCATCAAGGGTCCTGGGCCACACCCAGGCAGCCCTGCTTTTGGAACTGGCCGAACAACCCCAGGAGGAAGCTAAGGCTGTTTATGTGATCCAGCAGTGTGAACCTAACCTGGGGTGGAAGATACCTGTGGACACAGAGGAGCCATCTCCAGCAAATATGGGACATTTGGCTCCCACAGGTGGGGATGCTGCACTCAGGACCTGTGGAATTCCAAGCCATTGCACCTTAGTTCTTATATACAAGTTCATGGAGAAAATTCCAAGTCTTGGGTCCCGGAACAAAGAGTTGGAAGGCCATACAAGGACTTGCAACCAGGTTTATAGAATAGCAGGTGTTGTTCTCAAAATTGGCGGAGACTGGGGAGGGCCATCCAGGTGGGCGGGACTGAGAGGCCTATACATTTTTGTACCTTACTCTCTCCCCTCTAACTCTTAGCCTCTGTTGACTTTTATATCTTCTCCTGTTCCCAGAAGTCCAAAAGCCAAATGTCACTGAAAATCATAGCATTAGTTAAAGGGAAAGGCACATAAATTATTTCATACTACAAAAGTCCTGTTTCTTACACCCTCATGTTATATTTCTGCCGGTATCTGTTCCCTAAGACCCAATTAGAACGTTGGTATTTCCAACGATGTTTCTGCACACGAACTCTTGCCAACTCAGGGAACACATGTTTTAATGTAAGTCTATGAGTGTAATTGGGTTAATTCCCTAGACCTTGATCTAAAGCAGGGTATGGGGTTTGCTCTCAGCTCTCCATCTGGGCTGCATCAAGCCACTGAGATGAGGTAAGAAACCGCACTGGAGATCCGTGTGATGATGATTAATTCCTGATGCAGCTATAACGAAGAACAAGCCACACGGCTATCCCAGCCATGTTACATTCAGCACTTCCTGGGAGGCTTTGATCTTCATCGAGTTTCAGTATCTCAACAGCACATGTAATTCTCCAGAGATTTCCTAGGACGGTCTGTGTAGCTGTCTCTGGGAAAATGAAAAGATGAGTGCTCCGGTTGCTTCTCACAGCCTTGGAGTTATATGTGATTCCTTAAATTATGGGCCATTGAAAAGCTAACCTTACATTAATGCAGTTTTGTAAATCTTGGGTCTGCTTCTGGCAGCTCCTCACCTGTTTCGTGGAAAAGAAATATCAGCTGCTACTGTGCTGGGTTTGGAATTCCATTTTATGTTTCTGTGCATAAGAACTCTCAGTAAGCTATAAACATCTCTGTAAGGTAGGCACACTCATTATCTGCCTGTTAAAAGAGATGCATCTGGGGTTTAAGGAAGTTAAGAAACCTTTCCTAAACTATCCGACTATTAGTGGTAGGGTTTGGGTTCAGGCTGCCTGGTTCAGGAGTTTGTCCTCTGTCTACTGCTCTGGCTCTCCAATGCACTCCGAGGCTGTTTGGTTCAATTATAAAGCAGCTAACATTAGTTCGGCTCTTGTTAGGGACCAAACGTTTCACAGTGTGTTGTTTGAGTGATTCTCAAATTGCTCAGTTAATCTTCATAATTACCTGGAAACTTAAATAATTCAGATTTTCTAGTTAGGAGGTGAACAGTAAGAGGTGAAGTATGCATTTTAGAAGAAGTTCAGCTGCCTCTTGGGGGAGGGGAAGCAGCAGGCAAATGGGTAAGGAGAACAGGCAGTTTTTCTGTTCTCAGGACCAGTGATCACAATGTCTGCCAGTCTATCATCTGTTTACCCATGTATCTATATGTCTATAAATGTATGGTTTTTGTATGTATGTATGTATGCATGCATGTATGTATGTGTGCATGTATGCATGTGTGTATGCATGCATGCATGTATGTATCTACCTGTCTATCTAGCTATATATCAGTTGTCCATCATCTATCCATTTATTATTTAGTGTTTGCCATTTATCTACTCATCTATTTACGGTCACTCATCACTATTAATCTATGTATTAGCCATCTATCTGCTACCATTTATTACTCTATCATCTATCTCTGCATTCTCTTGTTTATAGTCATCTATACTCCTATCTATCATCTATCTACCCATCCATCATGTATGTATGTATCTATCTATCTATCATTTATCTATCTATCAATCATCTATCTATAATCTATATTCTATCTATCTATCTATCTATCTATCTATCATCTATCTATCTATCTATCTATCTATCATCTACCTATAATCTATATTCTATCTATCTATCTATCATCTATCTATCTATCTATCTATCTATCTATCTATCTATCTATCTATCTATCTATCATCTATTTATCTATCATCTATCATCTATCTATCTATCTATCTATCTATCTATCTATCTATCTATCTATCTATCTATCTATCTATAGGATAGTGTAGAAAGATAACACATAAAAAGGTTGACCCACAGGCATATGTTTTCAAACTCTGAACTTAGAACAAAGTAACTATTCTCAGTGCTGTTTATATGCTGGCCTTGCATCTCAGCCTCTCTGCAACAGTGTTTCAGCTGCAATGCTCTTCTCTCTACTTCTGGGACCTTTCACCTGTCCAGTGCCATTCTAGACTACATAGGCAGGCTGTTGCCATGACTGGTGCTGGGATCTTCAGGTTTTAGCTTCCAGAATGCCTGTGTATACTATTTCCGGTTACCTGATCTGTCATCTTGTTTTTGAAATTTTCTATGTAGCCAAGACTGGACCTTGTGATCTTCCTGATCTAGTCTCCTGAACATCACAACTATAGTCATGCAGATAAATGGCCTCTCTCTACCGTCCAGAGACAGACGTCTTCCTGCAGGGACTGAGATGGTCTAGGATTTCTGGGCTAGGGTCTTTGTTGCAAACATTCTGCATATTTGCAGTTTCTCCAAATGCAAAAGTTTATTCATCTTTTCATGATGTGCTGCTGATCCTTGACTCTCAGCATCTGGTACATAGGTTCCTCCACATCACCTTCGTGGATGACTTGCTATAGTTTTACCCAACTTCTTTATTTGGGTGCGCAGGAGGCAGATGCTTCCCCGGCTCACTTCAGGGCCTATAGCAGATGCTTAGCAAATGAAAAATTAATGAAGAAGTTCATGGAAGGAAGCTCCCTGCTTTGAGCTGAACACTGACAGCAAGCTTTAGTTCAGACAACAGGAAGTGACCAGTTGTGATAGCTCTGGGAGCCTGGCCATCCTCACTCAGGGACATATCTCAGCTCTTCAGCCCGCACAAAGATGTCAACCTCTATAAGCAAAGGTAGAAATAAAATGTGGGCACAGGTACCCGCTCAGCTTTGTGTATCAACCCCGGATTGCAGGATGCTAATGACCGATGGTCAAGGCAACTTCAACTTGCATTTAGTAGAAAACCAAATGAGTGACTGTCTGATTTTCCAGCTTGTCACTGCACAGGAAGATATTATGTGTCAGACTAACTCTGGCACAAGAGTCGGTAAATGTGTATTCTGGTGGTCCGGTCACAACTTGACTGTCTGTGATAATTCTCTGATGATTGTGATGATGGTGTTGGTGGTGAAAATTGTTAGGATGATGTCAGTGAGGTTTTCTCTCTGAAAGTGAACAAAGCTCTATTGTGTCTTTGCCACAGGTCGTTTGCAGGAGTTTTAGAAGCTCCAAATAATACAGAACATAACGAAAAGATAACAAAGGGCCCTCTCAGCTCATTCAAAGGCATAACAGCCCTTGAATAGCTAGTCAGCCACTTTCAGTGGCTTACAGAGCATCTGCAATATCATTTTAGTTCTAAAGAAGTACATGCACTTGAGCAAGTCACTCAAATGGGATTAGATACCATGAGCGGTTCTGCAATTTGCCTTCTGCTGAGGAGGTAGTGACACTGATGGACAAGTAAAGTCGAACCAGAAAAGGAGAAACATGTTCTGTATTATAATACCAGCTCAGGGATCCAAGGTTAGATTGTAAGGCCAAAACCAAGGGTCTGTCTACTTGACATTATAATGGCTCCTAGAAGTGCTGGGTCAGAGTTCTCTCACCCAAACATACATGCTCCCAACAGACGAGCTTGCATCTGTCCTCTTGCACAGCCTGTCCAGCTCCAGTGCTGTTTTTGCACATGACAAGCACTAATCATTTGTTTTATCAGGAAAAGCGGATTCCAGATTTGCTCTAGGCCATCAGCACCTGTAGTTAGAGATAAACCCACGGAGGCTTTTCCTGCCCACCTGACTCGGGCACAGCTTCACACTCTGTACCGTTTCCAAGGTTAGATGTGAAAAGTCTAGAGAAGATGAGGGAAGAAACAGCACTTGGGCCAGTCTCCCCTGTGTGTGCATGTTACGGAATTCCCCTCATTAGCTCATTTCTGTAAACACAAAGCTTCTGTTGACTGTGCCTCAGGAAGGAGGTGTTCTTACCAACATGGGAAGATTATATAGTATGTAAATAAAGAATAGTTATCACCACTTGCCAGGCACTGGACATTTGGAAAACATCTTTGTCTCAGCTCAGTGTAGGAGTGCAGATATTAAAGATGCATGCCACAGCATCTGAATTTTTTTTAACATGAATTCCAGGAATCAGACTCAAGTTGTCAGGCTTGTATGGCAAGCACGTTTGAGCTGTCTCACTATTCATATTTCCAAACGCTTGCCAAAAGGGGTCTTCAATAAGAGGGAACCTCCTACTTGCACCATCTGATTTTTCTATCTTTTGAGTTGATCTAGGTATATATTCATCCAGTAAGTATTTATTTGGCACTTATTCTGTGCCAAACACAGAAATAAAGCAACAAAAGAAACAGAGCCTCTCCATCCTGCCAGAGCTCTCGTTGGCACGGGAGATGTTGTACAGCAAAGCAGAGGAGATGAAGGATGAAGGGACACGAAGTTCATGCAAGATGCTCGGGGATGGGCTTTATCATGCAGCGATGGGGCTGGAGGAAGAAGGTTCAGAGAGTACCATGAAGATGATGCTGGAGAGGAACTGGGCTTAGGTACCTGGCTTTCTCACTGCTCTGTGGGAGACTTGGGATTTCCCCTGGGTGAGGACATGAGTATTGTAAACGGAGAACCTCTCATCAGCACCATTCTGGTGTGTGTGAGGGTTGGGAGGATGCAAAAATGGAAGCCGGCTAACCATTAAGGAGGCCATCGTTACAGTTTAAAGGCAAGGGGTTTGAGGCCACTCTCTTCTTTTCTTTCCTTGTTGCTGTGACAAAAGCAACGAAAGGTAAGATGGTTTTATTTGGGGTCATAATTCAAGGTCACAGTCCACTCTGGTGTGAAGTCACGAGGCATCTGTGAAACACAGGAGGCAGGAAACACAGAGACGAGTTGGTGATCAGTTCCATTTCTTATTTTCATTCAGTTGGGAGAACAGACATGAAGTGCTACCACCCACAGTCAAGGGGAGCCTTCCCTCCTCAAGCTGATCTATCAAACGGATCTAGAGAATCCCTTGCAGGCCTGCCTGGGAGCTTGTCTTGCACGTGACTCTTGGTCCTGTCCAGCTGACAATTAATGTTAATTATTAAAACCACAGCACGGTGCAGAGAGCAGCTGCCGGGTCCTTGTTCTGTGCAGTGAGCAGATTGAATGGAGAATCGCAGAGACAGAATGACAAGAATTTTCAGTCTCTGCTGTTCTTCAATAAGTCAGCTACGAAAGAGCTCAGTGACCTGGGTCCTATGCCACATGTCCTGTGTCCCGTCTCCTCCTGGGCAGAGTCAACAATGCTGCCTCAAATCTGTGCTTGCCAACTATGTTCCTCTAGCAAGTAACTAGACCTCCCTGACCCTAAAGGTCTGTGTGAGCGTGGCTTTGTAGGTTTGATTGCAATGCTTGTGAAGACCAGAGGAGGGTGTCAGACCCTCTGGGGTTGGAACTGCAGGCAGTTGTGAGTTACCTACCTGACAAGGGTACTGACTACTAAACTCTGGTCCTCTGCACTGAGCCATCTCCTCAGCTTTGACCACAGCTTGGTCTGTAAATCCAAACAGTGCTATCAAAAAGTGTTGTGGGGAGGGGATGGGACTGGATTTAATGAAAGCACTTCATGTGTTCAAATAAAATTCTCAAACAACAATAGAAAATGAAAAAGAAAAGAAAGAAATGGAAGGATAAAAAACACCTTCCATGGGAGTGGATGGATTTGGGTCATATGACTCAGGCCACCTTGCTTGGGGGCTCGCATATGACAGATGTAGGCTAGATATTGGACCTAAATCCTCTTTGGAATCATTATGGGATTAAATTGATGGATGAATAAGCTGGCTTATCCACATTGAAGAACAGCAGAAATTTGTGAATTTCAGTCCAGGGACCACTGACCTTACATTGAGGCCACAGAAGCTCTGAGACTGTGTTCATCTGTTTCCGTGGAGATACAGTAGAGACCAGTCAATTGAGAGGAAGCCGAGGTCAAGATCACTCAACCACTTGATCAAGACATTTAGATCTCCACCCCCACCTGCCCTGTTTACTTGCTTGTGAGGGAGGTGGGGGGGGCAAATAAGAGTACACAGGGTCTCTGAGCAATGAACACCCCCAGTAGTGCCCTTATTCCTGAAGTTCACCTTCATTCTTGCCTCTTGTCTGTCCAGGGCTATAGAAAATTGCATGGTGCCCTTCTACACACAGACACAGCACACTCTGGGACCAGGGAGTTTGTTATTGGAGATTGTTTATTGAAATGCCGCCTGCTGCCTGTTGGACTTTCCTGAGCTGGTGTCTGTTCAGATAGACAGCTGCCTTGTTATTGCAAGCAGAGGTAACACATAACTACAACTTGGTCTTTCTTGGGGGGGGGGCGTGTAGGGTAAGGGGACAGGGCTTAGAAGGAGAAGGACCAGGGTTTGCTAGTGCTATGTCCTGTCTTCTCTATGATATAACCATTCTCTCAAGTCTTCTCTTGTTTCTTCCCCATCCTTTTCCACTGGATTCCACAAGGGAACAGGTTAACCAAAAATTTCCAAGAGCATCATGGTAGTCTTGAAGCACTTTTCCCTTGTCGCTGGTCTAGCTTCATCCTCTGCCCTTTACAACTTGGTTTTGTATTCTTCCTTAAGCCACAGGACCTTTGCACATACCGGCTCTCTTTTAGTGGGAGGTGCTTAGGAAAACGAAGCATTAGGGAGCAATATACAGTCACTACAAAGCAGATACACCCCAACCCCAGGCCCACTCCCCACTTGTGTGTCCTTGGGAGTTCATAGTCATTCCTGGTTTTTATTTAAATGTGTCTACTCTCCACACCCTCCAAAGGCCTGCATCCTCACCAGCTGAACGTGAATCACCCCCATACTGAGTACACAATCAGGTGTCATGTTCAGTGCTTAGTATCAGCAGCAGCCCTACTGGAGCCCCAAAAAAGCCCAACTAATTATAAGCCTGTGTTCCGCGCTGTTATTATTTGAATGTAACAAAGGCACCTGCCACGTTAATTATGCCCTGCTAATAAACATCTCCAGGCAGCCAATCAAGAATGAGCCGGTGGGGGGGGGTGCATGTTGAGAAGGCAGCTCTTGGCATCACATTGTCAAACTTCCCAGGGTTCCGAGATGTGTTCATTCATTTGCAGCTCCTACAGCCTGCACCCAGACCATCAGGGGAGATTAGCTGGCGAAACTGCAAGAGAGATAAGACATCCGGAAGAATCCGTGCAGAGGAGGAGCAGAACCTTCCTGCCTTGTGTGTTCAAAGGGACAACATTACACTGAGGATGGGGGTGTGTGGAGGAGAAAGACTGAAGGAGGTTTCGCATCATGACTGTATCTTCTAAGCTCCAACCTTTTCTTTTCTGTTACTATATAGAAGCATACAAAGGCTCAAGGGCATACCTAGGATACAGCTTTTCTTGTTAAAACATTTTTATTATAATAAATCTGAGTCATGTATACATTCATTCTATTTTACAATTATCTCTTGTGCTATTATAGAATGTATATAATCTAATCTGCCATTTTAACCATCTCTAAATGTGAAGTTCAAGGGCATTAATTACTACCATGATGTTACAAAACTATCACGTCTGATTTTCCAAACATTTTTGTCATCCCAGACAGACAAAGTGGAACTCTTACACCTTGGTTGGCTGTTCACATATGTTTAGAGCCCAAATCCAGAGCAAAAGTAAAGCATTTCTGATTTCCAACACATCACTTTGAATATCTTCTCAGAGATACCCTTGTGCTAGTCAGATTTTTCTAAAGCAACAGTGTGGGGGAGGGGGGAGTTAAAAGAGGTTTGTTAGGTTATGTCAGATTGGTGTACAGTGTGTGGGGTCTGGGTTGCCCAACAATGGCTGTCTCACCCAGGAGATGCTGAGATCCAGCTGATGCTTAGCTCACCAGGCTGACTGCTCTTGTTGGTTCATGTGTGGTGACTGCCAAGTGGATTGGACTGCAGCTGCTGATTTGTAAATGGTGTTTGCTACCGGACTGAACTGCTGATATCTTGACAAAGAAGACTGGACTCGTCCCCAAAGAACTATTTCTAAACAGTTCTACTTCCCTTGTACCCTAACAACTTTCCTTTTCCACTACATCAAGTGGGTGGTGGGCTATGGGAGAGGCTGAACCCTTATTAAAGAAGGTTGGAAAGACACATGCCTTCAAGTAATAGCCATTATTATCTCAATGGTTGGAATTTAGATAATTTACATGACCACCCTTCATCCCAAGAAGTTGCAGAGCTTCCAAGTGGCAGAGATATAAGCACAGATTTAAGAGACTCTTGTAGAGTCTGGATTGCCTTTGTATATATATTCAACACCCACAATGCTACAAGGTGAAAGCTGTTTCGGTTCAGTTCATACACGAAGGAACACAAACACTTGTTGAAATCTCCAGGGCTAGCTGACGGGGCTATGCTCCAACACAGGATTCCCACTCTAAGGTGGCCATCATCAGCGGTGTTATTGGAAGTCTACATTAAGGGCTGGTGAGATGGTCTGGTATGTGAAGGCATTCCTCTCCCGCCTGGCAACCTCAGTTCATTTCGAGGACCCGTGTGATGGGAGGAGAAAACTGATGCTCGTTAGTTGTCTTCGGAACTCCCCATGTTCCCCGTTCCCTGCCCGTTAAATACATGAACATGTAACTATCTGTGCCGCTCTGTGGTATAATAAGAGCTGGCTTGTGCCAACCTTGAAAGGACAGTCCATCCACCAGAAAGTTCTGCCTTTCACGGAGCTGAAATTGCCCTCTTTGCAACTTTACCCAGTTGCTTCCAGTCTTTAGCACTTAATTACCGCTTGTCTTCTCTTCCTCTCTAATTGTCTCTGTGGCTCCTCCCTTCTTCCTGGCTCCCTTGTGAGCATCTCCAGGGCAGAGTCCTGTAGGATCAACGCCTCCTGGAGCAGCAAAGGAAGAGCTTATGAGACACATACTTGTTGGTTGAGAGTTCTTACAAGGATTTCTCCTCAGTGTGTCATCAAAGGTCCGTGGAAAACTGCATAGAAAGGTCACCAGGAGTTTGCAATTTAAATGTGCCCAGTTTAAATGCAATTTGGATACTTTTAAATAGATAGTATAGTCAATACTCAGAAGTTTTATTCCTAATTGCTGTCATGTCCTCTGTGTGTGTGTGTGTGTGTGTGTGAGTGTGTATGTGAGTGTATGTGTGTGATGCATACACATCAGCCTGTAATACCCGTTCATGCAAACATGCAAAGGCTCATGCAAATATCACATTTAACCCGGACACATTTAAACTGCAAAACCTTGTCTGATTGTCTCTCACTAAACTGGAAGCTCTGAGTTTTGATGGGGATATGCCTGTATCCACTTTTAAGTCACGGGTCTTTGTCATAGCTTGCACAGTCATCTTCCCAGCCCAAAGGATTTCAACTCTGCAAGTCTTTTTTCTTCAGTACTGTGCAGATGACCAAGCAGAAACGAGGGCATAAAGTGAATAGAGTCAAGACTGCATGAAGTAAGGTCAGGGTGAACTTGCATGCCTGAAACTCTATTGGCTTCAAGGGGAACTATTTCCAAAGATGGCTTCTGCTCTCAGATACAACCACACATTCACATTTCCCTTACTGTAGCGCCTTCTCTGCTTTCCTGACTAGAATTTGGCAGCATTCTTCTCATAGCTAGTGACTGAAACCCCACTCAAGGAGGCACAATAGGAATGGGGAAAGAACCTTACAGCCTGTCCACAGAGCTCCTGCCTACATCTTCACAGCAACTTCAGAGGTCAGAGGATACCATGTTACCCCATTCTATATGAAGGGAGTCAAGAAGAATTCAGAAAGCACCACACATGCACATGTGCATACACACACACACTCACACACACACTCACACACACACACACAGACACACACACAGACACACAAACAGACACATGCTTATACACACAGATACACAGACACACACACACTTACACACAGACACACACACACAGACACACAGACACACAGACACACACACACACACACACACACACACACATTTCTTAGGATAAAGATATTGTTCACACAGCAAAGATAAAACCTGGAGTCTAAGTTAGCTGGTGCCGCATGAGCGACTGTCATCAAAAGCCTGAGGCTGAGTCTGGACTCACTGTGAAAATCTCACAGTTGCTATTCAGTGCTCCTCCTCAGCCCACGAGATGTTTTCATCCACACTGAAGCCCCACATCCCCATCATACAGCGACTGTAATCGGCCATTGAATAGTGACTCAGGCAAATAGCTGTTGGCGGCAAAAGGTCCAAAGTAAGATATCTGCTGTTCTCCTCAACAATGCCTTCATATCCTGTCCCAGAAATGCCAACTTCCTTTTTTCCAGAAGGTACTTCTGTTCCCTCAGTCACTCATCATAACCCCGTTCCAGACGCTGGGTGATGTTGGGGGCAGCGGCACGTAGCCAGCCCCCTGGAGCTTGGCTGAGTGTGGGTGGCAGTCGGGATCTATTCTACTTTGCTCAAGTAATAGCCAGACACTGTTCTGCTAGTGAGATCTAGCTGTCCCCAGAAACAGAAGGATTATCTTATGGTCCCAACTGTTAAAAATGTTAGGGTAATCTCAGTGCCTGTAATCAATGAGGCCAAACAGATTCTTTCTTAAAGTTATTAAATAAATGAACCAAAAAAAAATCCAATCAGGTGAAAGATTTTTTTTAGACTTTCAAAGGGCAACAAGTCATTTAACTGGAGCATCACCTCCATGATGGACTTCTTCCTTCTCATGAACAATCAAACAATACTTTGTGGTGTTTCATCTACCTGCCCCAAGTTTACTGTAATGCTTTACCACTTGACATCCCTTCAAACTACATATATATATATATATATATATATATATATATATATATATATATATATATATATGCATTCACTTCATGGCAAAGCAGAGGCTCAACAGGGACAGCCTGGACTCCATTTTGAGGCAAATGATGAAAGATTTGCTAATGGCTTGTGATGTGAGAGAGAAAAAAGGCAGGCCAGGAATGAAGCCAGTAGTTTTTGTCTAATCAGCTTGGCAAAGTTGCTAGTGATTAAGATAACAGGACATTTGGCCAGTGTAGATCCTGAGATGTGTGCAGTGTTTAGCTCTGTACCTTTGCAGTTAGAGAGGGAAGATGCTAAGAGGCAATTAAATAGGAAAAGAGGGTGCTAGAGAGGAGAGTAACAATTATGGCCATAGCGACGGAATTAAAGGTCCAGAGGTTGGGAATCATTGGAGAAACTGGATCTAGAGAAGAGAATGAGTTAGAGACTGTCTGGGGCACAGACACAGGAAGACAAGTAGCTGGGAAGCTGCAGGAGGAAAAACATGAGGGTGGTATTTCAAGAGGGAGAGACATAGAATGGCCAGTGGTCCTGTGAGCCGCATCATGTTTGAGCCCACAGGATGTTATGGCTGGCTTTGACAAAGATGCCTTCATGACACGGCGGGGAAGACAGTTGGAGAGGATTAACTCTGTGTTGACAGGAAAGGAAAGCAAAGTATGGAACTGTAGCCGAATAGACAATGTGCAACTTTTCTGAGTGAATCTCCTGAGGGAAATGATGCCTGACACATGAACCAAACAGTAACAACAACAACAACAACAGCAGCAGCAGCAGTGATTGCAGGCCTGTGTACCTCGACTGACTGGAGGGGAGGAAGCACACAGAACAGAGCATCCAGGCTTAGAGCGCTCCCTGCTTTTGCTGAGTAGACTCTTCCCAGATGACATGCTCTTGATTTCCCTCCTCAGAGCCACTTCAGACTTCCCGGAGAACACTGCTGCCTGGAAGAACAAAGCCCAGGATGCAACGCTTGCTATTTCTGCTTTGATAACCATGAATTAGAGAGAAGAGAGAAACAAGAGGTGACAGGGACTTTGTCTGAGCTGCCGAATTTAGGTGTGTGAGTGCTGAGCATGTTTGCAGCATCACCTTGCTCGGGATGTTTTCAAGGTTAGGAGACTTTTTCAAAAGAACAGGACCACAGAGACATACTTGAGGACATCATCTAGACATTTAGCCTAAGGAAGCTGAGTGGTTTCTTTTAAGGCCAACCCAATAGCAAATATCAGCAGAGGCTGATGGAGAACAGGCAGCTAACCTCAGGGAACTGAGATTTATGAAGGTCTTAGTGAACTTGCCCGTAGTGAGGGAAGGGGACAGACATTTCCTCACACTGCCATTTTCAACCCTTCCCCTAGACGGTTAAGGACCTTGACTCAGAACAAAGTAGGATTTGGATCTTTGATGCTGAAAAGAATTCTAGACTAGGTAGCTGGTATGTTGAAGCAAAGTTGGAAGTTTTATCAAAGAGATTTTAAAATAGGCTTACACATGAGAAAGCCCAGCAGAGTCAACTAACCTGGGCCTTTGGGGCTCTCAGAGTCTCAACCACCAGGAACATACAAAGGTTGGACCTAGGTCTCTCTGCACTTATGTAGCAGATTTGAAGCTTGGTCTTCATGTGGTTCCTGAACAACTGGAGCAGGGGGTTATCTATCTATTGTCTGTCTGTGGGATGTGTTCTTCTAGCTGGGATTCCTTGTCTAGCGTCAGTGGGAGAGAAATAACCTAGTCTCCCAGAGGCTTGAAGTACCAGGGTAGGTGGATACACAGGGACCTCATCCACTCATGAGTGAAGAGGAGGGGATGGGAGAAGGATTGTAGGAGTGGGTGACCAGGAGGAGGGTGGTAGTGAGCAGGATGTAAAGTGAATAAGTAAAAAAGAAAATTAGATAATAAAAACAGAGAACAAGAGGTGCTCTGAAGAGGGTGAGAAAAGCCCATGTGAGTGTGTATATATCCCAAGGGAGAAGAGAGAAAGTTACAAGTAGCCATCTTAAAGAGAAAAGAAGCAATTCTTTATTTTCGCATTTAGCCATCAATTCCATTTTGGGTGACTCCCAAGTTACATCTCAAAAGGTTGCTAAGAAACCACCCCCCACTTGCCTTTTCCTTTTAATAGCAGAACTGTCTGATGTGGCCCCAGAGACCTTGGATGGAACTTTGATCCGATAAAATGAAACAATAAGCTGTTGGCATTGTACAAAGGGTTAGGCTCACATCCCTTTCCTATAGCTGGATTTTTGAAAATTGTGGGTTCTTATCTGGGAAGAGGGAAAGACCTTACACAGTGGTTAATTGTGGTGGAATTCTTGTTGCCCTGCTCACAAATGCTACAGCTGGGTTCCAGAGACTGGGGTGTGGGGGCATCTGGTTCACTTCTTACATTTCTAAGATGTCCTCTGCCCTTCTCACACCAAGGATGCTCTAGGCAGGTCCAGCGTTAAGTATTTGGAGACTTCTACGTGAGTGCTGGGAAAACACAGAGGGCAGGATGGGGAAACCAGGTACGTGGGAAAGACTCAAAGCCTCAGAGAGCTGTAGACTCTGCACAGGAGAACCTGAGAAGTCTCTTTCTGACACAGGGAACAGCAGCGGAGGTGCAAGGAACACTGAACACCGAGCTGCTGGAACTGGTTGAACTAAGTTCTGAGTGCCTTTAAAGTTAATTTTAAGGGTGTGTACAAAGTAATGGACTTCACTGTGTCATTTTCATGTGTTTGTATATTTATATAATACGTATATTAATGTATAATATGTATGATATACATTATACATATATGATGGGCTTTGCTCATTTGTGCCACACCTACCACGCCCATTGCTTCCCTTCCTGCTTATCTCCTCCTTCCTTCATCAGTACCCGTACAGAGTGCATTTGTCTGTCCGTCTGTCTGTCTGTCTGTCTCCATATGCATTATTAATTCTAGGTTGTACATATAAAAAGAAGTATATTCTTTCTTCTTTTCCCCATTTTTTTTTTTTGTTCTCACACACTCTTTTCTTAGAGACGGGGCTGTAGCTCAGATGAGGCTGTAGCTCAGGGGAGGCTGTAGCTCAGAGGAGGCTGTAGCTCAGAGGAGGCTGTAGCTCAGGGGAGGCTGTAGCTCAGAGGATGCTGTAGCTCAGAGGAGACTGTAGTTAAGAGGAGGCTGTAGCTCAGGGGAGGCTGTAGCTCAGAGGATGCTGTAGCTCAGAGGAGACTGTAGCTCAGAGGAGGCTGTAGCTCAGAGGAGGCTGTAGCTCAGAGGAGGCTGTAGCTCAGAGGAGACTGTAGCTCAGCACCGCAGCCAGAGCTTGTTTTACAGGAGTTTTATTAGAGGCACAATGGAGCTGGGCACATTGGAATCACAAAGTAGAAAACCCTTGAAGAAGTCAGTTTCTCAGGCAGTGGATCCCCGAATGGATAATCTGGGTAGAATGCTGAGGGCCCAGCAGCAAGTGTGGGAAGTTCTGAAGAGGTTTCTGTAACTTGGCTGCGTGCCAAGTAAGCGTCTGGCACATGACCATGAACTACCTGTTCTTTATGGTCTGAAGTCGAGAGCTGCTGTTTCCCGGACACATGGCTCTGACATTAGGGCTACTCAGTTGAGCACCTCCTGGAACCATAATGGAGGTGACTTCAGATGGCAGCTGCTTAGCTCAAGCAGAACAGGGACAAGCATGAAACAGAGAAGTCACAGAAAGAGAAAGGCATTCAGTTCCTAACCCTGTCTCAGTGGGTTCTCCCACACTTCTGAGGGGATCCTGAGTGAGGTGCTAATGGCTCCTTACACCCTTTATCAACACCAGCAAAGCAAGCCTTGGCTCAAACATTCAGGCTCAGGAACCCCCCCCCCACACACCATAGAACTCAATACTCAATAGAATGAAACAACTATGCATTTACTTGCATTTACTTAGAGGTAGAGTTAACAATAGTAATTTTTATTTCTATTTTTATTTTGCAGCCATCTTACAGTGCTAGGAAGAGAGCTGGTTTTTTTTTTTTTTTTTTTTTTTTTTTTTTTTTTGTTTGTTTCTTTTGTTTTTGTTTTTTTTTTCTGGGTGGCACTAAGGCAGATTTTAGCGTCCTTCTGTGTATTGTATTACCGGTTATTTTGTTTTGTTCTGTTTTTGAGTGAGCAATATTAAGATATACTAAGCATCGGATGACACTTGGGTGTGCCCAAGAACTCGGTGTGAGGAGTGGAACTGAGCCCTGACGTCATCATGCCCCGAGATCATGCCTGCCATATGCCACACACCACGTGCACCCAATTCTTTGCAGTAAAGAGGCAGAGCTATGTGAGCAGATCAATGGTTCACTGAGGCTGAGGCCCTGAGCCAGGCAGAGGTCCTTGGCTGGAGTGATGGAGTGCATTCTGTATTGATGGTCATATGAAGCAATGAATCTACTAGAACGATTCAGTAATTCACTTAAAATAGCTTCATGGTGCAAATTATCTTTGAGTAAAGTTTAAAACTCTTTGTTGTTGTCTTTGTTGGTTTTGTTTTGGTTGGTTGGTTTTTGTTTTTTGTTTTTTTGAGAGACACAGGGTTTCTCTGTGTATCCCTAGCTGTCCTGGAAACCACTCAGTAGACCAGATTGGCCTTGAACTCACAGAGATCATCCACCTGCCTCTGCCTCCCAAGTGCTGGATTAAAGGCATGCGCCAGCACCCTGCCAGTTTTCAAATTTTGAGAGTCCTCAAGACAAAGTAAAATCTCGAGAGGAAAACCTTCCTTCGTTTGAACAGCTAACAGTTTGGAAACACTCATCATTGTGATGTGTGTTTGAACTCTTGGTCCTCAGTGGCTGGAGCTCTGTGAAGCCTTTAGGAGGTGACACCTTCCTGGAAGGAGTGGCTCAGTGGGTGTGGCCTCCAGGGTTCACAGATCACCTTCACTTTTTGTCCGTTCTCGGCATCCTGACTGCAGCTGTACTATGAGCTACCTCATGCTCCTGCACCATACTTGCCCTGCAGTGATGGACTCTATGCTTCCGAGACCAGAGATAGACCTTCCTTTAAGCATTGACAGCACATGGCCCGTTGTGACCGTTAGAGCTGCCCCAGGGGCTACTTTGAGCGAACACTTATAAAGATGTTCAAACAATATTGCTTCAAGATCCCTGTCATATGTTTGCATTTGGTCCTCGAACAGCTCTGTTAGTGGTATAGATGCCACTAGAAATAAAGCCACCCCTGGCCCCAGTGTAAGGGTGAGTTTACTCAGTACCATCCAACAGCATAGCTGGGGGTAGGGATGCGCAGTGTCTAAGAATCATAGTTTGGTCATGAAGGTGAGCATGACTTATTTATGGCAAAGGCCAGTATGTCATTTCTGAGGGCACAGGATAGAACAAGATGAACCAGCATGTGATCACTGGGTCTAGTAGGTTAGTATCTCTCTATCTCTTGTCCCGTTTTGGACTTTCTCATAAACAGACCTAACAACGAGTGTCATGGAGTGTTAATCATCTTTATAGATGGGTGACCCTCTCCTTAACAGTTCAGGAGACAGCTCCACTGGAGAGTGACACCCCGGCTAAAAATGTCCTGCTGGTGTTGCAGCGGGTGGACAACCCCACTGCAGAGGTTCCTTTGGGTTTTTAAGCTTGTGCAGATTGAAATAATTACTGCTTGTGACTTCCTTGATGAGGAAGCAACTCTGAGATGCAGACAGCTGGGTAAATGAAGGGGCAGGACAGCCTCTCCCGTGGAAATCCCATCTGTCTGAGGTCAGCCCCTCCAGAGATGGATGCATGAGATGGAAAAGGCTCTCGAGAGCTCAGCTGGGCATCTGTCTCTTCCTCTGAGGCCAGGGCTGATCTCCTCGTTTGCTGCCACTCAGTGCAGTTTCTCCGATGCATCTCTCTTGGCGTCTGCCTGGGATCCCCACAGTAGAAACTTCTCCCTGCAAAGCCATGGCAACCCATTTAAAACCAAAGGGGGCACAGCCATCCCCTGCTGCGGATTTCTGCGGTGGTTTATTTCATTAAGAGTAAAACCAGATTAGGTTGTTGTTCCCAGTATTTCTTTATCTTTGGCCACTAAAATTTTATCCTGTCTTTTTTGCTGGGTTTAGCCTTTTCACAGTATAAGTTTTTATTTATTCTTTTTTTTATTGGATATTTTACTTATTTACATTTCAAATGTTTTCCCCTTTTTCGGTTTCCCCTCTTGAAGATGGAGTTGTGTTTGTGGCAGCGAGAATTAAAATATGTTTTATTTAAAAACAAGACAAGGAATTAGAACTAAAAAAACACAAACAAACAAACAAACAACACCAACAACAAACCCAACCTGGAAGTGAAGTCAAATCTGATCTCAGCTCCTGCTGCCCACGTGTGATTCCTGACTCAGCCGGGGCTGCTCATATGTGATTCCTTCCGAGGAGCCTAAAATGCAGTTGTTTAGAAGACAGGTGCATTATGGGTACACGGCATCCTGAATGTGAATCCTGGTGTTTGGGATATGTGAAGAGAGAATGAAAAATGCTACTCTAGACATTAAAACTTTTATTTTTGGGATTGCATATCATGTAACCACATACTCAGTTTCCTAAGTAGCCAAGGATGACCTTGAACTTCTGATTCTCCTGCCTTCGTTTCCCTTATGCTGGGGTTACACACTGCATTTTGTACAGTGCTGGGGACTGAACTCAGGGCTTTGTGTACATTAGGCAATGGAGTCATAGTCCCAGCCCCTTAGCTAATGTGTCTTTACAGCATCACTGTTAAAATGATAGCATTTCAAATTCATTCATTTAATAAAATATATTAGTAACATTAACATATCAATGTTTATATATTAATTGAAGCTTCACTGGAGCTTTTGAAATATAGCCATATAGAAATAGATCTATTTATTGAAATAAATACCAGGCGATCTTATCATATACAATCTAAAATGTTGGCCTCCAGCAAGTTGAGTCTCAAAAAGCTATAGCACTGAATATATTTTCATTATGAAGAACTGAGGGACCATAAACAACATGTGTTTAATCTGATTTAGGCTTTATTCAATATGTATAGGTCTTAAAATTCTCACACAATCTCATTACCCACTCGGGCCTGACGTCACAGCCTATAGTTGCAGCCATATGGGAAGTTGATGCAGAGACATGGCAAGTTCAAGGCCTGTCTGTGCTACTGAGTGAATTCAAGGCCAACCTAGGTAATTTAGTGCAACCCTGTCTCAAAACAGAAAACAGGGATGGGGAATTTTAAGAGCAAGAACTGGATTGAGTTGAGGGACAGTCAGGGGGTGGATTTGATAAAAATAAAATATATTCATATATATATATCTATATATATATATATATATATATATATATATAGATATATATATATATATATGTTCCTAAAGAAAATAAAAAACTTGGTAGATCTGTATAAATAGCTCAGTGGTAGAGCTTAGGATATACTGGTTCCTAAATTAAACTGCAGAGAGGGAGAGGAGGTGGGGGAGAGGAAGAAGGAGAGAAAGAGAGGGAGAGGGAGGGAGGTAGAGAGGGAGAGAGAAAGAGGGAGAGAGAGAGAGAGAGAGAGAGAGAGAGAGAGAGAGAGAGAAAGAGAGAGAGAGAGAGAGAGAGAGAGAAAGAGAGAGAGAGAGAGAGATGTTGTCAGTTACCAATCTGTGTTTCTGTTTGGCTGTCCTGATTCTCTCTTACCACCTTTGCCTCTTGGCTCTCAGTGAGGAAGACAGTCATTCTGAGCACACTGGAGAGCTCGTCACCTGTTTAGCACAGCCCTGACTTCCAGATCTGCCACCTCTATTGAGAGGCAACCAATCAGCTGGGAGGCTTTCTCTGTTCATGTTTCCCAAACGAGCCCCCTATTCTTGCCTGGTTTCATTTCTGTGCATCTTGCAGAGGGGATGTTTCAGTTTGGAGGAAAGAGCCACACAAGCCTGGACCAAACACATCCCGGTATAACTGTGGAAAGAAATAGCTGTAAAAATCTTCAGCAATCAGAATGCGCCATGCCTTGCTGTTTGTAGACTTTTATACATGCTGCCTGATCTTAAATATACATCCTTTTTTTATGCCTGGAAAACTGGCCACCATTCACGAGTGAGCGTCAATATCCCTTACTTGTAAAGTGACCTCAGATTCTCTCTGGGTGGGGGAGGGGTTAAGTGGCTGCCTGTCCTGGAAGCCTTCTCAGAAATATGTAGATGCTCTGCCACTGCCATGTCCTTGTGATAGCGGAGATATTGTATCATGACCTTTCTTCTTGGCATCAGCTTCCCTTCTAGACCACGGTGTAGGACCATTGCTGTGCATTTGGGAAGGCTGAAGAATGGATCTATGATGGTAGAGATGGGCGAATATGTCTGCTCTGCCCAAATGGTGAGTGAGTAAGACGTGTGTGAGAATGAGCTTGTATTGGTTGCTGAAAAGATGAATCAAGAGTGTAAATGAAGGGCAGAGAGTAAGTGAGCGCCCCTCCCAGCAGCCAGTCTTTGCTCAGCACCCCTGGATGGCTCAGCGTAATGAAGGCAGAGACCTACCACCTTCCCCAGGGGTGGGAGGACTTGGCTCCAATGTGGTTAGAGATGAGCAGGAATGTTCGTGATACCAAGATGACAAAGGTCTTAGAAACAGTTGTAGGAATTCCCAACATGAAGATAAATGCATTAATGTGCTGGGATTCTTCATTTTGGGGGACAATATGACATCTTAGGCAATGGAATAGCCTCAGGCCTTCTCAAAAAGCATGTACAACCACATGCTTTGGAGTGTCTTCCACAGGCTAATGTATCTGAATACTTAGCACTGTTTGGAAGGCCATGGAGCCTTTAGGAGGTGGGGCCTAAGTCACAGAAGTAGGTTGCTGAGAAGTAGGCCTTGAGGCCTTGCCTCTGGAACTTCCTTTGCTTATTTATCTACCCAAAGGTAAGAAAGACCACCAAGATGGACAGCATCTCCCTAAACCTGACTCAATAAATAAAATCTTTTCTCTGTCGCATTGTTTAGCATCACAGAGACAGGAACTTAATGTTGGGACTTCACGTGTGTCTACTGGACATAGTTGAATTTCTGTTGAGCTGACATTCCCTGCTTGAGGAACAGAGTGTGGGCCAGCCACGTCCTCAAAATCTCACATAGCTAGAAAACCCTGACCTCTTCACAGTATAGGCTTAGAAATCAACCCTATAGATGACGTTATCTTTCTAGACACTTCCTATGTTTCTGTATTCATCGGGACATGTTTGTCTTTCTTTCCCTCCAAAAGCCCAACAGGAAGAAAACAGGAGTGTGTAAAACATGACCTGCACCCAGGTAGATAAACAGAGCACTGTATTGGGACACCTTAATTAATGGTGGTGCCAAGCCCTCTGCCTCGCTTCTTGGATGCTATACACTATGCAAATAACAGATGACTCAGTTCCAGGCAGGGCTCACTAAATTCCTATCTAGAAGGGGCAGGCCACATCAGAGAGAAATCATTAATGGCTGAGGTGGAACCCAGTTAAAATTCAATTTATCCTGAACCTGGCACTTGACGAAGGGTATTTAATTTCATTAGTACAGCGGAGAGTCTCTCCTGTGCAGAGCGTTTGTACAGGAGCAGGATAAATAATGTCAAGTCCTCAGGGAGACAGAATGGTAGAGACAGAGAAGCTACTGTGATTGGGTGATTCGGCTGGGGTTCGGGACGTAAACATTTGTAGACACTGTTGAAGATCATAGAAGGAAACCTTACAAATAGTTTGGAAAACTATTTGTAGTATCTGTCAGAACAAACGAAACCAGGACATATGTCACTTAGTTCAGGTGTGTGGAGATGCCTTCTATAAATGTGCTAAGAAGATGCTTCCTGTCCACAGTGGAATAGGCTGGGAACAATCTGAATATTCAGGAATAAAGGGCGGGCCAAACAATAACCATGATCACACAGTGTAACACACTACAGCTTTGAGGAAAAAGAAAACAGCTGAGTATATGTCATGTATGTGTGTATCCCCATATATATGTATATATATTATATATGTATATATGCATATATATTTATGGAAAGAAACTGGTTGTTAAATGGTGCTTATGGTATTCTTCTAGATGAAAACAGAACAAACAGATGTTTCATAAGCTTCTGGAAGGCTAGATATGCACAACATGTATACGCATGCATACGTACACATGTGCACTTGCAAGAATGGTTACTTCTAAATGGAATCCAGAGATGGTTTTTATATTTCTATCTTCTTTGCATATACTTTACTGCTCATATTTCTACCGCACACATATGTTAGTTTTAAGCTAAAATTGTATTTTGTAAGAATACAAGAAACTCATTTATAAATGATCGATGATTACTTACTGAACATGTCTACATGTCACTTGAGGGCTTTCCCTGTAAAACACACCCGATTACTTGCCCCTTGAGCTGCATAAGGCTATATTGCACTTTACAGTGTTCCCCAGCCACAGCAGTGCAGCAGGCCTAGCATCTCTCCATGTCAGCTACAGGAGAGAGATGAAGGGCTGGCATTCTTTGAGCCTCTTGTTTGCCAGATGCAAAACTACACATTCTCTGGTCTAGCCTCATCTAACTTGCTTTCCCAGCCACTCAGCTCCTGGTCCTGAGAAAAGAGGTTGTGTCTGCAGAGCTGAGAGAGCATGATTGGATGCGTGAATAAAGGAAGGAAGGAAGGAAGGAAGGGAGGAAGGAAGGAAGGAAGGAAGGAAGGAAGGAAGGGAGGAAGGGAGAGAGGAAGGAAGGAAGGAAGGAAGGGAGGGAGGGAGGAAGGGAGGAAGGAAGGAAGGGAGGGAGGGCGGGAGGGAGGGAGGAAGGGAGGGAGGGAGGGAGGGAGGAAGGAAGGAAGGAAGGAAGGAAGGAAGGAAGCACACAGATGTTCCTGCCAAGAAGGAAAGTATGGCCAGGGGAGGGCATGCTCTGAGCAGAGCTGGGAGCCACAGAGCCCATGGAGAGCTGCTGAAATTGAGGTGTAGCTTCTCTGATGCTGGCATCAGTGTGGAGTGTAGGTGAGTGTGGTACCCAGGATTCACCCAGGCTGTGAATCAGGAAACAACAGACAATGAGTTCCCAGGAGAGCAGCTGGATATTTCAAATAGTACGTATGTTTAAAATATGTCTCCAGGAGGCACTAGTCCCTGTTCGTCATTTCTGATATCCCCCGAGTCCGGATGGGCTTGTCTGCACACTGAAGCACCCCTGACTTTTGAAAAAGTCTTTCTTCTTTTACCAGCTCTTTACTGGACAATTTTATTATGAAAGCTATTGAGCAAATTTCAACAGAACTTTTCTTTCTTTAAGGAGTATGCCATACTTTACAAGTCTGAGTGCTCGTTCTATGTGGATTATTCCTTCCTTCCTTCCTTCCTTCCTTCCTTCCTTCCTTCCTTCCTTCCTTCCTTCTTTCCTTGCTTCCTCCTTCCTTCCTTTCTTCCTTCCTTCCTCCCTCCCTCCCTCCTTCTTTCCTTCCTTCCTTATTTCCTTTCTGCCTTCTTTCCTCCTCATCCACACCTCTCACCGTCCCTTGAAGCCCAAGCTGGCCTTGGGCTTACTGTGTCCTTAAGGATGACCTTGGACACTGCAACTTGGAGGCGTTTAGTTTTTTTTTTTTTTTTTGACAAACTTGTGTGAATTCTTAGGTATGGAACCTGTTCTGGTTCTTAGCCCTGGTTCTGGCTCTGCCCAGATTTTTGACCCCCTATAAATATTCCTTCAGTCTTCGCTTCAGTTTTCTCATCTGTAAGAGAGAATGGTAGAATCACCCAGAATATTCTGGCTCTAACATTTCAGAGCTTCCAACATGGGGAAAGTTTTGGTGACAATATGAATCAAATTGTCTCTTTAAATCAATGGCTCAAATTGCTTAACTCTCATGTGTCTCTATTCCTTCTGTGACAGTCTCATGTGTTACAGACTGGTCTTACACTCCCTGTGTAGCCAAGAATGGACAGGCTATACTTGGATCCAGAGCTTGTGAGGACGGAATTAAGATTACAGAAGATCACAATTCTGGCATCTGGGACTATGAGACATTAAATTTCTGTTGTTTAACCTCATGATGGAGCATTTTGCTCTGGTATCCCAAATGGTCTCATATACTGAGCACCATCACCATATGATATGGCTGGTGAGGACCCTTGGGAACACATTCTGGGTCTACATCAAGGCGACCTATCCTGGTGAACCACAGAGGAGGTCAATATAGAGAATGAAAGAAGACGGTCTTTCTCTTAAACGACGTTAACTCTCTTAAGGTTTTTCAGGTCAGGGAGTCCCAGAGAAGCACAGAACACAGAATTCATGAGAGCTGGGATGGCAACTATCCCACAACACACACACACACACACACACACACACATACACACCATAAACACACACACCACACATATATACACCATAGACACCATATAAACACACAAACACATACATACACATACAACAAACTCACATACCACACATATACCACATACACACACACACACACACACACACACACACACACACACACACACACACACACATATCTAGAGTACGGCAAGGAGCAGATGTTCATACAATTTTTGAGGGCTGACTGGGCAAAGTGCATGTCAGGCTGGGCAGATTTCTGGGAGTGCTTTTTAGGTAAGGAACTGTGTCAGATTTCAGTGACAAGAGGGACCAGGATTGTTTCCTTGTATGACTGTGTAAGCCTCATGCATAGGATTTGCTAGTGGAAAGTTTGGATATAGAGATTGTGCATTAGATTTCCCATGGTTGTAGCGGACAGCTAAGAGGAGCAATTTAAAGAAGGAAGATTGACTCCGCTCCTCATTTCATAGATTTCAGCCTGTGGTGCCCTGGCTCTGCAGTCACAGGTCTGGTGGGAGGCAGAAGGAAAACTACCCATTCGTGGTGGCTGAGAAACAGAGAGGACTGACCGAAGTGACAATGGGGAAGATACACCTTCAAAGACACAGGCCAATGGCCCGCTTCTGCCCGCTGTGCCCTACCTCTACAGCCTCCAGACAGCACAGTTCTCTCAACACATTACAACATTCATTAGATCAGAGGCCCCGGGATCCAATAGGGCAGAACACCCTCATAGACACTTCCTGAGGCATGCTTTACTTATATGCTCAACACTGCTTAACCCAAACGGACAGTCAAGATGAGCCACCACACTTTTTGTATTAAGAGGTAGTAGTGGTTAGATTTCAAACACAACCTCTGGAATTCTAATGCCTTTTCTTTCTGTTTTTTTTTGTTTAACGTGTATTGATTACACATGTTGATGGAGCCCAACACACCATTGCAGGACAGGCCAGGCCATCAGTGAGGCCCCCCTCCCTTCCTGTGCCTTTCTTGGGGTCTCTGAATGACTCCTAGATCTTTCTATGCCTCAGTTTCCTTTCTTATGAAAAGACTTCCTGACTTCACTCCACGAGGTACAAGGAGAATAAAAGGAGAGGTGAGAAATGGGTGCTTGGTACAGTGCCTGGCACACAGTGAGTCTCAGCCCCACAGTAGCTGGTCTCTCTTTTTCTTTTTAATTTCTCTTTAATCCCTGTGAACACGTAGCACATGGGGAAATCAGAGGGATCAGTGTGCTCTTGCAGCCCCAGGATTTCCCGTCCACAGTCTCCTGCTGGATCAAGGAGGCTGGGCAACCCCTCTTGCATAAAAATGGATAAAACGAGGTCTTTTTGAGATGGGTTCACTTGCTGACAAACTCTTGGGAATCCATTAGCTCCAGTATTACTGAACATCTGAATGCAATTTGCAAGCTATAATAACATCGTTCTCGTTAGCAAATGTTTGTGCTGCTCTGTAATTTTCTTTTCTGTATGAAAATAGACCTGTCATCCTAAGGTGGTCGGCCAGCTGCCTCTATAATATCGTTAATAAGCAGGAAGGGTGGTTGGCCCTGCAGTCTGTTGGAGGAACGAGTGTTTCTGTCCCCAAGTAGGGTCTGGGGTCTATTTCTGTCTGATGTGTCAAGAAGGAGATAGCATCAGGCTCTAGAAGCAGAGGATTAGGAGAAGGCTGGGAAGTGGGTGAGTAGAGAATTGGTATTTCTAGAAGCCCAGCTTTGTGCTGAGCAGTACCCTGGGCTCTTGCCCATCCAGTCACATTGCATGGTACATGTTCAAGTTCCCCATAAGCATTTTCCAAATGTGGCTTCCGGGCTTCACTAGACTTAGAATCTCAGTGGGTTTTGTTTTGACATTTTCATTTTCGGCGCATCTTTGGTCTAGAATTCTATGCACTTCAGGGTAGAGAGGGGCTAAATCTTATAGCACGAGAGAAAACTATATAATTTTTTTCTGGGGTGTTCTTTTACTTAGTTGATACAGTTCCTTCTGTCAAAGATCGATCTCCATCCTACAAAACTGGATGATTTAGTCACCATTTTTATCAAACTGGCTTCTTATTTGTCTATTTGATCCCCAGCTCAGCAAATAATTATTGTATGCCTACTGAGTGCACTGGTGCTGAGGCTGAAATACAAGGAGCGACCTACTAAGTGTGCTGGTGTTACAAGGAGCTTGTTACCCTGCTCCGGTGCAGGTCATCAGGAACACAGATGACCAGAACAGGATCTGCATATGGTGTGAGTTGGAAGGTGGGGGCTTAGTTGCACCAAGGAAAGTGGCTGAGGTGCTTTGCTGTGATGAGATGTGATATAAAGTACCGCAGGCATATACCCAAAGCCCAGCATGCAGTAGGGCTGAAGGACCCTAGCATGTTCTTCATGACGAGATGTAGTGTGGGTAATTGGATAGCATGTTGCAAATCCCAGATGCTACCTAGAGGGCAATGAGCAGCATGTTTTTCAGAGAATGCTCTCGCTGGTATGGGAGACACAAGAAGCAGTAAGAGTGGGGCTCAAGTCTGCAGCACCAGTTGCAAAAACATTGCTATTATCCAGATAGAAGGTGAATATGACTTGGGATAAACTATGAGCAGCAGATATGGGAACCAGTTGCCAAGTTTGAGTCTACTGACTGGAGTAAGAATTCCTGTGTTAGGTGAGCAATTGAGTAGTGAACACTATGGAAATCAACTAAGAAGCTGGATAAACCACTCACCCGAAATCCCAGCTAGGGCCAGCATGCGTGCTTCCCAATGCTTTCTGACTACATTGCATCCCACACATTTTGCACACCTTGACTGCATCCTCATGAGCTTTCTTATGCATCTCCAAGCTTACCATGGTGTGCACATAAGCGTCTTTTATCAAAACAATTCTTACTGCTGGAGACCTAGGATCACAGTCCATTGTTTTTACCACTAGCAATTTTTACTTAAAGGTGTATATTAGACTGTTTCTGGAGGATAATTCTCTGCCAGAGAGCTGCTTAAAGAGCCATTTGAAGTGTGGACTTGCTGGTTTCATTTCTCCTTTTCTGTCCATGCACAATTTCTTTGACTCAGGATGACTTCTGGACACAATAGACTCAGAACATTGTTTGCTGCTAACACTTTCTAGATCTGTCCAGACTTTTGAGCACAGGCAGTTGCTTCATCAGAAGGTGACCCAGAGACTTGTGAGGTTTTTCCCGCTGACCTTCTTCTGCAGCAAATCTTCCTTGTTCATGGAGGGTGCCAGTGCACACACCCTTTCTAGGCTTTGAAGTAGTAGAGCCATTGAGAAGATGGCCTCTAGCTTCAGCCAACATGGATCTGAACCAATCTATCAGATCCTCTTGGCACTTGTGAAGTGGTCACGGTGGCAGGGTATACCAGTTGTATGTACCAGGTACTCACGAAAAGGGCAGTTGAGCTGTCTCACTGATCTCAAGCTTTGAATGAATGCTTGCTCTTCCTGTTATTTGGTAGGCCGGATTCAGAGTTCCTGCAGTTCTTAACAGCAGACTTAGAATTCTGCTATATTTATGGCTACAGATCCTGGGTCATCTAAGTTCAATTTCTTATGAATGTCTCTGGGGTCTTGGATGAGTTCTGTGGGCCTCAGTTTCTTCATTAAAAATGTGGATAATAATACAACTGTATTAAAGGGATGTTGTGTTCCAGCAAATTAGTTAACACATGCCAAGTGCCCACAGCAATGCCTGGCATGAGGGGAGTGCCAAGGTCACTGGCAGCAGGGCACCTGCATTTCCTCTGCTGAGTGTTTCCTCTGCTCACTGCCTCTAACTGCTACTCTCTGCTGACCCTTTGGTATGTCAGGGAAGTCATGAGACCCCCCCTCATACCTGCCCTACTCAGAACTCCTAGGACATCGAGTAGAGGAAGTAGCTACATTTCACCTTGCTTGATGAACTGGGAAGGTGAATTTCAGGGTGACCATCTGACATGGATGAGGTGGCGGATGCTGAGGAGAGTGTTCTGTATGACTGCACACTCCACATAGTGCTTCCACAGAGCTATGCAATGTGCTCCTTGGTGGTTCTTGACCACTGATGGAGGCGGTTGGAGATCGGCCAGAAAAATGGTGTCCTTGAAGGCATGATGAAAAATGATCACTTTTCACAGTCCAAAGAGCTTCTTATTAAATTACCAGCTTCCTTTGCCCAAGGCTGGCCCAGGGAGTACTGGCTTTAGTAAGAGACTCTTTCTGATGAAGGGTCAATTTCAGCCTGGAATCTGTTCTTTTGAATCAGTTCCAACAGTCTGATATGCTGTCAGGAACCTCTTAATAAATGAACCATTTTACTCAATTTCCAATAAACATTCCAGAATTGGGGTAAAGAGGAAATTCTGAAATGGACCTCACATTCCTATCGAGCCAGAGTGGGCATCTTAAGATGGCTTCCATGAAGACAAGCATCAACAGTAAAGGGTACAGCCAGGCAGATGTGAAGGACGATGAGAAAGATGCAGAAGGGACGGAGTGACCTTGCTTAGGCTAATGTCACAATTTTTTTCTTTCCTGATTTGCTACCGGAAAATCCCAGATGGAGCTGCCAGCGATGGGTGTGGGGAGAGTTGCCCAGCATGAGATCTGGTAGAAGAAACGTTTTTCAGTTATTGGGCAGAAGCCAGCCCCTTGTTTGCCTGCATCTATCTCAGCATTGGCTCTTAACCACTTAGCATCTTGTAGTTAAAGCAGTTGCATGAATGAAATACTGGTCAGTACAGCCATACGCAGAGTACAGCTCCGTAGTCAGACAGTATTAGGAAGATGGTTGAGTACCAGATCTGCCACTTACTGTATCTGTGGCATGGGGTGAGAGCCTTGTTTCATTGATATTTTCCTCTTTTATACATGATGGATATTAACTCAACCTCATCTGGTTGTTTGGAAAGTTTTTTTAAAAAATCATGAGTATAAATAGTGTGTTCGACAAGCAAGTTGTTCCATACAGTAGGTACCTAATAAATATCAGCAAGCACTGAGATTCTAGTTTAAAACAAGGGCTAGTTCTTCTAGGCTCCACAAATTGTATAACATAGGTGTCTCTTAGCACAAGGATTTTATGGAGTATTTGTAAAAGGTGAAAAGTCTATCCTTGCTTGCCCATCCTACCATGAACCTTTAGCCATTTTTCCCATCATCTGCCAGGCTGTGGTATAGGACTATAATGTTGCAATGGATTTTCTTCATATGCAGTGCTGAAGTGACCCACGCAGGGAAGGGGAATGCACTATCCATTCTATGGAGTCCTGCTCACTTACCACTTACTGGAAGGATGCTTCCCGGACCGTACGCACTTGAAAGAAGCTCAGCATCTCAGCTCCATCGGGTATGCAGTCGCAGCCTCCATTTTAGCAGCTCAGGTGGGCACGTCCATCCTGAAGCAGAAGAAGCTCTGCTGGGCATGCCAGGTGGGTCTGGTCCTTTCCTTATCACACTGGCAATGGATCTGCATCTGTGGCATGTCTTGTTGTTGTAAGTTGTGAACTATTACATTGTTTTCTTGATAATTCTCTTGTTCTTCTCCATGGCAGGTTGCACGTTGCAACTAGTTTGGAAACAAGAGTCATTGGATTGGTGAATAAATGTGACCGGAAGGATGGGGTTGAGTTTCTTGTGGCCACCAATGAGCTTAAAGGCTTCTGTTTGCCAGCCAGGATACAAAGAGCATTCTGAGACACAAAGGTCTAGAAACCCAGAATCACTCTGTTCTCAGCACAAACATCACTGAGACCCTGGAGCGTCTTCCTGAACTTTCACTGGGTGATATTGCAACAAATGTGGAGAATCAGGGTAGACCCCCACCAGGCTTAATTTCAAAAAACTGTTTGTGGAGTTTGCCCAAGGAAAGTTGGAGAAAGAATCTGAGCGTGAGTGCTTTGGGGCACACTGCATCTGAGCATCTATTGAGGTAGATGTGGTGGTGCAAACCGGTAATCTCAACACTTGGGAATCTGAAGCAGGGGAATTTCCCTGAGCATCAGGCCTGAACAAGACTGGCCCTATCAACAATTACTTACGGATGGAGGAGAGGGCCCCGTTCCCCCAGCCGAACTATTAGCTACTGATAGACTTCAGGGCAGGGAGTCATCACGCTGAGTTTTATATCCACTGTTGAGCCTATTAAGCCCAAGGTTGCACAGATGACCCCGATTCAACCCAGTAGATCACAGAACAGTAAAGGCATAAGTAGGAAAGAGGGTTTGTAGGGAGAAGTTGATGTGTATGAAAATATCAAAGAACAAGTATAATTAGCAAAAACAAAAAAAAAAAACAAAAAAAAAAGCTATTCAGTTATAAGGTAATTGGTGTTTGAAAATCGTTATTCTAAGATACCAAGTTTGGGGTGTGAAGATCAGAAAGAAGTCAGAACATGAAGTTACCTAGGTAACTCTTTTCTCTGTGTAACAATCTGTTTGTATAGCCATGTCTAAATTACATGTGTCAAGATCATACATGTACATTTCTCTTAAATATTTTTAAAAAGTAGCTTCTCATTCACAAACCTTTCTTTTGTGTCTTTGGAGAAAAATGCATTGCAGAGGCCTCGTGGGATTCTTTGGCGTCTCCGATACGGAGATTAGTCATTCTGTCTTGTTGACCCTGTCCTCCAAGGGGCTTCGAGTAATTTGTGGCCTTTCAGCAAGCCTCACATCCCGTAGTCCTTGGAAGGGGGCCTGATGAATTAAGCTGACCCAATGGCTTTTGTTTATTCTGTTTCCTCCACCTCTGCTTTCTCATCAGCCTTTGTCTCACTGGCTTATTTGAGCAAGCCTGCGAGCTTTCTTCCCCTGGCATGCATGGCTGTGACTGAATGGGGCTCCCAACTCAGACCCTGGAGACTCTTCCAGTTCAGTCCCTTCCATGATGTGACACCAGGTAAGTTTTGTAAAAGATCAACTAATTAAATAATTAATTGTAGTCTCTCGATGTCTTCACTCCCTCCTTGAGTCAGTCCCTGTACAAAGGCATACATGAGGATTTGATGAGTTTATGAAGAATTTAGCATGGTTACAGAGAGGATACTGGTAAATGATAGTTTCCACTGTTCTCCTTCAGTCGCCTTGTGTGAGATCACCCCTTGTGTGTTCTGGTTCCCAGCTAACGGGCTGAAGGAGTAGGAACGGAAGTATCTAACCTCACAGGATTGGAATTTCGGTCTGGTACCACCACACTGGGCTATACAGTGCTAGGACGGAGCTTAGGTCTCAGGTGAGGTACATAGATATTCTACCAATTGAGATGCATTCCAGTCTTTTTCTTACCTCCTACCACTAGGATATAATGAATAAGGAACTAGAGAATATGGGAGCTCCTGTGTGTGTGTGTGTGTGTGTGTGTGTGTGTGTGTGTGTGTGTGTATGAGCACACAAGCACACATGTGAATGGTAACTCCAGGCTTTGGACAGATGTCTGTCCCCTGCCAAAGAGCACATGTGAGTACAGATGTGAACATACAGTGAAGCAGATGTTATATAAATGCTTTACATTTGTGCCTTATCCAACTCATATCTTCCATGGGGGTACTTATTAATCCTCTTTGCATTTTAATTTTATTTGTTTCCTTTAAAAGTTTTATGCATGTATACGATGTGTATTTGATCCAATCCACCCCTTACTTGCCTTTCTAAGTCTCCCTGAAACCACCCATCATGTTTTTTCTCTACACTCCACATGTTTTTATCACTCATTTGTTTTTGACCTTACTGAATTAAATGAATGCCGCTGTATGAGCATGGCCGTGGGGTAATGCACGGGGAATCTACCAATCTACACTCTACCCCTAAACAGAACTGCCTTCCCCCAGCAGTCATCAGCTGTCAATCACTCCTCAGTTAGGGGTGTGGCCTCTGGAGCTCCTCCCACCTCCATGCTGAAACTTTTAATTGGTTTGGTCTTATGCAGGTCACTCTTGCTTCTTGAGTTCATATGTGCAAAATAATCTTGCGATGTCCAGAGAGGACTTTTATTCCAGTGACTAGTAGTTAATGGCAATAAAAATTTTATTTCAAAGAATAAATAGATCTGTGATGGTTTGTATATGCTTGGCCTAGGGAGTGGCAGTCTTAGAAGGTGTGGCCTTGTTGGAGGTCACTGTCGGGGTGGGCTTGGAGACCCTCCCCCTAGCTGCTTGAGGATGCCCAGTCTGTTCCATGGATGAAGATGTAGAACTCTCAGCTCTGTCTGTACCATGCCTGACTGGATGCTGCCATGCTTCCACCTTGATGATGATGTACTGAACCTCAGAACCTATAAACCAGCCTCAATCAAATGCTACTTTAGAAAACTTGCATTGGTCATGGTGTCTGTTTACAGCAGTAAAACCATAACTAAGATAGAAGTTGGTACCAGGGACTACTGTATTACTGTAATAGTCCTGATCATGCCTTTGTTTGGAAGAATGTGGATTTTAGGACTTTGGATTCGGAAGACCACGGAATGGTTTAAGTAAAGCTCAATGAACCAACCTAGTAGGAATATGGAAGACAGTGTTGCTGAGGGTCATTTGAACTGTGTAGGCTGCTGGCCCTAGAAAAACTTAAATCCAGGCTTTGTGGAATACACCTTTAATCCTAGTGCTTAGGAGACAAGCATGCAGATCTCTGAGTTCGAAGTCAGTCTATGGAAACAAGATCCAGAACAGCCAAGTGTAGGCAGTGAAGGAGTTAGTAAAAAAGGAAGCTAGTAATAGAACAAGGGGGCAATATTCCAGCTCCATCAAGCAGCAGAACTCGGCAGCATCTGCCATGTGGCTCTGACTTTATAGTTAAGAGGAGAAAAGGACTACTGGGACTACCGATGCTGGTCAGCTGGAGATGAGAAATTAGTGGTGATTAAGAAGACACCAGCATCACTGAGGTGAAATCTCCTGGGAAGTGTTTTCTGAGAGCACAATAAAGCTGTGTTCCAGTGATTGTCAAGGTTGCATCTCATGCTGCAGCTGTACTTGGTAATGTTTAAGAATCACCCAGGTGGTACTGGTTCTGAAGGAATGAAGGCATCATGAAAAACAGCTGAGGCTTGGCACTGTGAGAAGCCATGGAAAGCCTCAGCTGTATTTGCCAATCCAGGACTGAAGGAGTCATGTAAAGGATTTGAGGCTTAGCATCATGAAGGGAGCCTATGAAAGACTATTAGTAAAGTCTAGTTGCAACAGAGGATCTCAGTGTATTGGAGATGCCAGTACCATTGGATGATCACCAAGAACAGCAGCAGCAGTGTAGTGGATCAACCTGAGCTTGAAGTTCTACAAAGAGCAGAGCTGGAGAAGTGAATCCAGCCCTTTGGAGGAGCCCAGAAGATCATGTGTGGATCCCAGACATTGAAACATGAAGCTGTAACATTGAAGCTGTCTTGGAGATGTGAAGATGTTAAAGATGCCGGAGTCATGGGAAGCTGCTACTAGGGAGTGGAACCAGCTCAGGAGAAAGAAGTTTGTTGCAGTCAACAAAGATAAAAGGAGGTGGAGATATGAAGAGTGCTTTGACATCAGCCATGGAGATGCAGAGTTTGGAGTTTGCCCAGTTGGTTGACTGTCTTAATTCGGGGATTACAGTTAAGTGATTGGATGGATCTCAGAAGAGACTTTGAACTTTTAACATTGTTGATATTTCTACAGACTATGGGGACTTTGGAAGTTAGACTAAATGCACTTTTTAAAAATATGCTATGTTTAGGTATGGCCCCCATAGACTCATATGCTTGAACAAGTCTATGGGAGCCAGGGAGTAGAATGTGATGGTTTGTAGATGCTCAGCCCAGGGAGTGGCACCATTAGAAGATGTGGCCTTGTTGGAGGAAGTATGTCACTGTGTGGGTAGGCATGGAGAACCTCCTCCTAGCTGCCTGTGGATGCTCAGTCTGTTCCTGGCTGTTCTTTTGCCGCAGCTGCGTCATTAATATTCTGAGCAGTGCCCTTGTTCCAGCTTCTCACTCCCACCAACACTTGTGTTCCTTTGTTTTGATAATAGCCTTTCTAACAGCTGGGAGGGTACAGCCCAGATACTATCTACTATAGTCCAGCACATAGGAGCAGGGAGCGGATTCGTGTTCTCAGGGACTAGAGCTGGGAGAAATGAGCACTTATTACTCAGTGTGTCTAAAGCTTCAGTTGTGTAATGTGAGAGTTGCCAGTCAGTTGTGCAAAAATCACCTGTAGTTCGAATTACTGCAATTAAATGGGAAGAAATCCCCTGCACACAAAGGAGATGTGGAGACCTTTTAAAATTTGTGGTCATGAGTGTATGTGCATTGTGTGTGTGTGTGTATGTGTGTGCCTGTGTGCTCCTATGTGTATGCATGTATGGAAGCCACCAGCTGATGTTTGGCGATCTCTTCAATCACTCCCCAGTGATCTTTTGAGGCACGATCTCTACAGGGAGCTCACTGGCTGGCTGGTCATTGAGTTTTAGGAACCCTCATGTCTTTGCAACCCCATGCGGGGGTTATAGATGTGTGACACCATGTACAGAAGTGCACTTGTATATTGAGGTTCTGAACATAGGTGTTTATGCTTGTGAGACAAGTACTTTTCAAGGCAATAAACCTTCTGCTGGCCACCGCCACAGTCTAGAATGTTCCTACAGAGAACACTAGACACCCTTCTTTCTGTCCTTCAGCCCCTGTCTTAGTCAGGGTTTCTATTCTTACACAAAACATCATGACCAAGAAGCAAGTTGGGGAGGAAAGGGTTTATTCAGCGTAACACTTCCACATGCTGTTCATCACCAGAGGAAGTCAGGACTAGAACTCAAGCAGGTCAGGAAGCAGGAGCTGATGCAGAGGCCATGGAGGGATGTTACTTACTGGCTTGCTCCCCCTGGCTTGCTCAGCTTGCTTTCTTATAGAACCCAGGTCTACCAGCCCAGGGATGGCACCACCCACAATGGGCTGGGCCCTCCCCCCTTGATCACTAGTTGAGAAAATGCCTTACAGCTGGATCTCATGGAGGCATTTCCCCAACTGAGGCTCCTTTCTCTGTGATAACTCCATCTTGTGTCAAGTTGACACAAAACCAGCCAGTACACTTCCTTTATACCTTAATAGGGCAGACTTCAGCTTTATAGACTCCTCTCTGTCAGTTTGACTCAGTTTATAAAAATTTCCCCACTGCATCAAATCTTCACATTTACTGGGGCTCTACACAGATGTGACCTGTTCTCCAAGCCACCATTCAAGAGGTCTTTGCTACCCCTGTTCACGTAAAACATAGTACTGAGGGCAGTGCAAGCTCTATCACAAATGGATCCAAAGGTCTATTAGATGGACCTATAAAGAAGCTTATTTTTTTCCATGTGAAAACCCAAGTCATGAGAAGAGCCTTCCACATGGTATTACAAAGTCATATCTCAGCTGGTTCTTTCAGGAAGCTGAGGATCCAGATTCCGATTGCTAACTGGGGGTCCTGGAGTGGACATGTAGGCTTGTCCTGACTTCCTCTGGTGATGAACAGCATGTGGAAGTGTTACGCTGAATAAACCTTTATCTTCCCAACTTGCTTCTTGGTTATGATGTTTTGTGTAAGAATAGAAACCCTGACTAAGACAGGATGAAGGGGAAGACAGTGGGGAAATAATGCATGAAGATGATAGGTTTGGGTTTGAAAATTATGCATATTACTCCAAATAGCTTACATTACTCAGGTGGGATCTCAGTTTCATGGCAGCACTGTCCATGTGTAAGAGAGGCTTGAGATAAAGTGTATTCAGAAAGACGGGGAAATAAGATTGATGGACCCATCTCAGCCTTTGCCACAGGGAAGCTGACACCCTCTCTTCTGCATCAGCCTCCCTTCCCTAGCCTCTGAAATTCTTCCTGAAAGCTGCCTACATGTCCACTCCAGGACCCCCAGTTAGCAATCGGAATCTGGATCCTCAGCTTTCCTTAATTTTTTTTTCAGAACAATGTCCAGCAACCAAAATCAAGATTCTGGTTTGGTGGTATTGATGGTGGAGAGACATCTCAAAGACTTCAGGGCTCAGTCATACAGCTCAGCTGTAATTACTGGGGGATATGACTGAGTAATTCAGTTTCGGAACTATCATGATCTGTGTAAGGCTTGGGAATTATGGGTTCTTATTGATATGTTTATGAAAAAACAGAGAGGGGTATATGTTCTATGGAGGTGTGGTGAGGTATGAGGGAAGGAGGTGCCTCCAAGGGCCTATGTTGAGGCATCCCTTCCCCCTGAGGGTAGTAGGGGCAGAGAAAAGCAGAGAGACAGAGAGAGAGAGAGAGAGAGAGAGAGAGAGAGAGAGAGAGAGAGAGAGAGAGAATAGAAGTAGAGGCTGACCATGGGCATGTGGAGAGAGAGGGGGAAGGAGAATGGGAAAAAGAAAGGGACAAAGGGGGAAGAAGATAAGAGAGCAAGAGAGTGAGGGGGCAGGGAGTCCCTTTTATAGTATTAGGCTTACCTGGCTGTTGCTAGGTAACTGTGGGGAGGAGCATACCTGGCTGTTGCTAGGTAACTGTGGGGAGGAGCATACCTGGCTGTTGTCAGGTAACTGAGGGGTGGAGCTTAGACAGAATGCTAACACAGCTCTGGATTTGAACTATTAGAATGATTATTGTTCCAGGTTTATGGATTAATACCCATTTCATGGGGGCAGTGAGAACCCATAAAGGTAGTCATTGCTGTATCTGTTAGGGTATGCTGATGATCCCTAGGGCCGTGTTCAGGCCAGAGCTGGGCAGGTAATTATCTATAATTACTGATGGTAATTTACTTTTAGAAACACCTATCAGACTCCAGTGGAAACAGAACTGAGGGGCTGGAGAGACGGCTCAGTGGTTAAGGGCAATAACTCCTCTTCCAGAGGTTCTGGGTTTGAGTGTCAGCGCCCTCAGGAAAGCTCACAACTGTCTGTAACTGCATTTCTAGGGGACCCAATGCCCTTACATAGACATACATGCAGACAAAACACCAGTGCTCATAAAATAAAAATTTAATGCATCATTCTAAAAAGAAAAGAGAAACAAAATTTTCTGGTCTCGTCCCTCTGCGTTCCTTGTCTCTGATATCCAGTTCTTGACGGCATATTGTGGAGGGAAAATGCTATTCCTCCCTGTATTTAAAAATGAAGTTTGAAGCCAGAGAGATGGCATAATTAGTTATATTAACCTGAGTTCAATGCCCAGAACTCTATAAAAAATCTTGGTATGACAGTGTATGGTAATTCCAGTGCTGGGGAAGCTGAGGCAGGTAAATCACTGGCTAGCCAGTCCAGCCTACTTACCAGTTCTGGAACAGCGAGAGATACTGTCTCAATAAACATGGACAGCACCTGAGGGATAACACCTGACGTTGTCCTTTTGCCTCTTACACACACACATACACACACACACACACACACACACTCACATATACATGTACCTACACACATATGAAGAACACATATAGAAAGAAGATTTTGTTGCATAGCTTTTTGAGAAGAAGACACATATTTGTACTTATGTCCTGGATTCTTTTCTCCTACCTCATGCCTGGACCACATAAAAACACTCCGAGACAATGATGGGGGTGGGGTGCAATCTGGACCAGCTGAAAAACAAAGCCAGGAACATTAGGTAGATCTCGCAGCACCCTGGGCAGTGCACATACGACTGTTAGCTAGGCCTCCAATCCTTCATGGACACGGGCCTCTTCTCTTAATTCAGAGAGGCACATACGGGCATAGAACACCTTCCCAGGCAGTGACACCCTGTGACACACGAGCAAGAATAAGATTCAGACAATGGCATGAAAGAGATCGGAAACCTGGGTAAAGCAGAGTGCTGTGTCAATTAAACATAAAACTTAGAGAAACAGAATTAGAAATGAGCCGAGAGAAAGATGAAACCCGCTGTGGTCACTGTAGCCGTACTGTCGGTCTTGAGGTCCGCTGTAGCCAAGCAGTCTGTCTTGATAGATCTGATGTAGCCGTACTGTGCAAAAGATATGGAGGTCATCCTTGGGAAGGAAAAAGTGGGATGGAGAGCACCACAGGCTCGTGCAACCCCTCAAAGAGTCCTCAACGGCCGTACATATCACTATATCTAATATGGCTCCCGAGGCCAGGGTGGCGGCTGTTTTCCCAGTCTTCACAGAAAGCTGGTGCCCCTGATCCTCCTCCTGAGTTACCTCATTGGGCAGGGCTTTCTTTGGGTGAGATACGATTGGCCAAGGGTCTAGGAGCTTTGGACTGGCCGAACACTGTACATGAGCTAATGCTCTCTACAAAAAGATGCTGATTTGCACCCTGATGCTGGTTTCCAGAATATGATCCCTGGGATTTGTCACATGACCCCGTCGTCTCTTGCCCCCTATCAGTCCGGTCCCCACTGTACTGTCCATCATGAGATATGCTGTAGCAGTACCGTCTGCCATCGGGGAGCTAAATATTTGTGCATTCGTGTGACGAAGGTTTCTTTCTTTATTCCTTCCTCTGCCCAAAGTAATCAGTGCAGGATGTCTTGCTGTGTCAGTGTCTTCCCCAATGGACCAGTCCACTGACTGGTTAGTGTAAAATAATCTATCGCTTCAGAGACCTCTCAGGTCTTCAAAACAGCCACATGATGAGCAAAAACCATTAGTGCACACATCACAGAAGCCTGTCACCTCACATTTTTTTGTTCTTTGATGCAGGAAGAAGCAGAATTAAAAAGCTGTTACTCAGTGTTGCTAGAGATGTTTCCATCTCAGCCTAGGACTTACACATCTGATAACTACAGTGTGGGAAGACACCTCAGGGTCTGTAAAACCTGATGAATGCTCTTTGTAGTCTCTGAAGCTGCCCCAGTGAAGTCATGGGATGTGTTCTGGCTACTGTAACACCCAGAAGCAAGGGCCCCAGCTCTGGGAGCCAGGGACAACCCATCACTTACAGAACGCATCTCATCAGGGTGCTTGGAACAGAAAGCGTCTGCAGGCTCACAGCTATGTTAGGCTGCTGTGAACCTTTGTGCAGATCCAGAACTAGCTGCTTTACTGAGAGTGATTGCTCTCAGCCGCTCTCACAAGTTCTGCTTGGTACTCGAGTGCCTAGTCTGGATCTCGGGGCTCTCGGTGGCAGAACCCTGGGAACAGAACCTCGAGTCTGTGGGCCGAAGGTGTGGGATTAGACCGCCTGATTCCAATCTTCATTCCAGCTGTGTGCTCTTGGGCAAGCTGCCTGGCCTCTCTGAACCTCACTCTTCCCACTTGCTGAGTAGAGGTGAGGGGAATGCTTTCTGTTTTGTCTGAGAATACAAGATGACAATTCTTGTTTTTTCTTTTTCTTTTTCTTTTTCTTTTTTCTTTCTTTTTTTTTTTTTTTTTTTTTTTTTTTTTGCATGTGTCCATGGAGGCCAGGAGTCAGTGTTAGGTATCAGTTCTTCAGAGCTGCCCACCTTGTTTATTTGTTTGGTTTTGAGACAAGAGCTCTGACTGGAGCTCACTAGTTAGGATAGGATGGCCTGCAGTGAGTCTCAGGGATCCAACTGTCTCTGCACCCGCAGACCTGGGATTGCAAACATCCACCATTATGCTTGGCTTTTTCTGTCCTGCTGAGGACTGAACTCAGAAGCACCTCTCAGTCTTTATATATGAACTAGGATCTGACGTATGCTGAGGACAAAACAGTCCTTAAATATTGGCTTTTCCCACCATCATTCCCATGACACTGGCACGAAGTTCCCGAGAGGAACAGTTTAGAGGAGAAAGGTTTAAGTTTGCTTTGTGTTCATTCATGGCAGTGAGACCATGATGGAGACCTGCTTAGTTCGTGAGAGACAGGAAGCAGAGAGCAGCAGTCAGGGCAAGATACAGCTACGTTCTCACTGACTACAGTCCGTTCTAAATCTAAATCCTTCCTTGGATCATTGATGAGGCCATGTGGCAGACAGGCACAGGAGACAATTTAGCAGCCTGGGACCCTCGCTTTATTTTGTGTTCTGCACACCTCTCTCTCCTCTTATAATCATGCACTTGGCAGCCTAGTTCCTTGACCTGAATCACCAAACACACACCACACACCCCTCTCCAAACAATGCACCTAATAACATCAGAAGCCCTTTACCTCAACTATTTCTATCACACCACACACAAGACACACACACACACACACCCACCACACAACCCTCTCCAAACTTTGCACCTGTTAACATCATAAGCCCTTTACCCTCAACTACATCTATCAGGCTGTGTATACTCCTGTCTCTGAGCAATAACTCCATTTCCCTGTCCCTGGTAATGATCAAACTTCTACATGACAATTTCTACTCATGCACATTCACAACATATAAGGGTATGAAAATCACACTGACAATCTAGACTCAACTTGTTTTGGGTGCTCACATATAAGGCAAAACCTTGTTTTCTGGTAACTGTTTAGTGAGAATGTTTTCATAGAATGCTCAGAAATGCCCTTATAGACAGTCTCAGAGGGCGGCAGTGACAAGGGTTGGAGTAAAAGAGTAGGTGGCATGCCCATGTCAAGGTGTCCCCCTGAGAAATCATGCCAAGTGACAGACCTGATAAAAACTATGTTTATTGTGGGAGAAGGGGAGTAAGAACTTGGAAAGAGAAAGAGGCAGGCAGAGAGGCATAGAAGAACAGAAAGAGAGAAAGAGAGGCTGGTTGGAAACATATAGAAACACTGAGAGAAAAAAAGATTAAGAAGGGAAAAGAGCGGGAGAGGGGGGAGTAAAGAGAGGGAGAGAAGAAGAGGAAGAAAAGAAGAGGAGGAGGAGAAGAAAACAAGGAAAAAAAGAAAGGAAGAAAGGGAAGAAGAAAGGAAGAGAGAGAAAGATATATATATATATATATATATATATATATATAGAGAGAGAGAGAGAGAGAGAGTGAGAGAGAGAGAGAGAGAGAGAGAGAGAAGTGGGAGGAGTCCTCCTGTATGTTTTTTATGTGCCAGGCCACCCACACAGGGCAGAGGTGCAGTATTACTGGCTGCAGGTGATGTCTCAAGCTGTTGCTAGGTCACTGTTGGGAGGAGCCTAGCAGAATTGTCAGTGAGCCAACAACTAATATCCTGAGTGTTTCTCAATCCCGCAGGGCTGATGTGATGGGCCACCACATAATTTATCTGAGTAATTAGCTTTTCTCTAACCCTAGCCAGGAGTCTGCAGATACTAATCAATCATCTTTACTAAGAAGTCCTGAAAAGTGTCTGCTGGCCAAGTTTCCTGTTCATTCACACTGTGATATGGAATAGTTGTTCCTAGATGTCAATCCCATGATAAACACCAACTGGGAATCACTCAGCAAGCATGCAAGAGAATCAATCTTTGGGGCGCCCAAGACCCTTGTTCTTGATTCACCTCCTCTTCTTGTATGCTGCTGTTCACTTATGTCCGGAAAGTCACATTCACAGCAATGGGATGGCTATGTTTCCCACAGCGAAGACTCAGATTTCCACAGGGTTTTCTTGAAGACCGAATTTCTACTGGGTATTTGTCTTATGCTGAGGACACAGTCCAGTAGATGAGACATTTGTTCTGCAACTATGAGGTCTGAAATTGGGTCCCCAGAAGACATAAGAGGCTGAATCTATTGGAGATGTACTTGAAATCTCAGCATTCCTTAGGTTGGATGGGAGGCAGACACAGGACAGTCCACAGAAGCTCAAAGGCTAGACCACCTTGTATACAAAGGGGGGATGACAAGAGGGAGCCTGTCTCGGGCTGGAGAGATGGCTCAGTGGTTAAGAGCATGAACTGCTCTTCCAGAGGTCCTGAGTTCAAATCCCAGCAACCACATGGTGACTCACAACCATCTGTAATGGGATCTGATGCTCTCTTCTGGTGTGTCTGAAGACAGTTACAGTGTACTTATAATAAATAAATAAATAAATAAATAAATAAATAAATAAATAAATAAATAAATAAATAAATAGATAGATAAATAAAAAAATGGCTCCCCTAGTTCTGGACCTTTAAAAGAGGGGGGGGGGAGCCTGTTTCAAAGAGGAATATAAGGACCAATACCTGGTTGCCCTCTGACCTCCACATGAATTCTGACCTACTCCTGCACTGTGAGATACACACTCACATGTCGACACTCACATTTACACACAAATGTACTTAACACAAATACATAATAAAAGGCATTTTTTCATTTCTGTCAAGAGACATAGCTCAGTACTAAACACACACACACACACACACACACACACGCACACACACAGAAATTAAAGTTCTTAGTCTCATTGGATATTCTCTAATACTGTTATTAACAGGCATGGCTCTGCTCATGTGGCCACCAAGGAAGTGGACCGCAGAAAGGTGGTCCTAGTTCATGAGCGGCACATCTGAGAGCAACCCTAGAGCTTTCCTCCCTTAAAGCCACTGTGCATTCCACAGTGTCCCGCAGGCATCAGGAAAGTCAAATGGGTTTGACAGAGAGAATAACGGCCTTTCTTCTTAGGAATGGAGGTGTGGCCGTCAGGGCCTGGCTTTCAGTAGAATGCCATTTTCAGTGTCTCCTTATGACCCCATTTAAAGTCTCTCTCTACAACTCTCCACTCTCCCCAAGGCCAGAGAAGCAGTTTACAGACAGTATTATCCTGTGTGACACTTTTCTCAGTGTGGAGGTCAGAATCCTTGATCCCAGGAAGTGACCTTATAAAGCATCTCACCTCTCAAACGACTCGGATAAAAATTCTACTTTCTTCTTTTCTCGGAGCTCTGCCTCCTCACTCCTGCCTCTGACTTGGATCTTTGGGACTTACTCACAGTTTCTCACAGAAGAGGAGGCCGGGAGCAGAGGGGGAGGCGGCAGAGCCATGAAGACTTGAGCTCCAGCACGATTTATTCCTGGCTGTGCAGTCATGAGGGAAGTCTCCGGTTCTCCGGGATTTCTCTGTAGTCCAGCAGATATTTTAACTCATTTGCATGCATTTATTGAGGTCTATCAGGTTCCAGGTCCCCTGCTGAACAGAGATGCTTTGGGGACTACAACCTTAGTTATGCCTGAAAGAGCATCCTTGCTCTGGCAAATGAGGAGGGAGACACTGCCTGTGCAGAATGAAGTAGTACTAGAGCTAAGTTCTGCAGGCAGAATGAACTATGCTGTGAAATATGTAGTGGGCAGGGTCTGCAAGTTATTTGGGCAAGGAATTAAGATGCTAGGGATGTGTAGGAGTCGAGCTACAGCAGACAGCTTTGCAGGCAGAGAGAATGGCGTGATCAAAGTTCTTTCTTGGCAGATGTGTTTCCTGGACATGAAGAAATGATGGAGTGCTGTAATTCCCATGGTGAGCAGCACCCTCTCTTCAGTGTCAGCACAGGCCTGGGTCTGCTTGATGTTAACTCATTAAGATCATAAATTCCAAGGTTGGGGGCCATGTCCATCCATCCGCCTTGGTATACGTAGGAGTTTGGCTCCAAGACACACCCCGTCTTCTAGGCATGAAATATGTCTTAAATGGCATGACATGCTATTTGCATGGACTGCACCCATGTCCTCTGTATACTGTGAATTGTATCTAGATGACTCTTAACTCCTGATAAAAAGCAAATGTTCTGGATACGCAGCATTGATTGGGAAGCAATGATGAGAAAAAAAAATATCTGTGTTTAAGACAGGTGTGAGCTCTTTGTCCTGATATATAGGGTGTGAAATCTCAAGTGCAAGATGTGTGGTCCATACATGGTACCCATGATGGTGGTGATGGCTGTAGGGTGATGGGCAAGAACCCAGCAATGCTGGAAGTGTGAGTGGTGCTTTCAGAGAGTTTCCCATGAGGCCGCATCCTGAGAAAAAGTCCCATTCTCCCACTTCATCTCTATCCTTCTGTAGCACCACAGAGACCTCAGCACAGCAGGATGACAGGAAGCTGTTCAGGAGGGCTTCCTCTTTATCTGCAAGCCTCACAGCTGTCCCCAGAAACCATTTGCTTATCAAGGCTCCTCTCTTCATATTCAATGAGGGCTCCTCCAACAAAGACCTCCTCGGAGAAAAGCCACCTGTACTTCCTACAGAAACATTGTTCTCTCTCTCCAGCCTGTTGTTTGGGCTCATACAAATGAAGCCTAAGAGGGAGAAGGCATACTTGGCAGAGGGAGTCTGTCTGTGTGCTGAGTTTCTGTTGTCTTGACTGCATCCCAGGAGCACTTTGGAAGTTTCTCATTTACTGACACAAATGGCTCTAGCACTCTGCCAGCTTTGATTATTTCAAAGCCTCCTCAATGACAACAAAGCCTTGCCACTTCCCATGCTCTTTGCCTTGGCTTCAAGGAGGTACAAAGACCTGCTCAGCTTAAGAACAAGTGAACAGCACCACACACAATCCCTGTGCCAGTGTGGGCTGTGAACACCAGCTCTCTAACGGGTGCAGAGCCTGCCAGGAAAAAACGCAGAGGTAGAAGGTTTGGAGTAAACACCGTCATCCCTAGAATCCACTTGGTGCTACGTCTCCATCCACTTTCTGCGAGTCATGTCCTGGGATCTAGAAAATTCCCTTTGCCTCTCTGAGACTCGGTTTCCTTTTCTGGAAAGTACTGTACTTTATAGCATTGTATCAAATGCTCCAAGTGGAGGTTTGCACTCGCCTATGGTAAGGTTTAGTCCTAGCTTCTATAGGAAGTCATCAAATGATAGTCACAAAGACCCAGTGCTGGCTTACAGACAATCCCACGAGGCTCTGACCAACAGCTACCTAGCAACAGCCAGCACAGTGGCCTGCAAGCTGCTAGCTAGATGTCTAAAAGGGACTGCTAGGTTACCCCAACTCTCTCTCCCCCTTTGTCTCCCATTCTCTCTCCTCTCCCCCTCCCTTTCTCTCCCCCTCTCCCTCCTTCCCTCTCCCTCTTCCTCTCTCTCTTTTCATCTTTTTTTCTCTTTCTGTTCCCACATGTTCTTGGGTCAGCCTCTCCCTCTCTTCCTGTCTCTCTGTACTCTCTTCCTTTCCCTCTCTATCTCCCATGTCTCTGCCTCTGTCCCTTTCTAGGCCCTGCTCTTTTCCCCTGAAATAAATCTTTATTCTAGGTTTGTGTGTGATTCTTCAGGGGAACATCTTGGCAGGGCCTGCTGAAGTGTGTCCTTCCACTGGAATTCTCCAACATATTAAAACACAACACCAGTCTATAGCATTTGAACCCATGATTGTGTAACTCAAGACCTATATTGCAGTACTTTCGGGGGTGGGGCCCTCTTGGTTCAGTAGTAAGACACAGAGACGTCTGCCTTGTATAAGGCTGTTAGCCTGTTTGCTGTGCAGGCCCTCAGTCACCCATTTTGCTCCCCTGCCTCCCTGCCCAGTTCTGCTCCTGTCTGGCATCGGCACCAGCTCAAGCAGCCATCTTTTTCTACGGAAAAGCCACATTCCTTTCTGAAACAAGAAAGTTCTTAGCATCATGGAAGAACTTCCACAGTTACTCATTCTGAGCCAAGAAACAACAGGACTACACTCAGTTCAGACCTTAGTGTTGCCTTCTGGTCAGACTGAGAATAATGTGACCTCCTGTGACCCCTCAAGGCAGCTTGCTTTTTAACATGAAATCTCAGAGAACCCTTTTTCGGGCAGGCGAGGAAGTAACAAACAGTCACATATCTCACCAGCACAGCAATTAACAATTGAGGACACAGGGCACAGACACATAACCATTTGATATTCAGTCATCCCAACAAAGACTCAATTATCTCCACCTCTACCCACGTTAGCTCATAAGTGCTGACTTCTGTCAGTTACCAAAGCAGACACTGTGATGTTAGCTCAAGCCATTAACTAATATAACCCACACACCTCAATATTTACTCAGAGCCCATAAAAAAGTCAATAAAGAAAAGAGTTCACAGATTTTGTTATTAAGTGACATATCTAGACAATTTCGTTCATTCTTCAGTAGTGATGAGGGTAAAGGTAATTGCTGCATCAGATAAACCCAGAGACTTCAATAGCTTAACAATCAAATACAATTTCTAACTCACTAAATAAGATACACCAACATGTCGCCATGATAGAGGAAGGGAGGGCTACAGGGTCAGCGTCCTCTCACATGCCTCGGCCTCCCATCTTATTAGTTACCACTGGTGATGTGTAACACTTCAGTTTATCGGGAGGCTGGGGACACAGAAGAATGCACAGGTCCTACGTTTGGTCATAGCCTGCCTTACAGACAGGGCCTCACACAACTGGCACTGTGTTTTCTGGAGACTGATGGAAAAGTCAGGCTGAGATGTTCTTCAAAGGCTTGAATCAAGTATAATGATGCCAGGGTAGCTCAGATAGAAAGGCAAATGGGTAGAAAAAGCACATATTTCCATTGAGAATATTCTTTATAATTGGGATTGTATAAGGGTCTGAAAATGGCTGAAGGAAGACCCCAGACTCAGTATGCAAAAGCAAAAAACATTTATTCTGCAGAAACGACCAGCATGTGAGGGTCAACCTTTTTCTAAAATAGCAACCCCAGACAAAGACAAGCAGGCTGCCTTATAAGGAACAGGGGGAACTCTCTTGAAGGATTAGGTAATCTAAAATTTCATTGGTGTGTCCTAGGAGGTCACAGGTGGTCGGTAGTCTGCATTTCTATGTCATGAATATTCAATCATGTGATAAAATAGGGCTGCCAAAGCCAGATGGCCCATTCTGAGATAAGAGATTTTCTCATTTTCCTGTGGCTATCCTAGGCTGTTCTTTGGGAGGGGTTTTATGGTCTTGTTCTGGATTTTATAGTCTGTCCCTAGCTGGTGTCTTATGGCCTTGTTTCTGAGACTAATGGTCTATTCCTGAAGCTGGTGCCTTAAAGCGTTTTTAAAAATCAGACCTGGTCCTTAAAATGGAGACAAAGGATCGTTTTGATGTGTTCTTGGATTTGATTTGCAAGAATTTTGTTGAGTGTTTTTGCATCAATGTTCATGAGGGAAATTGGTCTGAAGTTCTCTTTCTTTGTAGGGTCTCTGTGTGGTTTAGGAATGAGTGTAATTGTAGCTTCAAAGAATGAGTTGGGTAGTGTTCCTTCTGTGTCCATTTTGTGGAATAGTTTGGAGAGTATTGGTATTAGGTCTTCTATGAAGGTCTGATAGAATGCTGTGCTAAACCCATTTTTCTTTTTTTTTTTTTTTTTGGTTGAGAGGCTTTTGATGACTGCTTCTATTACTTTAGGGGTTTTGGAACTGTTTAGATGGTTTATCTGATCCTGATTTTACTTTGGTACCTGGTCTAGATAATTGTCCATTTTCTCTAAATTTTCCGGTTTTGTTGAGTATAAGCTTTTGTAGTAGGATCTGATGATTTCTTAATTTCCTCAGTTTCTGTTGTTAGGTCTCCCCTTTCATTTCTGATTTTGTTAATTTGGATACTCCCTCTGTACCCTCTAGTTAGTCTGGCTAAGGTTTAATCGCTCTTGTTAATTTTCTCAAAGAACCAGCCCTTAGTTTTGTTGATTCTTTATTGCTGATGCCAAGTAGTGCTTACTGGAAAGAACCTGATATGGATGCCTCCTCAGAGGCTCTGCCAGAGCCATACTGATACAGAGAAAGATTCTTGCAGCTAACCATCAGACTGAACATGAAGACCCCAATGAAGGAGCTAGAAAAAGACTAAAGGAGCTGAAAGGGTCTGCAACCCCATGGGAAGAACAAAAGTATCAACTATCCAAACCCACCATAGCTCCCAGGGACTAAAACTCCCACCAACCAATGAGTTCACACGGAGAGACCCATGGCCCGAGATAAATATGCAGCAGAGGATGGCATTGTCTAACATCAATGGGAGGAGAGGCCTTTGGTCCAATGAAGGCTCATCTTCCCAGCGTAGGGGAATGCCAAGGCACTGAAGTGGGAAAGAGTGGTTGGGAGAGGGAGCATCTTCATGGAGGTAATGAGAGGGGGAGGGGGATGGGATTATGGGAAAGGGATAACATCTGAAAGGTAAATGCAGAGAATTTCCAATAAAATTTTTTTTGTGGGGAAAAAGAAGATAAATGGAGTCCTTAAATAGAGACAAATTGCATATTGTCCTTTCAGTTGCTAATTTAATCTCTCTCTCTCTTTTTTTTTTTTTGTGATATAGGACTATAATGAACGTCGAGGAACTTTTTTCCACCCTACTGTTTTTTTCTTTTCACTTGTCCCTTAGTTTCCTCAGATAACTTCGGTTTTACTTTCACATCATAAATACTACTTGATTTATATAAAATCTAAAACTCCCCAAATCAGAGAAAATAGACAATATTTGTCAAAGAGGGAAAATAAAAAATGTCATTACAGATACTTTTGTAACCTCCATAGGACAATCCATTCTTACAAACTCCCCAGAAAAGCTGCTTGCAATATATTTCCCTGGATTAAGAGATTTTTTTCTCCAATTGCTGCAGTAATTCCACTTCAGAAATTTATCTTAAGGAAATGATTACACTGAGAACAAGTTAGACATACACAAGGGTGCTCAAGGAGGCATTATTTGCTATAACGAGCCTCAGGCAATAATCTACACATTCAATAGAAAAATTAAAAGGAAGTTATGGTATATCCATATGACAATGTTATTCAGCTATTTAAAATAATGGTCTGGATCCTCTGATGAGGTGGGCAAGGCCTGCTGAGCTCTGTAAGAGCCACGTGCTGTGGGATGGCAACAGCATTCATGCCCGTGATGCTGCTGTGTTTACCTCTTTATATACTCCTTGTCATTAGAGGTTGCGTCAATATGCATGTGTTGTTTTTCTAATTTACAAAAGAGCAAATTAGAATCAGACCTATTTGGAGGCGTCTTTGCATACCCAGGTTACACCTGCCGGGCCTCCATAGAGAACTTTCTTGGTGGAGTGGATGGTGATTAACTTCCTACTTGTCAAAGTGCAGAGAAGAAGAATCTGCATTGCTCAGCCACTGAGGGGGGCACCCATCACATCTCCTCCCTCCAAGGCTCAGGGTCTGTTTCAGAAGAGTGGGGTGGGAAGACTGTAAGCCGTGAAGGTTATAACAGGACCAAAGCATTCATGAACGCACAGCTGCCTGTATCAGATCAAGCACCGCAGCAGGGGTGGAGAAGGAGCTCATGAGCCCCCACCCCTAACTGAGGAGCTACTGGCAGTTGGTGGCTGGGGGAGAGAGGGACAGGTTTCTTTATGGCTGTGGCTCATGCTTAGTTCATACTGGTTTATACTGGCAGTACAAATTTGAATTAATGGAATGTAAAAAGAAAAGAGGACAGAGTTGAGGGTTTAGGGCTAGGAGGAGGTTAACATGATCAAATACATCATGTGTATGTTTGAAATGCTAAAACATTAATACTACTTTAAAATTACACATTTAACTGTGAAAAGACAAATTCTGTTTTTTTTTTTTTGTTGTTGTTGTTGCTGTTGTTGAAATGCTGGCCATATAGGCAACTGCTTTACTACATAGTAGGCAAATACCCCATGATGCTGAGTCGGTGAGCCTACATGGCTCTAAGTTATGCTCTCTTTATGTATATGTTGTAGTAGTGAGCCTTGGTGATTTTGTGAGGCTCCTAATAATGTGAGCAAGGGCTGTTTATGATGTTTCTGCCTGCTTCTGCGAGCATTGTCCTCCTTCTTGTTCCCCTCATGAAGCCTTCATATGAGGGGTAGTGCCTAATTTTATTGCAACCTGATATTCCATCTTTGGTTGATACCTCTGGGAGGTGTGTCCTTTTTTCTGACAGAAAATTGAGGAGGAATGGAGGGAAGGGAGAAGGTGGAGGGGATGGAGGAGGTGGGGAGCATAGGGAGGAAGGACATAGTGGTTTAAATATGAATGGGTGTGAATGCTTGGCACGGGACCAGGAGTGAGGTATTGATTGCTGTGATAGACCTGACTATGCTTTCGTTTGGAGCAATGTGAATATTTGGGATTCTGGATCAGGAAAGCCATGGAATGCTTTAAGTGGGACTTAATGAGACTTCCTAGTAGGAATATGGAAGGCACTGATGCTGAAGGTGATTGGACTGTGGGGGCCTGACTCGTGTGGTTTCAGAGGAGAAGGATCTTAATATGTTGCCTGGAGACTGTTTTTGAGATATTTTGATAAAGAATATAATTGCTTTTTGCCCTTGTACAACACATCTGTCTTAGGCTTAAGTGAAGAGTTTTAGAATAATTCAGTTGGCAGAGCAAATTTCAAAAGAGCCTAGTATTGACTCTGTTGTGTTTAGTCTTGTGAAGATTTATAATGAAAAGGGGCAAGCTGAACAAGTGAAATACAAAAGATACCGATAGAAGAGAAAAGGGATTCCAAAACCAGAACTAAGTCCGGTGTTCAAAGAGAAAAACAGATTGAGAAATGGAATAAAGGGGTTGATGACTTTTGGGAAAGACCCCTCCCAGCTAAGCTTCCATCTTATGAAAAGCTTTGGTCTAGGCATGGTGGTGTACACTTTTAATACCAGTGCTCAGGAGACAGAGGTGAGCAGATCTCTGAGTTCAAGGCCCACAGAGCCTGCAGAAAAAGGCTACAGTTGAGGGTCTACAGAGCAAGTTCCAGAATAGTTAAGCTTAGACAATGTAAGAAACCATCAAAGACTGAAAGCTGGTGAAGACGTAATTGAACAAGGGTCCCATGTTCCAACCCCGGCAAGTAATAGAACTTGGCAGTTTCAGTTACATGGTTCTGGTTTTAGAATCAAAGATAGAAGGAAGAGGTCATGGAATCTCCCTCTGTAACTGAGGAAAGCTGCTGAGTCCAAGCATGTGTCGGTGGTGTTCATGCATGGAGGCCCAGAGAGGCCATTGTGTGATGCTGTGAAGGTGAAACCTGGATTGACCCCAAAACACTGGAGATGCCAGAGCTGTGGGATACCTGTCGAGGCAAGCTGCTAACAGGGAGTGGAAGCAGCCCAAGAGAAAGAAGTGTGTTGCAATCAACAAAGCCAAAAGGTATAGGAGGCATGAAGAACATTTTGACACCAGGCATGGAGATGCAAGGTTTAGAGTTTGCTCAGCTGCCTTTCAGTCTTGCTTTTCCAGCATCTCTCTCTGTGTTCCCTTTGGAATGGTCATGTAAATCCTGTACCACTGTATGTTGGGAGTATATGATCTGCCTTTTCATTTTAATTTTACATAAGATTACAGTTAAAAGATTATATAATTTCAGAAGAGACTTTGAACTTTAGGCTTTTAAACAGGGTTGAGACTGTTATAGAATATGGGTTCTTTTGAAGTTGGACTGAATGCATTTCTGGGGGGCAGGCTTTGACGTTTTATAAGCTGAAGTCTGGCTTGTATTTCACAGTCTCTCCTTTCTGCCTGCAGATGGACCAAGATGTAGAACTCTGAACTCCTTCTCCAGCATCATGTCTGCCTGCAGCTTTCTATGTTTCCCATCATGATGATAATGAACTAAATCTCTGAAACAGTAAATCAGCCCCAATGAAATGTTTTCCTTAATAATAGTTGCCAAGATCATGGGGTCTCTTCATAACAATTAAACATTAACTAAGACAGAGGAAAACTATATTTGGAGTAAAATATATGAGCAAATAAATTAATAAAATTTTAAAAAATTAATTTTCAAAAGTAAAATAACTTAAGAAGCAACCTTATTTACATCGGTGTTGGTTAAATTCCCATACTAGCCAAAGCAATCCATACATTTAATATAATTCTTGTCAATATACCAGTGGCAGTCCTCAGAGGACTAGAATAGAAGAGCCAGATTTTATATGGACTCACAGAATCTCTGGAGAGCTAAAACCATCTTCAGCAGAATGAAAAACAAAACAAACCACAAAATGAGAAGACATCTAGCTTGACCTGAAAGTGGAATCCAAAGCTGCAGTAGTCAAACATCGAGATGTTGACATCAGGACAAGAGTATAGCTAGATCCCCAACTGTCAACACCCACAAGAGCCACACTTTTCAACAAGGACTGAGGTAGGCAGGTCACCTTGAGCTGCACTTGAGAAAGTACCCTGAGTCAGCTGACAAACAGCATCAACATCTTCCCTCCAGGCACTTCTAGAGGGGCATAAAAATAACTCTACTCAGAAAACATTTAATAAAATGATGATGCATTTTTAGACTTACTATGGACCAGGGATTACACAAAACACTAATTATTCCATGCTGTTCTTGTAGATGTTTTGTGAGTTAGGCGTTACTATTCCCTTTTAAGAAATGAAGAACAATTTATTTATTTATTTATTTTTGGAGACATGCTTTTTATTTAGTATAAAAGAAAATACAATTATAATCAAAGAGTTAATTAGGGCTAAAACTTTTTACAATTGTTTTATTACAAATTGTCAATTGAAGATGTCTGATAATTCAAATGGTACACATACTGTAATGTTAGCAAAGACAGCTGAGAGCCACACGGCTGCTTAATTCCTTTTTGTTGTTGTTTGGTTTATTTTGATTTTGTTTTTTGTGGGGAGATACCATGATCATGAAGAACAATTTAATATGTCCATGGGACATTGTTGGTCTCTGCTACGCCTTCGGCAGCCTGTACTGTGGATACAGTCGTCATGACGACTAGCTTTAATTGTTAAATTGACACAACCTAAAATCACATGGGAAGAGAATTTTAACGAGGGCTTGTCTAGACCAGAATGACCTGGGAACATGCCTGTGGACTATTGCCTTGATTATGTTCATCAGTGTGAATAACCCGGAGTACCATGGACAGGTACATCCCTTGGGCAGTGAGATGAACTGTACACCTGTGAGACAGTATGAGCAATAACACGCACACATGCATTGCTTTCCTTCTGCTCTTGACTGTATGTGTTAAAACTAGCTGCCCTGAATTCCTGTTACTTAAATTCCTCACAATAATGGACTGTAACCCAGAAATGTGAGCCAAATAAACAGTGATGGTTTGCTTCCACCGGACACATTGGGAGCACAGGTGAGTGGGGTTTGAGAGTTGTTTAAAAGATGTCCCAAACATCTCAACTGAGTCTTGAAGGTGACCCAGGCTAGAGAGGCAAACACTGAAATCACACACAGCACAACAGAGCAGCACCTGTTTGGGCAGTGCCCAGATCTTTGAGAAGACTATCTCATGATGAATGTTATGTGGGTGCAAGAAATTCACGGGGAGAGATTGTAAAGCTTGCTGTCCTCTCTTGTGGGATTTGGGTCCTGTGCTGTAGACAGTGGGGGCAGGGAGTGGAAATCAATAGTTTCGTGGTTTTGATGGATCCTATTATTTGGAAAGAAGGCACAGAAGTATCATTATTTATAGTAAATACAATTATAAAACCATGGAGAGCTACCTGGAAAGGCCTCAGAAATATTGAGGAAGGCAGTAAAAGAGCAACAGGAGAAAAAAATACACACAAAAATCAATAGTCTCCTAATACATTAGCAACAAGCAGAATGTACAATGGAAGACAATCCTGTTCCCTCACAGCAGCAAAAATACTTAAAAAATCCTTAAGGAATCAACTGAAGTCATTGAAGAAAATGACTGTGAAATCCCCTGATTTAATGTAGAAACATATCATGTTCCAAAAGGGCCAGACACCCTCCTTAATTAATTTACTGGCTTAATGCAATTACAATATAAATCTCAGCAGAGCATTTTGTGGGAAATTTGACAGAGTGATTTTTTAAATGCCGTTGGACAAATAAAGAAATGAAAAGAGCCAAGGGAAGAAAATGTAGAGACATTAACAGAGTGAGCCTTTTATTTATGCATGCTTGAGGTGTAACCAATCTGAAAGTGTGGCATAGAATTTCAGCATAGATGGGGGAGGGGGAAACTCATGAAATCCCCCAACCCCTTCTAAGAGCTATTGGCAGTTGATGTCTGGTGCAGGAAGGAGAGTTTGATTTCTTTAGGGATGGGACCTAGACAGAGCATGTTACCAGAGATAGTCCTTGCACATGCAGGTGGACCTAAGTACATGAATTGAGAGGGAAATGTGATAACAGGACACTGGAGTACTTGGGAGGAGGGATGGCCCCGTATATGATCAAAACTCATGCTATTAGCCTATGAACTTTTCAAACAATAAAAGAGAGACCAGGAAAGCAGAATATGAAGAGACCTACAACACATGAACACACTACACAGAGTATGAAAATATGGAGCATGGTAAATTTAAGATCACTCTGAAGCCCGAGAATTACTCAGAACAATGCTTTGGCAGCTGGTTAGCTGTTTGGGGAGAAATAATGGAGGGCCTACCTTAAGGGATATACCAAGCAAAATCCCCAGTGGCTAAATTCACCTTCTTGTATTAATTCATAATTGGTTTGCCCAGCCCTGTGGGCTTGAGGCAGCCCTGTCGTGTTCCTTATAGCTCAGCATTCACTGCAGCAACTTGAATTTCCCTCTTCATCACGACAAGTAAACCACAAAAACCCAAGAGGCCACCACTTTACCCTGTTCATATGGTTATCCTCTGAAACATACCAATGCATATATTTTGTTTTGTGGATTGGTAAATGACCTTTCATCTACTTTCTGAGGGCAGGATATCTTTAAAGTCCCAACCTAGGAACCTCACTACAGGTATAGATGTCAACAACTACCAGGGGACAAAAAGAAAACACAAGTCTCATTCATAAATGGCTTTGTTTTCCTCCAAATTATCTTGACCTTTCTGGTGATGATTTCTTCCTAGCTACGGATCATTTATTTCTCATGCATAACTTAATTAGATCACAAATGTAGTAGAGGTACTGAGGAATGAAAATCATTTCAACATCTGAGAACATTTGCTTATTTTTTATTCCAACATATATTAAATTTCTATTCCATGATAGAATGTTTCAGATAACAGCAGGTCATCTACATTTGGGAAGCTTTTCACTATTATTTCAGAGTTCTCCGCCTCTCTCTCTGTCTCTCTCTTTCTCTCTGTGTCTCTATATCTCCCTCCATTCCTCCTTCCCTCCATCTCCCCCCTCTGTCTTATTTTTGTTTTACAGACTTGATATAACCATTTGTATTATTGAGTCATTTCTCTGTTATTGTCTTTCTGCACTGAGAAATAAACACACACACACACACACACACACACACACACACACACACACACACACACACACACACAAAGTTCTTTATGCATTGATAATCTCCACTTTAAATGCCCTGTTCTGGAAATTGTGGTGATGGGTCTAAAGTTTTCCTTGTTCAAGTGGGAAAATGTCATTAATCAAAGATTGTCTTACAGGCAGAAGACTTGAGAGCAGACAATAGCACAGACCATGTGCAATCTGTGCCCACTTTCCTTTTGTTAGTAGATATCTTAGATCATTTAGTCATAGCTCATTCACTCCTAGCACCTTCTCCAATTCAACTGAAATGATGCCTCTGATGTTTGCCTCTGCAGAGGGTCCTCTGGCTCCCCACAGTGACTGACTATTGGAGCACACTCTCCCAGGAGACCGAGTGCTTGGCATTCTATACTGATTTCACCATAATACCTGAAGTCATTGTCAGAATTTCCTCTATATATACGTTCAGGGCTACTTCAAGTTAACCTCTGCATCTCTGACTAACTCTTGGAGCATGCCATGGAGACTAAGACACACCCTGGACGTCTTCCCACCAACAACCATCATCAGTTCGGGCTTCAGTGTATCAATCTCAACCCTACAGCCCTATTGGAAGTAGTTCCGCTTCCAGGTTTGGTTTGATTTTACCAGGCTTTTGTCCATTGACATTACCTTTTTTCCTTATACACATTGCTTTAAAATTTCATCCTAAGGAAAATTCTGAGCTAGTAAATATTTAAATTCACCTTTCCTATCCATAAATCTTGTAAACATTTCACATGAGCTGGAGTTACAGGCGATCATGAACAACCTGATGTGCATGGTAGAAAACAAACTTCAAGTCACTGAGTATAATCCCTTTAGCCAAGTTTAACTTCACATTTTAAAATTAGGTCTACAAAAATATTATTTCTAAATGACAGTTACATGAAAAGGATTTCTGAGATGACATCCAGCAGTCAGCATATGCTATTAGTTTTCTGGGCAGTATATTTTTCTCTGTTAATCTACTTTGTTAGGCCTACCGTTTTCTCCTTCCTTTCTTCCTGCCTTACTTTCCTTTTCTGTTGCTTTTCCTCCTCCTTTTCACCTCTCCCCCTTTTCTCTTTTCTATGATGTAAGTCTGGAAAGGTATGTAGGTGGTAAGAGGCAGAAGTAACCTCCTGGGACCAGAGTGCATATAGGAGACAGGGCTGGCAGGATGCTGGCCACAGCCATGGTGGCCACAGTTGCTTAGACAGGCTTGTGGCTAGCTAGACAGCAGGATGCTGTTGATGTCAGTTTTCACTGTGGTTGTTCTGTGACTTCTTAGAAGAAGGTGTTCATGGGGAAAGTGCTGAGGTAGTAGTGGCAGCCTGTCTTTATCTCATTCACAAAGGATACAAAAGTTAATGTTTATATTTTTGTAATTTTTCTGTCTTTGAAATTACTGCAAAACAAAAGTTTAGGATTTATTTTACCTATAGTATTATATCCAATGAAAGAGTATAGAAAATAATATTATAGAAAAACCATAACCATGTAAAAATAAGCATATGATAACATAGAAAAATAGAGTGAACCGGAAGGTCTCTGATACTGATGTTGCTTCTGGGTGAAGATCTACTATTTGCCTTTACTGGCTGGAAAATCTGTCTGACAGAGCCCCTGGTCTTGCTCTGCTATAACCCCAGGGAGAAAACTGGCCCCCTTGATGAAGTGCTTAGATGTGCTGGCACTTGATCCTAGCACCCACAAAAAAGCCAGAAACAATAAAATGTCTCTATAATCTTAGCACTGGGAAGATGGAAGTAGGAGGGCCTCTGGGCTTGCTGGTCAACCAGTCTACCTAAATCAGCAAACTCCAGGTTCAGTAAGAGATTTGTCTCTGAAATAAGAAAGAGATTAAGGAAGAAACTCGAAGTCAGTCTCTGGCTTCCACAGGCATGTACAGACACACACATGGCCATAAAGACCACTCCTCAAGGTAACATACCAATATTTCAATATTATTTGAGAATCAAGTAAAATAAACATGTTTATTACTATTACACATTGAGTGATTCATAGAAACCAATTAGTATTAGTTATTTAATGGCCTTTAACAAATATTTATTTTAACACATATCAAATTTTGTATGCCTAAAATTTGTCATGAATATTGATTCTTCCAACAATGGTTGCCCAACAGGATGTTGCTATGTACAGTTTTAGCTACTGTCACTTTTACTTTCTGCTAATCATTCTACCACATCTAATTTTTCCCTCCAGTTAATTTTTTTCCTCTTTGCAGATTTTAGTGTCATCCAAAAGCTGTGATTCCTCAGTCAGTGTTCCTGTTATAATAGACTTCACTGTGTATGTAGATTTAGCAGCTGTCTGCTTCCATTTGTGTTATTCATCTTCGTGAGTTAGACGCGTAATGACGAGCTAGAAGACTACCAGGGTTTTGCCATCTCTTGCATTGAAAAACTCATTTGCAGACTAGATCTGTAGATACAGGGTGCACCCAAGTGTTGGAATGGCACAAGGCATGCAGGACTTTTTGTTTAAGATGTAGCATAGAGGACCAAAGTGCCAGGGGAAGGCCCAACCTTGAACACTCCTCTTTTGTGACTTTCTTTGGGGAGATGTGGGCAAAGATCTGTTTACCTTGGGGAAGTCACTAGTGATGGACCAATGAAAGAATCCCAATGAAGTCCTTAGTGACCAGGTGAGCCTAGTGGATGATGGGTGACTCAAAGGCAGTTGCATTACCAATAATACCCCCCCCCACTTGGGCTGATGACTCCCAAAAACTGTGTCTGTGGAGTTCTTTGTGCCACCTGCATGTGGCTCAGCTGCTTGGAAACTCTCCACTTCCTAGCAACTTTTACTGTTTATATCTCTGAGAGAGGCCTTGTGAATCTTGTAACCTCCAGGAGCTTTCTGAAACTTAAGAGTCTGATTTGTTTGTGAGTCTTATTGGATTTTCTTCTTTATTCTTAATAGGCCTCCTTTCAAAAGTGACTGGCTCAGTTTAGATAGAGGAAAGAGTTACACAATACCCCTTTATCCCAAAGAATCTAGATAGCCATGGATGGTTTCATATATACAGAACTTCAGGGACTTGAAAATGAAGGTAGAGGAAAAAATTTTGGGCTTAACAACAGTAAAGGCAATCTCTCACAGACATGCCCCAGGCCAACCTGATCTTGACAACCCCTCAATGAAACTCTCCTCCCAGTGATTCTAGACTGCAGCAAATGCACAACTATATTCAACCATCATGAGGAGGTAGTACATTGATCATATTCTCCTTGGAGACATACAGCACAGCTAATATTGATAAGTTCTAATGACCACGAATATTTTCTACCTGCTGTATCCAACAGGTCTTCTGAGATGATCAAAATGTAGTCAACTGACATTTTCCAGCCTTGTTCCTACCAGCCACAGGAAGCTGTCAAACACTTCAAAAGTGACTAGTAAGGGACTGAGCAATATTTAGATTCATTTATCTGATAACAGATGTAATTCCCTTTCTCATGCTTGGCTACAAGTACTGAGTGCTGAATGCTTGGTTGATTGATTGACTCATTCATTCTTTCTCTCTGGCTCAGATATAGCATCTGAGCATTGGAGAAAACCCAGCAAAACTATCAAAGTCAGCTCACCCATTATTAAACCCCCAGTCTACTTTGCTTTTAACAAATGTTCATGATGCCCTAATTAGGCATATCACCATGAATTAATTTCTATGACTGGAAAGCAAATTGCTATAAACCTTAGTGGATTAAATTTATTATTCTCATGGTTTCTGTGGAATTTGATACAGTTTGGATCTGCAAAATGGGTTGGGTTTGTCCTGAAACTGCAGTCAGATGGTGAGTGACATGGGCCTATTCACTTTATATCTAGTAATGTATGCTGATGGGTGGAAGGTCTCCACAACTAGAACTCCTTGGTTATCATTTTCTTTCTCTAGAGCAATGGTTCTCAACCTGTGGGTTGCAACCCATTTGGGGGGATGCATACCAGATATCCTGTACATCAGATATTTATATTACTATTCATAACAGTAATAAATTATAGTTATTAACTAACAATGAAATAATTTTATGATTGTGTGGCCTGTGCAACATGAGAAACTGTACTAAAGGGTTTCAGCATTAGGAAGGTTGAAAACCACCAATCTAGAGTCTTTTCCACATTCAGAAAAAATAGGATTCTTAGTTGTCATGACCACCAAAGACAGATAGAAAAAGATGTAAAAAGGAAGGGAATGTGTGTGTGTGCATGTGTGTGCACATGCTTCCATTTGTTCAGAAAGGGAAGATGCACACCATTTGTTAATTATGCTCTGTTATTGTAGCAAACACTTGAAAAAGTGATTTACATAGAGAATTACCTGTTTTTGGAAGTGTTATTAAAATTGGCTTACAATTTTAGGTATTTTACCCCATTATCTCTTGGTCTAGTGCTTTCTGGCCTATTATGATGGCAAGAATCCTGATGGGATTAAGTTGATTACTTCGTGTTGGCCAAGAGTAGAGGGAGCAGATAAGACTTGGGAAAGAGCACCCACTCCTAGTGATCTATTTCTTCCAGGAAGGTCCCTTCTGAACTCCTCAGAATAAGGTCAACAGCTGGAGATCGAGCATTCAACACAGGAACCTGCCAGGAAATTGCGTATTTGAGTTATTTCCCACACCAGTTGGGAAACATTTTGTCTTTGATAAATTAGCTTGGCAAATTTCACAAAAATGAAATATAGTCTCTACTTCTTGAGGGAAGTACATTGCTATTCCATCTTAAGAACAGGTAGCTGGATATGGTGGCATGTGTCTGTCATCCTCACATTATGGAGTCTGATTAAATAGAATTATGAGTTTGAGGTCAGCCTGTATGACATAGTCATTATTTGTCTCAAGAAATACAGCTAACAATAAATAAGTAATAAACAATAAAGAAAAATGTGGGATTGAACATATGTCCATTGGTGTGCCCATTTGTAGGAGAATGTAGTCTGCTACAGCTCTTTAACACAGTCATGGCTACACTAGAAGATGTGTGTACTCTGTGCAATTTCTTCTCTCCTCTCATAGCATACATATTACCTTCAGCACACCCTGTATGTTTCCACCAAACCTTTTTATGATGCTGTGGGGTACTGGAAGATAGAGAAACACTTCTCAGAGCAATATGCATTGATGAAATGAAGGCAGTGGGCAGGTAAACCACATGGTTTTTGAGAAAAGCAGTACCTGAAGTTTCCAGAAAGTTTTGTGGGAACTATGGTCTTTTATTCAGAGGCTAGTCAACACTTTCTTTCTCTCTGAATCAGTTGGAGTGGTTATGGTTGACATGAAAATAACTGGACATGTTTAAATGTTCATGGTGTATGACTTACTATATTTGAAGATCTCATATATACTCATTTATACCATAGACACTCATGAAACAACATCATAATCAGAATAACATGTCTACTGTCTCCAAATTCTGAAGGTAGAAATATCTAGGTAAGAGAATTGGAACTACAGACACAAGCATCACCAACAGATGAAAGAAAGACTCTCAGGCTTAGAAGATATGACAGGAGAAACTGAAACATTAGTGAATGAAAATGTTAAATCTAAAAAAAAAAAAATTCCTGACACCAAACATGAAATCTCAGACACTAAGACCAAAACTGAACCTAAGAATAACAGAACTAGAAGAAGGAGAAGAATCCCAGCTCAAAGGCCCAGAAAATATTTTTAATAAAAATCATAGAAGAAAAATTTTCTAACCTAAAGAAGAACATGTGTATAAAGACATAAGAATTCTGGAAAGGTGCTTTAATTAGAACATAGGCTGGTTGCTTGTGACCCATGATTTGACATTGAGTTGTTTGATTTTACTGCTTCCAGATACCCCTTCTTTCAAAACCTCTCTCCAAGCTGTGGCTGGTACTTGGCAGGCAGAATATCAAATAGATAGAACCAGAAAAGAAAGTCCTCTCACCACATAATAACCAAAACATTAAACATACAGACTAAAGAAAGAATATTAAATATTTTGAGGAAAAAAGGGCAAGTAACATATAAATGTAGACTTCTGAACATTTACTCTAAAAGTAAGAAGGGCCTGGACAAATGTTCCGCAGACTCCACAGATGCCAAACCAGCAAAAACTTTTAAATCACCATAGATGAAGCAAACAGGATATCTCAAGACAAATATACATTGAAGCATTAATCAATCTATCAACAAATTTACTCACAAATCCATCCCTACAAAAGATATTACAAAGAAAATATCAATCCAAGGAGGTTAACTACACCTATGGAAATATATGAAATCAATAATCTCACACCAGCATAATCAAATAAAGTAAAAGACAAATACAACAACAACAACTCACTCACACACACACACACACACACACACACACACACACACACACACCCCACCACCACCACCACTAACAATAAAATAACAGGAATTAGCAGTCACTAGTGGTTGACATCTCTCAATGTCAATGTACTCCAATTCTCCAATAAAAATAACAAATCTAAGAAACTGTGACTAAACAATGGAAAGACCTGTAAGACAAAAACTTTAAAACTTCGAGGAAATAAATTGAGGGATATATCAGAAGATGGGACAATCTCCCATGGTCATAGATTGGTATGGTTAACATAATAAAAAATGGTTATCCTACTAAAAGCAATCTACAGATTCAATGCAATCCCCCACCAACATTCCAACACAACTCTTTATAGACTTTGAAAGGACAATATTCAACTTTATATGGAAAAATAAAAAAAAAATTCAGGATAGCTAAAACAATCCTGAACAATAACAGAACATCGGGTAGCATAATTATTCCTGATTTTAAGCAGTACTGCAGAACTATAGTCTTAAAAACTACATGGTATTGTCATTAAAAACAGAAATCTTGATCAATGGAATCAAATAGAAGACCCAGGCCTAAATGCACACATCTATGGACACCTGATTCTTGATAAGGAAGACATGAATATACACTGGAAACAGATAACATCTTCAACAAAATGTGCTGGTCAAATTGGATATCAGCATGTGGAAGAATGCAAATGTATCCATATCTATCATTCTGCACAAATCTCAAGTCCACGTAGGTCAAAGACCTCAACATAAAAGTAGTTATACTGAACATAGTAGAAAAGAAAGTGTGGAATAGTCTTGGATGCATTGGCCCAGGAGACAACTTCCTGAGCAGAACACCAATGGCACAGGCACTAAATCAACAATCAGTAAATGGGACCTCGTAAAACTAGGAGGCTTCTGGAAGGCAATGGTCACTGTCAGTTGGACAAAATGGCAGCCTACAGACTGGAAAAAAATTTTCACCAACTTCATATTTGACAGAAGGCTAATATCCAAAAATGTGTAAAGAACTCAAGAAACTAGACATCAACAAACCAAATAATCCAATTAAATTGGAGTACAGATTTCAACAGGAGAATTTCTAAAAATTTTTAATCTTGACCTAATTTTTTCTACCTTTCCTTGATCACTCAGTTCCTAGATAAAAGACACACACACCTTTTATATTTACAATAATATTAAACAGCACAAGAGCTGGGCAGACACCTATCCTCTGTGTTATTTAAAATCCACTTTCCTACAGATATACCTGAGTTATTACTTACTATGTTTTATCTGGGCTGCTTTTAACTTTATTTGGCCAGCCCTCAGCGGCATGTTTTCATGAACTCATCTAACCCATTTCTGCTTATATTCTCTTCCTTCATCTTTTCTTCTTCCTCATGTTTTGCCTTTGAGCCCTTAGGCCTGGGAACCCTAAAAACCTATCTATGCCTCTTCTACCTAGCTTTCAGCATCTTTATTCAGCATTCAGAAATAACTTGGGGTCAAAGTCACATAGCATTACTGGGTCTACATGAGGAGTTTCTTATCTCTGGGCCAACCAGATCTTGAGACAATATTATCATTAAAACATAACCAACAACCAACAAGACAATCAACAAACAGGACAACCAACCACAGTGGCTGAGAAACACTTAGTGAAACTTTCAGCATCCCCAGCCACCAGGGAAAAATGAATCAAAACTTCTTTGAGGTGCATCTTAGACCTGTCCCAATTACTATGATCAGAACCACAAGTGACACCTCATGCTGTGCAGGGGTGGAACAAGAGGAACCCTCCTTCTTTGCTGGTGGGAGTGCGACTTAGCACTGCCACTATGGTGATCAATACGTTGGTCCCTCAGATTCTGGCTATTTTCCAACTTCAGTTCTTTAACCCTCATTTTCATTTGTAAGATGGTGACTAAAACAAAATCTCTACTTCACTGGGTTGCTGGCTAATCAAACGGACAAGTCACGTAATGCTCCGTGCAAGTACTTTGCACATGGCCTAAAGCTGTGATCACTGCTGCAGGAAGTTGTCATACCACAGCTTATAAATATGTAAGTGAAGGTCGGCAAGCCTAGCCCCTAGGACAAAGAAAATCTCTACCGCCTGGTTCCCAGACTAAATGTTTGGAGTTTAGAGAAACAAGGGGAAGGCGGGCTTGTAAGAATGACTTTAAGATCAGAATTAAAAATGTAGGGCATGTTTCGTCATCCCTTCCTTCTGCACTGGTGCCCATTTGTTACAGAAAAGATGAGGGCATGAAGATACAGTGTCTCAGTCCCTGCTCTGATCTGCTGTCACAATTTTCTAGGTACATTTGGTTACACTAAGCAGCAGTTTATTACAATGCCTGCCTGTGACCAGCTATAAGTCACTGGCTTATCAGATGATGCCTTTCCCATGAATGACATTTAATATTTTGCTGCAGGAACGAGATGCAGCATTTCCAGCATTTGTATAACATGAGATTATCCAGCTAACATATTTTAAAAGGTCCTGTCACAATCTGAATTGAAATCAGTAGTAGTGGGAGTCTGAGGTACTCTCTGTGAGCTCCAAGACCTTGAAGAGATTACATCGAAGTCATATCACAAGATGTAATGAACTGAAGCAAACTTGTTCTGGAACTCTGAATGTCTAATTGGAAGCTGATTGGCCAATGTTCCAATCCCTTAAATTATACATCTGACTTTGAAACTCCTGTTTGATGTTGGGAGATGGGCAAGAAGAACACTAGCCTAGTGAGCTTGCCTCGAGGGTCTGCAGAGAAAACATACAAAATGCAGTAATAGTTGACCCCCAGAAGACACTCAGTTAATTAATATCTATGAACAGCAATTTCCTCTCATTTCATTCTTTTCTCCCAAGCTTCTCTTCTGAAAAAACCATGGGAATTGAATTCCTGGTTTTCATGTCTTCTCACTAATGTTATTCTGCTGAATGCCTGGGGTCCAACACAGGGACTTGGAAGAGCCATGTAGACAGAAAACCCAGACAAGTGGCAGGTGTCAAGCTGACAGGCATTGGCCAAATCAGAGGAATGGTTTATGCATATGAAGAGAATCAAAGACACAATTGAAATAGAGACTCTTCTCTTGGGGACATAATAAATTCCTCCACCCAGGAATTTCAGGATAGAGAAATCAGGTAGCAGGGACTCTAGATGGATTCAAAATTACAGCTTGAATGTGAGTCTGCACTTCGATCCCAGGCAGGTAAAAAACACAGGCATTGCCTGTGGGAAGTCTAAATCCTTCATCTCCTAACACTGATAGCAGAGGTATGATAAAGGCAAAATCTGCATTTTTCATTGACACAGTACCGATGGTTGTGACGTTGGAAGTGCACAGAGCAGGGAGGTTTTCTATGTATACGTGCAAGACCTCTAAGCGTGTTCTAACTCATCACCCTATAATGTCAGAACTAGTTTTATCCGAGATACAGGAAATGAGCCCAAGAAGATGCAGCTAATAAAAGGCGGCGGCAGGGGGGGGGGTGTTTGACTGGTTTTGGCTCCAAAGACACTGCTCTTAATCGCTTCTTCTGTAAGGTACAGGAAAACTTTATTTTCCTATTAGAGCCACGACTGAAATAAAATTTCCTGGTTATCCACAAGTATTCTGTATTACCCAAAAAAGATTGTTGCAGACCATGGAGAGTTCCACCGTCTTCTGTGCATTTAGGCTGCATAAATTATCAGACAATGGTCATTCTATCCAAACAGGCTTATAGGACCAACAGAAGTAATCAAACCCACCTGTCTCTGGCTGCAGTCTAAGCAGCAAGACACTGTTCTTAAGACCCTGTTAATGGTAGTGATAGGGCAAGGTCATTGCCAGGGAAATGTAAGATAAAAATTCGCTCTCAGTGTGGGTTCAGTTTCTAAAGAAAGGTTATTACCATACAATGTCTGAACCCTAATCTTACTCCCCATTTATCCCCCAAATCTCTATCAGGGCTAGAAAACCTAGGTGGGAATCTTTCTTTTGGAAATGTGTTCATTTATGCTATTTCTGAGAAATATTTGCCAGAATTACAGGGGAAAGATGGTATTCTATATTATGTATTGATTCATTTACTTTTGGAGTGCAGAAGTGGTACCTACACCCTGTGCGGATTAGGAGGGTGCTTGGCTACTGACTACATCTTGAGCCCAGAAAATTAAATCTTAAAAGGCAAAACTCAAAACTAAACTGTGTCCTTACGAAGCAGGCTTGAGATGTAGCTCTGGCACCATAATGTGTCATGCCCCGCAAGAAACGGCTCATGAATCTCATGATAATGTATGTGATCCATATATAGAAGCAGGCAGGCTTCTAGGTGTGAGACCCGAGGATAGAAGCAGCATGGGACATCCTGAATCCCTTTCTTCACCTCAGACTCCAGCAGAGCCTAGTGACTCCCCTTGGTGTAGCTGAAGGCCTCATTTGAGTAATGTGGTCTCGTTCCATAAGCCAGACTGAAACGCGGTGATAGATGTCGGTATGCATGGCGAATGCTCAAGTAGCGCTTCTTACATTTTACTGTGTGTGCGAGTCACCTGGGGAGCTGTTAAAATGTACATCCTCTCTCAGCAATCAGATTAGCTTCCCGTGGCTGCCATAGCACATTACCAAGACTTGGCAGCTTAGAACAACACAGACTTATTATTCCACAGTTCTGATGGCCAGAAGTCTAAGATGTGTCAGTAGACTTTGTTGAGTTAATTAAGCCAATTTTATCTACAAAGACCTTTATTTCAAATAATGTTATTTTCTAGGTACTAAGTGCATATTATGGGGGGGGGGGCGCACAGTGCAATTTTACCAGAGAGCACTAATGCTGAGATGGGGTTGGGATTTAAAATACTGCATTAATAATAAGCTCTGAGCCTTACAGCTCAACAGACCAGGGTTAAGAAGCAAACTCACAGGAGCATGAATTGACCATTTGCAGTGCCTCACAGTTTATTGTGATAGTCATTTTTGATTATTGGTGTAATTGGATTAAAAAATGCCTATGGGATAACTCTTCCCTTTCTGACTGGATTTAAGGCCTGCTCCACGGAGAGAATTTCATACCATATACTCTAGTCTCAGTCAAAAGCTCACGGCAGCAGAAGGCCATAGGCCCTGCAGGGAGAGTTCGCTATTGTGATTTTGCTAAAATGGTCCAGTTGATTTCTAAAGATTCGTGTTTATACTCACCTACCTGAGTGGCTCTCGGGCTTGGCCAGCGAAGCTTCTGGACAGATATCTGCATAGCCATTAGCAGTGCAGAGGACAAGGCTGTGTGCTCAGACACAAACAGGACATCTGTGTTAACTCTCCCTTTCTCACGAGGTCCAGGAACTTCATGGAAGACAAGGTGGAAAGACTGTGAGAAACAGAGGTGGGCAGAGGTGCTGTGAGGTTCTGCTTTCCTGATGGGACATACCCAGTCCACTCACAAATACATGTCATCTGGGCTTCCAAGATCGAGACCCGCAAACCCCACACAAATACTGTAGATGCATACGCTCCCGGTCCCACTTCTTACAAAGGAGCTATTGCAACAGTCAGTTGCTGCAGAGGGAGACCTGCGCTTTTTGAGGCAGTGGTAAGTAGATTTCCCAAGCTCCAGTGACTGGTGCCACATCCATTCATGCATGGAAACCCTTAGGTAGACTTAGTGGGCTATTGTCATATATGTATGTATATATATATATATATATTGTCATATATATATATATATATATATATTTGTTAACCTGACATGAACTTGGACATTCTGCGAAGAGGAAACTTCATTGAAAACCTACAAGTCTGTGGGTCATTTTCTTGGTTGTTAAATGACATGGGAGGGTCCAACTCACTGAGGATGGTACCATTCCTGAGCAGACTGATCTAGGTGTATAAGAAAAGTAGCCAAGAGATCTAGGGGAAATGATCCAGTAAGCAGCCTTTCTCCATAGTCTTACTTCAGCTTTTCCATCCATTTTCCTACCTTTATCCCCCTTCATGATGGACTACAAGATAAAATAAACTATTTCCTATTGTCCTACCTTCATTCCCCTTCATGATGAACTACAAGATAAAATAAACTATTGCCTATTGATGACGTCTGTGTCAGTGTTTTATCACAGAAACAGGAAACAAACTAAAACAGTTACAGAAAAAAAGAAGGGACAGAGTTTGGAAGGAGCCAAATTGGAGGAATATGGCCAGGAAGTGGGGGGGGGGGAGAACGTCTAGAAGTGATCAGAGGGGGTAGTTCAGTTGATGACGTACCTGCTATGCAAACAGGAAGACCTGAATTAGTGTTTCCAGTACCCACCTAAATATGCTGCTCCTGTTGCCATTTACCTCCAACCCTGGCACTGTAGGGAAAAAAATGGTGGGTAGGGGCAGGCAGAACCTTAGAGCTTCTTGGCAGGCCAGCCTAGATAAACTGATGAGTTCCATGTTCAACAAGAGACCCTGTCTCTAAAACTAAAGTTATGGATGATAAAGATTCTCTACATCAGATGCTGGCCTCACATTCATGCACACATCCACACAAACACAACACAGAGAGACAAGCCTATCACACACACACACACACACACACACACACACACACACACACACACTCAACCAAGGAGGTTAGTGAAGCACACAGCTGGGTGTGTATAATGGCATATCCAGAAGCAATTGGATCACGAGGGCTCTAATTAATGCTTTGAGGGATTAATAGCATTATGGAATTACCTAGAAGCAAGGAAAGGTAGGAGGTGAGACCTGGTTAGAGGAAGTAGGTGAGGGAATTCTTGGGCGCCATGTATTGCTCTTCCCTGTATCTCCTCTTTCTTTGTTTCCTGACTGCTATTCGGTGTGAAGCGCTCAGCTCTATTCCACCTTTCCACCAAGACGGAAGATATCGCCAAAACCGGGAGCCAAAATAAACGATCCTTCCCTTTAAGTTGTCATGCCAGGCATGTGGTCATCAGATTGATGCAAAAGTAACAAATCCAGTTCTACACATGACTGATGCCTGCCCAAGGCCACTGTAGATCACAGGCTTTACTCCCGATTTCTCCAACTCCGACAAAGGGTGTGTGCCTGTGTGTGTGTGTGTAAAGATGGGTGCCTGTATCTGCCTGTGTATGGAGAGGTCAGAAAAGGTGTCAGGCATCCTCATCATTCGATGCAAGTTCCTCTGCTCTAAGATCTCTTCCTGAACCTGGAGCCTGTGTTTCAGTGAGGCTGGGGACCAGTAATCCCTCTGAGCCTCCTGTCTCTGCCCTGCTCAGTTGGTGCTACAGGAGTTTCAAGGGGATGCCAGGCAGCTATGGGGTTTCCTGGATCCAAACTCCTGTCTATGACTGCGGAGCAAGGGTTCTTAACCACTGAGCTTTCTTCCCAGCCCCTTAACCCTTCTGAGACAGTAATGAGATGGCATTACCCTGTACCAGACAAGCATATTCCCGGCCTCTGGACTTCCTAACAAGAGATGTGGCTACATGCTAGGGAGGTCACAACCAGATTATTCAGAGTATAATAGTTTCTCTGCCATTATTGAGGCTTCTAGGTGTCTCCACCTCCTGGTGTCATGTATTATAATAGTACGTGTGCTTCTACTGAAAGGAATGGGTACAGCTAGCAGAGTGTCCTTGCCATTGAGCTTAGATTGCCACAACAAAGCTAGACTTTCATCTGAGAGAGGGGGAGGGAGATGGGGGAGAGAGAGGATCAGAGTGAATTTTCAGTACACTCTAGACTCTAGTTGGCTTCTTGGGTTCAAACACCGCTCTCACCATGTATCATCTGTAACCCTGGGCAAGCCCACCATGTATTATCTGTAACCCTGGGCAAGCCCACCATGTATTATCTGTGTAACCCTGGGCAAGCCCACCATGTATTATCTGTATAACCCTGGGCAAGCCCACCATGTATTATCTGTGTAACCCTGGGCAAGCCCACCATGTATTATCTGTGTAACCCTGGGCAAGCCCACCATGTATTATCTGTATAACCCTGGGCTTGTCTACTGCCTTTTTTATTTCAGTTTTTCTCATCTGAAAGTATCTTGAAATTAACAGGACTTCTTTCCCAGAGTTGTTTTGAATATTTAAGAGCTAATATTTAGAAAGCACCTGGAATGTTTCCCAGTGCATAATAAACCCTCAAAACTATAGCTGATGTTAATATTATATTATTATGTCCTCGTAGTTTATTCATGATTGTGATTTACTTCCCGTCTTATCTGCATGTATTTTAATAGAAAGTTTTGTCCAGGGACAATGATAACAGAATCCATTTCCATGTACCTTTTAATTTAATTTAATTTTTTATTTGTTGATTTAATTTATATCTTGCTTATCCTCAGGACATGAGACAGAGAGATCTATAATCCTTGACACTGGCTACCTGGGGCCTCCTCTAGATTGTTTTCTGGCCTGAGTCCTGTGCATGTATGAGATGCTCCGCCATCTCCTTCAGAGAAGAGCCGCACAGATGAGATTATGACAGCTCCCTGTCCTCTGGTTGACAGTGACAAATGCAAGAAATGTGGCTACTAGTCCCTGAAGGCCAGTGTGAATGAGGATGCTGTGACGGATCGTCCTGGGAAATCTCTGTCTGCTCTAAGTGACAACCACGGAGAGTCCAGGCTGCCATCAGAAGTCCCTAAGAGGCATCCCGGTGTTCCAGCCCATCTTCTTCCCTTCCAGTGAAATTTATGTTCAAACTGAAGTTTTCTATCTATTCACGTATTAGGGAAATAAAACAACAATCTACCCACTAAAGCCTAAATGTTTAAAAATGTCTAATTTCTTCTTCCTAACATACTTCTTTTTTTTACCTTCAAACCTTTTAATTTCTCCCCTTTATTTTCACTTTTATTTTTTGGTAGATTATTTTTTTGGTAATTACATTTCTCCCTTTCCTATCCTCTCTCTAAACTATCCCATAAACTTGTCCTCAATTTCACACAAATTCATCCATGCCTTTTCCCTTTTATATTTATATTTTATTACACACTGAGTATAATTAGAAGGGTTTGTGTGTACATGAGTGTAGGGTTACTTACTAGTAGCTCCACCACTCGAGAAGTGACTCCTCAGCAACCAACCGCCAATGTCTCCTCAGAAACATGAGGATGACACACCTTTCTGTCACCAACCCGGGGAAATGGAGCTGGTGCTGACATGGACCCACTCCCATAGGCCTCAATCTCGTAGTGCTAGGAGGTGCTACTCAAGCTTGCAGTGGAAAAAAAGTTGTCAGTTGTCCAACCCAGCTGTAAGCCCCATGAGCCACAACTGGACTGGCAAGACATTTCCAACGGTACAACGGAGGCCTTTCCATCTCAAGGTAGCCAACTGCTTTGTAATTAGGCCTCAGGTTGCTCTACTGGAGGGAGCTCGTTCCTAGAACTAGAAACCCAGTGAAAAGCCTGTGGCTTGAGAGGTCAGACCCAAGGAGAAAATCTGCAGTCACGGCTCTGTAATACAGTTTTCAACTGCCTGCTGATTCCTAATTCTTTCACTTGTCCATATGTGCAGCTTTTACCCTTCATCTAAGAAGCCGTTTCTTTCATTTAACATGGAGGCTGTGACAAAAATAAAATCCACAACTGGTGCAAACACCTAGAATACATGACTACGGAGTGACCAGGTGCCCAGCCACAGGTGGGACATCTATTAGGAAATCCCTACACTCAAGGCTTAGGTAACATTGTGGAGGAGGAATAGAAAGACTGTAAGACAGCATCTTCTGGACATGGCATGGATGCAGTTCGCATTAACTCTCAACAAAATGGTCACTCCATCGCACCAGCTGACGTGTCTGCACAGATGGAGGGAAACTTCACGACGCCCTCGTACTGTAAAATGAAGAGCTACAGGCATTCGATGGCTGCTGAGAAAGGCAGAGCCAGTTTTCCTCAGGGATGCATCCTCAATTCTACGTGAAACTAATTGGCCTCAGTGGGTCCAATTATTATATATTAATTTTATATTTATTAATTCTTGTTTTATCATAGCGATTGAAGCCCTAAGGTAGCAGTTGATAAAAACGTTGATTACAGAAGAAGTGAATTTGGGACAGAGTTGGGACACAGAAAAGGTTGAAGAAGGAAGAAAGGAATGAAAATGATACAAATACAGTGTTCTCATGTGTAAAATTCTCAAATAAATTAAAAGTGTCTACATGGTAATATGTAATATAATACATTAATTTAAATATGTAATAGTTAATATAACATATAAACTGCGTGTAAACAGTTTTCTGTTTGTATACATGGATTCTACATCTAATAATTCCATAAACCACTAATAAAAATATTGTTAAAACTACTTCACATACAAGATCTATCCAGGTCATGACAACATGGATGGGAGAGTTGTTCCTGGGGTGCTACCCCAGCTGAGGAGCTGTTGACAACTGAGGGATGTAGTAGAAGGGGAAGTCATGTTTTGGGTGTGTGTAGCCATTGGTAGGTTTCTGATATCATACTCAGATGTGGTGCCATGGATTGGGTTCTGTGGGTTATCAAACCAAATCAAACCAAACCAACAAAACCAGAGATGGACTTGAGATGAAAGGAGAGGTAATGAGGTAGGATCAGGGTGCACAGGAGGAGATGAATGAATAGGAACAAAATGCAGTGTATACATTAATAAAATCTATTAAACAATCTATCAAGTAATCAAAAAAACTCTTTAGACAATTGCATGTACTCAGAGATTAATACACTTTTATCTCACCATTATTTCTTAAGCAATCTAGAGCAGAAGACATTTATATCATATTTTTATAATATATATCTACATTCATATATTGAATATGAGTGATGATTTAAAAGATGATGTGTGGAGATTTTCCCACAGATATTTTGCCATTAGAAAGACTTCATCACCTGAGAAGTTTGGTACCTATAAGGGGACTGCCCCAGTTAACATTAACTGATAACGTTAACTGAAGACAAAGAATCTCAGCTGAGCACTTGTCTTTGTCACGTTGGTCTGAGGGTGTTTCTGAGGGACTGCCATTATTAATGAAGGCACTGTAGGGAAGATGATGTTAGGCTGTGTAAGAATGAGCATGGGTCTCAGATTGGATCTAAGAATGAACCAGCAAGCTGTACTTATTCATGGCTGCTAGCTTCATGTTCCTTCCTTGGCTTCGCTCAATGATGGACTTTGACCTGAAAGCGTGATCTTCCTTCCCTAAGCTGCTTTGGGCCAGCGTTTTATCAAAGCAACAGAAAGCAAATTAGAACTCCATCCTGGAATAAATTTCCTATGGACACATAGAACTATATGGTGTTTTGTAGTTCGTATAATTATGATAATTTTATGCACTTGATTATGATTATTTATTTTTCTAATAATATTTAAAATATATTTGCATATAACTGAATATTTTCCAACACAATGCCAATTTCGCAGGAAATCATAATAGCACATCAGCTCTCCATGAAATTCAAAGCACACATATCTGAACTTAATTATGGATTCAAGAAATCATCCGAACAGGCCATTGAGTTTCATGGTCTGTTCAAAGACATGTCTCGCAATGGATGATGGATGCTTTTATGTATTTGTTGCTTATGAAAAGTCAGTAGCTAACTGGTGAGAAAATTACCTGTCAGTTTCCAGAAAGCGCAGATGTGATAAGCAAGCCACACTATTGTACAATTATAACAAACGGAATCTATCAGACAGGCTTTGGTAATTGATGTTTCTTAGAGTTAGGAGATTTGATTCATAGGGGTTTTTGATTGGTTCAATAAAGTAGACAAGCCAAAAAATCTTTATTGGAGTTTTATGTTGCTTTGATTTCTCAGAAAGACACCAAACTCAGTAGAGCTGGCTCTTTTGTGTAAGGGAAGACTGAGGCCTGGGAAGGACACTGTATGTTAGGCTTATTGTGGTGCTGGGACTTGAACACAGTAATCTGTGTCTGGTAGGCAAATATTCTAACTCTAGCTACCACAGCAGATTGAATGTTATATTATGTCCTTCTAGTTTTGCTTTGGTCTCCACTAAGCTTTGTGATCCAGTGGTAGGATTCTGGATTTTCACCTTTGTTCCCCATCATCTGAGTTTTCTGGTTAGATTTAGAAAATAAGAGAGGTTAACAGGAGATTGGAGCACTGGGAAGAACAGTGATTGATCCTTGATGAGCTATGAATTGGAAGTTCTACGAAAACATACAGTACCTTGTAACCTATGTATTGGTTCTCAAATAACTCCGAAAGGCCCATGTTAAAGGCTTGGTCTTCAGCCCATGGATGATGGTAGGCTCTCCAGGGGGTCTTCAAAAGAATCAGGACCAACTAGAAGATGTTGACAGCTTGCATTCACCCTGCTCCTCTGCTTTACAGTCACTGTGATGTGAACAGGCCTCACAGACCCAAGGAAACAAGACGAAAGGACCAGAACTGAGCCCTCTGAAACTGTGAGCCAAAAGAAGTCTTTATTGCTGTGAGGTTGGTGGTTGCAAGAGTTTTGTCACTGTGATGCCAAGTTACCTAGCACAGCCAGGTGGTGCAGGTAATCAAACAGAATAGAGAAGGGTGGAGCCATGCAGAGAAAGGACAGTAGGTTAGAGTTCAGACACAGTGCATTTAAGATACTTCCTAAACTACCCAGTAGGGGGGCCCATCAGATCCGACAATGAGAGTCTCCCTCCCAGAATCCAGTGGACAGCATACTGAGCTGTACATGAAAGGGAAGCCAAAGGGTTGAATAGAGCTACCAGATAGTGCATTGAGGGTAATAACGAAAGAGCTAAAAACTGAGTCCTAGCGGAAGACAAAATTAGGAACCAGGAATATGAGTTTGAAAGACTGGGAACTCTGGAAAGGATGATAAAATTTAGGATTCTGAGATTCTCAGCAGAGTATTAAAGGAGAAACCAAAAGGGTCACAGAGATTAAGAATCAGAAGACTTCATGTGCACACTGTGGTGTAAAGCATACACAGTGTTTCATTCACCATGTTCGACAGCATCAAGCACATGAATGACATTGCATAGTGTCTCCACTCCAGTGCCCTCCATTGCTCTCTGTTCCTTGAAGGTGGATGTGACACACACAGATGGGTGGATGGCGTTTTCTATCCTAGAGGAATCTGCAGAGATCCCCAGTGCCATCTCCCTCAACTTCCCACCAACCTTGCATCTTTTCATCTCCATGGAACTGCCTAGTCTGGATAGTTATGGAAACAGAATTATATGGCAATTTATATATCCAGTGTGTCTCTTAAGAAGACTGGGAGGGGGAATGAGCAGGCTTTGAGTTGAATGACAAGGAAGGACTTTTAGCGGTGGGGAGGCCCTTTGTTCCTTTGCCCTACCCGGGATCCACTTATGACATTCACTGTCCGCAGACTAAACCCTCTGTTCCTTCCAGAAGTAAAATTACTGGAGGGTGTTCCAGAATGGGCCCCAGTGGAGTCTCTTGCTTTCCTGATGGAGTCTAGAATTCCCTCTGGCTTATGTAAGAGTTAAATACATGAGACCCTCAAAGCCAAGAATCAGATACTAGGCTAGAAAAAAAGGGCCAAATCTTCATTGATTCTGCGAACTAAGGAATGATGTCCCTAAGGAGCATGAACCATAGTTTCACTGGGGAAGAGGGGTATTTAAAATCCCAACTAATTACTAGAAAACTAATATGAAATGAGACAAAGCCTTTTCATTATTAGAGCTACAGATAAAACCTCACACATAAATGGAGAGCAGCGAGTGCTGTCTCTCCACGTTCCAGGAAGCCCAGGATCCCATTCCAGGGAATGGTGTGGCTGGCGACAAGACAGGTCTTCCAATACCAACAAATGTAAAAAGGACAAGGTCCTCACAGGCACACTCACAGACCCATTTCTCAGGTGACTGTAGATTCTGTCAAGGAAACAACACTCACCATCATATGTTCTATCTGGATATAATCGGGGTTCTCAAAATGGATTCATGTCTGGATAAGAGCTAGGTAAGAACATTGGAGATAGCCTAGGACAGCACACCGCTCTCTCAAATGGAATTCCTTGTCTTCAGGAGGCAGTGTCAAGTTATCTGGAATGAGACTTGACAGAGCAGTGGAAGTAAAATAGCTTGTCTGTGGCAAAGTATCCTGGAACAGTATAAATGGAGGAACCTCAGAGAAGTAGGGGCAGAAGTTAGATTACTGTGAGGAGGTACGTGAACAGATGTGGGCAGTTAGAGACCCTGAGGCTGCTATTGGGCTGTTATAGGAGACAACTGGGATAGGAAGTTTTAGAAATTGTATTTGTTGGGTTTACTTTCTCGTGTCTAATTTGCCTGGTTGATAGTTCTCTTTAAAGATGAGAAGGGCTTAAATATGCCTTATACACAATGCAAGGGACTGAGAAGGGGGAGAAGAGCAAGAGCAATAAGGAGGAAGGGGCAATGTTGGGTGCAAGAGCGTGACAATCAGATTAGGAGCATGAGGATGGGAGATGGCTAAGGCAGAAGGAAGCAGGGGTGTAGCCATCAGGGTTCAATCAAGGAAAAGGCTAATGATGGAGCTTGAAGTTGTAGAGGAGGAAGTAGAAGAGAGTAGATGGAATATGGTGGTGATAAAGATTCTACTGCAACCTGCAGGCACAAAAGGGAACCCACAGGGCAGGGTAGACTGATTCTTGTATCTTGTTTGTTGGTGACATCAGTGAAGTGAGCATTTGCAAAAGCGAATGGGTTTTAGTCACACATCAACATGACCCAAACCCAGAGAACTGAAGTTATATGCAGGAGAAAGAATAGGCATGAGGCTGTCTGCTGTTTCCTGTCAAATGACTGAGCAAATACGCCTGGGTATTAGTGAGCTACTGAACATCTGATGCTTGCTTCTGTTTCTCAACCATCTGATAAATCTCACCCCAATGAACAAGGAAAATGATGAGTGTGTAGGAGATGCCTAGGTGTGGTGGGAAGCCACCACAGCATAGATGGATAGCAGTCAGTTTGGGGAAGATGTAAGGATTTTCTCAGCTGTGAGGGGACACTGGAGGATGTGCAGATTTAGAAGGAAAGATGACGCTGGTGGTGTTGATAATGTCTTTGACGGTCTTAAGAGAGCAGAGAAGCTTGAGATGGTCACAGCTAACTCAGGTGTGGTGTGTTCTGCACACTCTGTGGTCCCTGTACCAGTGTCCCTGACAGGTGTGATCAAACTACTACAATAAAAAAAAAAAAAAAAAAAAAAAAACACTGTTAACAAGTGGCATGTGATTTATAAGAAAACCTAAAACATTAATAAATCAGCTATGGAACCAATGAATAAATTAAACAAGACCACTTGCTACAGTGTTAATACATATGCAAATGTTTTGTGTGCGTAGTGAATTATAATCTAGAAAGCCCTGTAATGGAGTCAAGCTTACATTCCCCATGAGTTTAGACTAATGTAACAAAACCTTATCACAGGAAAGGGTGAACTAATCTCTCTTTATATTATACTCCAAGTTTAATTTGAGATGGATCAAAGGCCTAAGCATAAAATTAGAAATAAAAAATTCGAGGAGAAACTCTAGGTGGTTATTCACACAATTTGGCTGTGAAGATTTCCTGGGTAAAAAAGTGAAAGATAAACTATTCTTCATAAAAACTAAGTATGCTGTGTGTTCACATACCTGTGTATATTCATGTGGGTGTTTTGTGTGTATATGTCTGTGTGTGTGTGTGTGTGTGTGTGTGTGTGTAGTGTGTATGTGTGTATGTGTGTGCGTGTGAGAGAGAGAGAGACAGAGAGACAGAGAGACAGAGAGACAGAGATAGAGATGAGGTGTAGGCCAATCCTGACAACTGTGCCTCAAAATCTGTCTACCTTTTGAACAGGCCTTTCTCTGGAACCTCAGGCCTACAGACTAGGCCAGGTGGAAGTAACAGGCTTCAGGGATCTATTTTTCTCTCCCCTGCACTAGGATAAAATGTGCACAGTGGCACATCCAGGTTCTGTGCTTGTTTGTTTGTTTTAACACGATGTTAGGTCCGACTCAAGTCTGTATGCTTGCACTGCCAACTGAGCCACCTCCATCGCCCCAAGTCTCTAAAACATAAGCATTCTATTTTCAAAAGGTTTTATTTTAAAAATTAAGTGTGTGTTTGTATGTGTGTGTGTGTGTGTGACATGTTAGTACTTTCCCCACTGAGGCCAGAAGAGAAGAGGGCAGCAGATTCCCTGAGCTGATGTTATAGGCAGTCATGAGCCACAATGAAAGCTTGTCCTGCTGCTCAATAAAACATTTTTTTTTGTATAACAAAAATCATTATTATTAAAATTAACCAAAAATTCAAAATATACACAAAACATGCAGAACATACATGTGACCTGCACCTTAATCAGAATGCATACAGAACTTATAAAAATCAGTAGTGATAATAATAATAATAATAATAATAATAATAATAATAATAATAATAATAATAATAACAATCCTGCTGGACATGGTGGCAAGGTTCCATAGTCCCAGAAATTGAGTGGTAAAGGCAGGATGACCAGGAGTTTAAAATAGGCTTGGCTACGTAGCAAGTTTGAGGCCAGCCTGCTCCATATGAAGACCTCATTAAAAAGATCAAAAACCTCAGCAGAAGCCCATTTGAAACCAAACAATGCCTCAAGGATACTTTTGCAAGAGAAGAAACATGAGTTTTAAATAAGCATATAAAGGCGTGTTCGGTGTCATCAGTCAGGATAAAATTAAAAGAGTAAATTCATGACATGTAGCTCTTCTCGCACCTGAGTAGCTAAAACTCATAGGGCACCATATCAAATGCTGCCTAGGACACAGAGCAAAAGACCCTGCAGAGGTCACTGATACTGTGTGGCATAACCACAGGCGACAAACAATTGGCAGGTCCCATGGAATAGCTTGTGCATTTGCTCACACCACAGAGAAATGCACAGAAAGACTTGTAGGAGATGCTGACGCTGTGCTTTATACGGGTCTCCAGTTGGGACAACTGAAGTCGTCACCAGTGGAAAAGTGAGAAGGCAGTAATGCATTTGCACAGAGGCATGACAACAGCAGCAAGGAGGGACAAACTGCCCATGTAACAGTGACGATGAATCATTTAAACATTGTGCTGAGCGAGAGAAGCCAGGCACAGAGACGAAACGGTATGATGCTACCATTTAGTGGGATGAAGTAGGAAAACATCAATGGGGAGAGGCAGGGTGATGTCATTACTTTTGGGAAAGGGACGGGAGGTAGGTATAAAGGGAATTTCTACCATAATAGAAATTCTCCTCTCTATTGATGGGTTATAACAGTGTATGAATTTTCCAGACTCCTGAAATACACATGTGAGATTTAGACATGACATCTAAACTTATTCTGAAAACAAAATTAACAACATTTTTTTTTTGCATGCAAGTTAGGTTCCTTTTCATGATGTAACAGTCTGTCCGTTCTGAAACTGCCTACTTTTGTATATCCTAGGTTTGAGCAAAAAAGGGCAAATATTCTGGAGATCGTGAGACCCAGGTTTTATCAGTGTTAGGAAATAAAACAATTCATGCAAATGAGGTACAATGTTTGCTGAGCTTTGAACTATGACTAGAGATATCAGTATAGACTGATGGTAAGTTTTTCTTGCTTAAAAATATGTACATGGATGTGTATGTGCATATGTATGTTCATGTATGTATGTGTATATGCCCACATATATGTATATGTATCAGGCACATGTCTGATATCTGCAGAGCCCAGGAAAATGTGTTGAGTCCACTGGAACTGTAGTAAGCAACCATGTATGTGCAGGAATCTTGGTTGTCTGCAAAAGCAGAATTTCTCTCTTTCTTTTTAAATTGAAACAAAGTCTTAAAGTCTTAATAGACTTCTTTTTCCAATAATATATTCTGATATCAGTTTCCACTCTTTCAACTTCTCCCAGATCCTCCCCACCTCTCCACTGCCTCAAACACATACTATCTTCCTCTCTTTCTCTCAATAGAAAGCAAACAAACCCCAAAACAATAACATAAAATAACATAGAATTAAAACAATCAAGACTGGGAAAACTCAAACAAACAGAAAAAAAGAAAAGCACAGGAAACACATATTTACACACACATTAATCCCATAAAAACAAAATCAGAAATAGACCTACCTGTAAGATTTTTTTTTTAAGCCCAGACAAGGCATTGTGAGAGGCGTTGTTAAGTGGAGATAACATCTGGGTTAGGGAGGGGACTTGTGTCCAGTTCTTTTCTCAATGCTGGGACTCCATCACACTTAGACCCGTGTAGCCATGTGCTGCCACAGCCTCTGTGAGTTCAGCTGTGCGGAAGTTCTTTTGTCTAGAAGACCATGTTTCCTCAGTGTCCTTCATCCCCTCTTACATTCTTTCTGCCACTTCTTGGCAGACTTTCATGAGCCCCAAGGTGAAGGATTTGATGGAGACATGTCATTTAGGACTCAGTGTTCCAAGGTCTCTCCCTCCTGTACATTTTCCAGTTGTGGGTCTCTGTGTTTGTTCCCATTTCCCAGATGCTTCTCAGATGATGAGTGAGCCAGGTAACAATCTATGAGTATAGCAGAATGTCTTTAGGGGTCTTTTTATTACGGTATTTATTTAGCAAAACCATAGTATTTGGTTTTCCTCGAGGTCCATGACCTATCTAGTCTCATGTTCTTGGTTACCCCAGCAGTGTCAGGGATGGGTTGTATCTCATAGAGCAAGCCTTCCACCCAAGCAGATGGACCCCAGCAGTGTCAGGGATGGGTTGTATCTCATAGAGCAAGCCTTCCACCCAAGCAGATGGACCCCAGCAGTGTCAGGGATGGGTTGTATCTCATAGAGCAAGCCTTCCACCCAAGCAGATGGACCCCAGCAGTGTCAGGGATGGGTTGTATCTCATAGAGCAAGCCTTCCACCCAAGCAGATGGACCCCAGCAGTGTCAGGGATGGGTTGTATCTCATAGAGCAAGCCTTCCACCCAAGCAGATGGACCCCAGCAGTGTCAGGGATGGGTTGTATCTCATAGAGCAAGCCTTCCACCCAAGCAGATGGAGCTTTGTTTCTTTCATAACCTCTGTGCCACCATTGCACCAAAGTATCTTGCTGGCAGGTCATCTTTGTAACTGGAAGGGTTTGTAGCTGCACTGGTGTTACCTTTCTCCTCTGGTGCATTCCAAGGACCTTCTACTACCATGAACACTAGTCAATGCAGTTAAAAGCCCTAAGTAGGCACCAGTTCAACTTCTCCATGTTCCATGAGTTGTGTATGTGTTATCTTTAGCAATAAGGCCTTACCTGATGGTATTCTTAAAAGATATTGATTAATGTGTGTGTGTGCATGTGTGTGTGTATGTGTGTGTGTGTGTGTGTGTGTGTGTGTGTGTGTAAATGTATATGCACCCATGTGAGCTGGTGTGTACACTTTTGCTTATAGGAGGAGGCCCGAACTTGGTACTCCTTAACAACTCTCCAAATATTTTTTGAGGCATATCTCCCTGAATCTGAAGCTCCAGACTCAAGCTGGAAGCCAGAAAGGCCCAGAAGTTTCTGTCTGTCTTCCCCTCATAGCTGGGGTTATGGGCAGTTGTGGGGGTGATTAGCTTGATCTTTCTGATTTTGGGGTCCAAACTTGTTCTCATAGTAGCAGGGCAAATGTAGCTACAAAATCATGTCTTCAGCCCTGGCTCTTTTGTTTTACAGTTTTTCAATGTTGTGTATATACTCATAACCTCATCCTTTGCCTTTTAAGAGGTAGAAATAAAGGCAGAGCAACAGTTAATACAAACAATTTCAGTAAATGCATCTACACCTAGGTCTTGTTTCTGAATATCAGGTTTCTCTAAAATGAACTGAGATTTTTGTTGGATAAAAGGCCAAACCCAGGGAAGAGGACACCTGCTAATTAGTTGGGCTTGGAACTAACCCCATCACTGCAGCAAAGAAGTATTCAGGAACAGTGTGAAGCTCTCAACAGGACACGGGACCTACACAAAGGAGCTTGTACCTGCTCCATCTGCCGGGTACCATTGAACGTAGGAATCAGCTGTGATAGTGTATTATCACAGCTACGGCAAGGAGAATCTGTGCATTCACAGTGACATGAGGTATGAGGGAGAAAGCTGAGGGAGAAGACTGCATGCTCTTCCTCAGCCTAGAACATCAGCTGATGAACAACAGAAGGATGGGTGGGGGAGAGGGAGGTAGTGAAGGTGACTGAAGGTTCAGGCTGGTGCAGGACCATAAGGTCTGTGTAGGAATTCTGTAGTGATTGCAAAGGGAAAGTAGTAGAGATGACTACTAGCTATGCATGTTGGGAGAACATACTATAGAGTACATGGTATGCCAAAGATAGGCCAGTCAGTAAAAGGAAGGAAAGTCTGGGGGACATTCTAGAACAAAAAGAGAAGGAGGAGATGTCACAGTTAAACGCAGTGTACAACCTAGATTGTAAGTTTGACTGGAATTTACTGAAGGTCTCCGAAAGATGTTGAGAAAATGAACATTTTAGGTGCAGGCTGGGTTTCTCGATGACATACCAGTGTTAATTTTATTGAAGCTTATAGCCACTGTTTATGGAGGAGATGACATTCTGCCATAAAATGTATACACTGAAATAGAAGAACAAGGTATATGATTATCTCCAACTTCACAAATGTCACAATAATAGGAATGTGTAATATTGAGCCACATTAGGCTAGATGCTAACACACAGAGAATCTGATTCCTGTTTTTGCTCTCTGCAGACCCCTGCATACACATTGAATTCTTCACTCACACCAATGCATTCATGGTGGAAAGGGAAAGTGAGTGTATTGAACAAAACACAATAGATGTGTGTGTTAAACTCCACATAATAAAAATTAGAGGTAGAACTTAGAAATAAATGTGTGTGTGAGGGAGAGAGAGGCAGAAAGACACAGAGAGACAGAGAAAGAAGCAGAGACAGGGAGACACACAGGTGGGGACAGGAGAATGAAGAAAGAGAGACAGAGGCAGAAGCAGATAGAAAAGGGGGAGAGAAAGAAGAGAGAGCAATACCCAGGACGTGGCCTTCACTGTGTACCCTGCTTTCTAAGGACTTATTTTGCTAAATGCCTTGCTAAACAAGCCAAATGTCCGTGGGTTGACAGACAATGCTGACAGGCAGAAAGTGGTGATTACAAGTGTGTAAATCAAAGAGCTGGTTTAGACCATAAAATTGGAAATGAAAAAACATTCATGTTTAGCTGTGGGAAATGGGGTTTCTTTGAATATATTATTCTGCAGGTTCTCTAATAATTGCAGGCATATCTAATGCAAGGTTACACACTTGGTTAGTAGGGATCTTGTTGGGGGAAAAAAGAACAACACACCAGGAACCAAAACGTGTGTCTGTGTGTGTGTGTGTGTGTGAGAGAGAGAGAGAGAGAGAGAGAGAGAGAGAGAGAGAGAGAGAGAGAGAGAGAGAGAGAGAGAGAGAGAGAGAGTTCTGGGTATACATAGTGCCCCTGGATCATACCATAACCATCCAGTTAAGGTAAAAAATGATACAAAAGAAGTAAAAGCTGTCAAAGAAATGTGGACTTTTGTTTTCTCCCCGCACCCATTTATTCACTTTACATCCTGATCACAGGTCTCCTCTCCTCACACAGCCCCCTCTTCATGTCCCCTTCAATCCTCACTAGAGTATTAGGCACATCCTCTCCCACTGAGGCCTGACTGTGTGGAAGTGAGCCTCATCCTGGCTGCCCGAAGAAGAGTGTCTCTTCCTGGCTGCCTTTGGGTCAAGGTGTAGAACTCTTGGCTCTTCCAGCACCATGCCTGCCTGGATGCTGCATTGCTTTCCACCATGATAATAATGGACTGAACCTCTGAAACTATAAGCCACCCCCAATTAAATGTTTTCTTTTATAAGAGTTACCTTGGTCATGGTGTCTCTTCACAGCAATAAACCCTAAGAGAAGTTTGTATTAGGGACTGCGGTATTGCTGTGGTAGGCCTGAACATATTTGGAGGAGTGTGGGTTTTTAGAACTTTAGATTTGGAAAGAAGTAGAATACTTAATGTGGTGGTTAACAGGCCTTCCTAGTAGGGATATAGAAGACATTAGTAATGGGGATGATTTGAACTCTCGTAGCTGGGCTCAATAGATTTTAGAAAAGAATTTTAGTCTTTATCCTGTGGTTCACTCTTATGAGGAATGTGTTGATTAAGCAAGGCAAGCTTAGAAAGGAAAGATACAAAATGTATGGTTAAAAGAGAAAAGGGGCACCAGGAAGTGGAATGAAGCTGTGTTCAAGGATATTAAATGGAATTAAGGAGAATGGTGACCTCTGGGTAAGATTCCACCCATCTACCCTTATTATTTATTTATTTACAATCTAGCAAGTGATAGTTATATTGTGGTCATTATTATGACCTAGCTATTGTTTTCTTTTAAACACACACACACACAAAATACAGTTATCTGTCAAATTGACAAGGGATGGATAATGATGGATAATGGCTATTCTTGATTGTCATTTTGATTATATCTAAAATGGACTACAACAATGAACTTATAAATATTTTGTGAAAAGGCAAAGAAAAGTTTAGGTGAAGGTGTGGTAATACATGTCTTTTATCATCCAGGAGCTAGAGGCATGCAGATCTGAGTTCAAGGTCAGTCTACAAGGTTAAGAGCAAGTTCCAGGACAGTCAAGTTTAGGCAATGACAGAGGTGGAAAGCTGAAAGCTGGTGATGTTCTAGAACAAGAGCAGCAAGTTTTAGCCTCAGCAAACTGCAGAACTCAGCAACTTTGACCACGTAGCTCTGGCATTAAAGTCAAGAGTATTGGGGACTATTGGGACAATTGAAATTTTGTCTATCTGGAGCTAAGAAATTAGTTGCAATTAAGAAGAGAACAGCATCACTGAGTTGAAATAAGTACTTTCCGAGAACTCAAAGAGGCTGTGTTCCAGAGAGCCAGGGTTTTTACCTGTGATGCAGTTGGACTTGGTAATGTGTCAGAATCACCTAGGTGGTATGAAGGGATCAGCAATTGAAAGGCCTGGCTCTGCGAGAGGCCAAAAATGACCATTGGTGAGAGTACAGTTTAAGTTTCAGTTTACGGCTGAGGACTAAAGGGGTTGTGCAAGAAGAAAAGTCTTAGAACCATGAAGAGGACCTGTGAGAGACTGTTGTTGAAGTCTAGTTGTACTAGAACACACCAGTATATTGGAGATGCCAGTATCAAGGGATTATCACCAAAAGCAGCAGCAGTAGAGAGGAAGCAGCTGACACAAGCCGGTTGGAGGAGATCAGAACATCCTGTGTGGATCCCAGATATTGGAACAAGAAGGTATAAAGCTGAATTTGTCTTGATATGCTAAGATGTTACAGATGCCAGTGTTGTGGGATACTTACAGAGGAGAGCTGCTAACAGGGGGTGAACACAGCTCAAAAGAAAGAATTGTGTTGCAGTTAACAAGTCTGAAAGGAGGTAATGTCAGACACAGAGACACAGAGTTTGAGGTAGAACTGTTTCCAATTTTCTGAGAAACTACTACATTAATTTTTAGAGTGGTTGTACAAGTTTATATTCTGATTTCCTTTTCTCCACAGTTTTGCCAGTGCTTGCTGTTTCAGGAGTTTTGGGGTGTTTGTTTTCTGTCTTTTTTTTTCTCAAAGCCATTCTTATGAGTGTAAGGTGGAGTCCTTTAGATTTGCATTTCCCTAAGAACTAAGGACACTGAATACTTCCTTCAGTGTTTTTTTAGCACTGGAAAGTCCTCTGATGAGAATTCTGCTTAACTCTTTACCCCATTTTTAATTGGGTTATTTGGTTTGTTGTTACCTAACTTTCTGAGTTCTTTATAAAATTTTGATATTAGCCCTGTCTTAGATAAGGTTTTACTGCTATGAACAGATATCCTCTTTTAAGTATTACATTTAATTGGAGCTAGCTTACAGGTTCAGAGGTTCAGTCCATTATCATTAAAGTGGGAACATGGTGGCATTCAGTCAGGCATGATGCAGGAAGAGCTGAGAGCTCTACATTTTCATTTGAAGGCTGTTAGCAGAATGCTGGCTCCCAGGCAGCTAGGATGAAGGTCTTGAAACCTACACCCAGTGACACACCTACTCCAACAAGGCCACACCCACTTCAACAGGGTCACACCTTCTAATAGTGCCACTCCATGGGCCAATTATATACAAAAACCATAACAAGCTCATTGTTTGTATGGGTTGGTGAAGACCCTTTTCCATTCTGTAGGGCTTCTGTTTTGTCCTATTGATGATGTCCTTTGTCTTAAAGAAGCTCTTCAGTTTTATGACATCCCATTTATTTATTGTTGGTCTTGGTTCCTGAACTGTTGCTGCTCTGTTTAGAAAAATTGCCTCCTGGCCAATGCATTCAAGGCTATTCTCCACTTTCTCTTCTGTTAGATTTAGCACATCCAGTTTTATGTTAAGGTCTTTGATCCACTTGGACTTGGATTTTGAACAGGGTGATAAATATCTATCTATTTGAATTCTTCTACATTCAGACACCCAATTAGACCAGCACTGTTTGTTGGAGATGCTCTTTTTTCCAATGTATGCTTTTGCCTTAGTAAAAAGTCAAGTTTCGTAGGTGTATGGGTTTATTTCTGGGTACTAGATTTGATTCCATTGATCAATCTGTTCATTTTTACCAATTCCATATGGTTTTTATTACTATTGCTCTGTAGTAGAACTTGAGGTCAGGGATGATGATACCTCTGGAAGCTTTTTTATTGTACAGGATTGTTTTAGCTATCCTAGGACTTTGGCTTCCATATGGAGTTGAGAATTGCTCTTTCAGGGTTTATAAATAATTGTGTTGGAATTTTTATTTAACTTGCATTGAATCAGTAGGTTGCTTTTGGTAAAATAACCATTTTTCTTTTACTATGTTAATCTTACTGACCCATGAGAATAGGAGTTCTTCCCATCTTCTGATATCTTCTTCAATTTCTTTCATCAGGGACTTGAAGTTCTCTTCTTTGTTGTTGAGGTGTATTTTTTTATGCAACAGAATGATGGATTTTGTTTTTGCATCCACTCTGTTAGCTTGTGTCTTTTTATTGGGGAATTGAATCTATTAATGTTGAGAGATATTAGTGATCAATGATTGATAATTCCTTTGATGTTGGTGCTGGTAGTGTTTGTGTGTGTGTGTGTGTGTGTGTGTGTGATAAACAGACAGAAAAAGAGACAGAGAGAGAGAGAGAGAGAGAGAGAGAGAGAGAGAGAGAGAGAGAGAGAGAGAGAGAGAACAATAGAGTCTCTTCTTTTTGCTGGTGTGAAACTATTTATTTCATGTATTTGCTTGATTCTAGTTACCTTCCTTATGTTGGGCTTTTCCTTCTAGTATCCTTTGTAGGACTGGTTTTGTGGGAAAATATTGTATACATTTGGTTTTATTGTGGAGTTACCTGTTTTTTCATTGTATGGTGATTGAAAGCTTTGCTGGGTGTAGTAGACTTAGATGACATCTGTGGTCTCTTAGTGTCTACAAACATCTGCCAAGGCCCTTCTGGTCTTTACAGTCTATTAAAAAGTCAGCTGTAGTTATGAAAGGTCTGTCTTAATATGTTACTGAAATTATTTTTCCCTTGCAGACTTTTATATTCTTTCTCTGTTCTGTACATTTAGTGCTTTGCTTATTATGTGGCAGGAGGATTTTCTTTTCTGGTCCAATCTGTTTGGTGTTCTATAAGCTTCTTGTATATTTAGGGCATGTCTTTCTTTGGGTTCAGGAAATTTTTCTTCTATGATTTTGTTGAAGGTATTTTCTGAACATTTGAACTGGGAATCTTTTCCTTGTTCTATTCCTATTTGTCTTAGGTTTGGTCTTTTCATAGAGTCCCAAATTTCCTGGATGTTTCATGTTATAAACTGTTTAAATTTAGCATTCGCTTTGACCAATTATCAATTTCTTCTATTGATTCTAGCTTCCACTTCTTGTATTCTGGTGGTGATACTTGCATCTGTGGCTCTTGTTCTCTTTTCTAGGTATTCATCTCCAGGATTGCCTCAGTTTCTGGTTTTTTATTGCTTTTATTTCTATTTTTCCAGACCTTGAACAGTTTTATTTATTTCCTTCATCGGTTTCATTGTATTTTCCTGTGTTTCTTTAAGTGATTTATTTGTCTATTCTTTAAAGGCCTCTATCATCTTCATAAGATTACCTTTAATGTCGTTTTCTTGTGCTTTAGGTGGGTATTCAGGGATTGCTGTAGTAGTATAGGTGGGTTATAGTGGTGCCAATTGTCCTAGCTTTGTTGTGTTCTTCACTGGCCTTTAGCTACATGCTGTTGGCAGGCCTGGTAGTCCCTGATGGCAGCAGACCTCTAGGATTGCATATAAAGCTGATTGTTTCAGGTAGCAGCAGGCTTATAGGCATATAGTCAGAGCTGGTGTTTCTGATAGCTGCAGACCTACAGGATGAAGTGTAGAGGGGACAGGGTAGTCTGTGCATTACTGGTGCGTTTGGGACACAGCAGGCAGGGGATTGGGATGTGGGGATCTCACTTGGTTGCCCTGGGTGTCAGCAGGTCTCTATGTACTCAGGCAGAACTGTGGCCTAGGGAATAGGGTACAAACGGGACAGGGCAGAGCTCACTGCTGCTGGGTTTGTCTGCAAAGTGTAGAATTTTATGATCAGAAATTACAGTGGGAGCAGAGAGTACCTCATGGGGACATCAAATAGAAATCACAGCATGTACATCTCATTGTAGCAGAGTAATAAGACTTAGTAGCAATGATAGATCATGTCTAGAGGTTACTCAACATCCTTGTGTTAGAATACATCATGGATATTTTTTTTCTCAGAAATCAAAATGTGTCCTTGATAGAATTTTTCTTAGAACAGTGGTTTTCAACCTGTAGAGTCCAAACCCTTTTGGCAAAAACTTTATCTCTAAAAACATTTATATTATGATACATAGAAAAGTTACAGTTATAAAGTAGCAACAAAAACAATTTTATGGTCGGGGACACCATAGTTTGAGAAACTATATTAAAGAACTGCAGTGTTAGAAAGGTTGAGAGTCACTGGTTTAGAAGAAAATGCACACAATAAATCTCACTTCATTTCCTGAAAACCTCAGCCTCAGAGAAGATTCCTTCTGAATGTGTACTTTCCTTCCAAGTCCAGAGTCTTTTATTTTTCACTTCACAGTGTTGTCTTTTTATAAAATTAATTTATTTTACATCAAACACTGTTCCCCTCTCCACAACTCCATTTCCCCCTTTCCTCCCTTCCTCTGAGTTGGTGACAGCCCCTGGGTATCCCCCAACCCTGGAACATCAGTATCTGCCAAGATAGGGGCATCCTCTCTCACTGAGCCAAGACAAGGCAGCCTTGTTGGGGAGCAGATACCACAGTCAGGCTATAGCTCTAAGGAGAGCCTCTGCTCCAGTTGTTAGGGAGCTCACATGGAGATTGAGCTGTATGTCTGCTACATATGTGCCTTTCAAGCCCATGTGTGATTTTTAGTTGGTGGCTCAGTCTCTGAGAGCTATCAGATATCCAGGTTAGTTGGAGTTTTCCTTCTAGTATTTTCTGTAGGACTGGATTATGTGGCTAGATATTGTTTAAATTTGGATTTGTCTTGAAATCTTTTTTTTCTTTCTCCATCATGATTGAGAGATTTGCTGGGTATAGTAGTCTAGGTTGGCATCTGTGGTATTTTAGATATTTGTCCAGGTCCTTATAGCTTTTAGGGTCTCTTTTGAGAAGTTGGATGTAGTTCTGACAGGTTTGCTTTCTGATAGATCCTTGCCTTTTTCCCTTGCTACTTTTAATATTTTTTCTTTGTTCTGTAGATTTTGTTTTGATTATTATATTGTGGGAGAATTTTTTCTGGTCCAGTCTAATTAGTGTTCTATAAGATTCTTGTATATTTATAGGCATGTAGTTCTTTAGGTTGGAAATTTTTTTAACTTGATTTTGTTGAAAATATTTTCTGTTCCTTGGAGCTGGGACTCTTTACCTTGTTCTATTCCTATTATTCTTAGGTTAGGCCTTTTCATGGCATCTCAGATTTTCTGGATATTTTATATCAGGATTTTTTTTAGATTTAATATTTTCTTTGGCTGATGTATTTGTTTCTTCTATCATATCTTCTACACTTGATATTTTCTCTTCAACCTTGTGTAATCTGTTTGTGATGCTGCATCTGATGTTCCTGTTCTCTTCCCTTGGTTTTCCAAATTCTGGATTCCATCAGTTTGTGTTTTCTTTGTTGCTTCTATTTCCACCTTCAGGTCTTGTACAGTTTTAATTTTCTTCACCTGTTTAATTGTATTTTCTTGTGTATCTTTAAGGGAATTAATTTGTTTCCTCCTTAAAGACAGCTACCTGTTTGATTGTATTTTCCTGTATTTTGCTAAGAGATTTATTTATTTCTTCATTAAAAGCCTTTATTATCTTTGTAAGATTGGGTTTAAGGTCATTTTTTTTATGCTTTGGTTGTGTTAGGATATCTAGGGCTTGTTGTAGAATGGTAACTTTGCTATGAAGGTCTCATGTTGCCTGGGCTTTTGTTGGTTGTATTCTTTTGAGGACCTTTAGCCATCCGGATGACTTTAGTTCTTGGATGTTTCTGTTGTGGTAGATAATGGGAGGGCTTCTAATCTCAACGATTCTAGTATGGCAGGTCTCTGATGAGTATCCTTGGGCTGAATGGTTCTAAATCAGCAAATCTGATGAAAGTGTGCTGAGAGGTGGCAGAATGATGAAGGAATACTGGGGATAGCAAGGGTCTCAGGGCACTGGGGGTGCCCCAGAAGACTCAGCGGGCAGGGAAGATGAGTGCAAGAAGGGAATCTAATCTGCATGGTTCTGGATCCACAAGTCTAAGGAAGGGGAACATCTCATCTTAAGGTGATGGTAATTTTGTCCTGCTCAAGAGCACAGGGGGAAGGACGGTGGGTGACTATGTGAGATATGCATAGATTGGCTGACTTGCTCGGTTGTAGTATAGTGACCATTCTGTTCCATGTATGTCGTACAGCGTCATCTGGTATACTGCAAACACACTTGACAGAATTTATAAAATAAGTACTATACTTAAGAATTATGTGTTTATGGGTAATGCATGTAGTTTAAAATATGCCTTTTTAAAATTAGCCCAGCCACCAGGGACATCAGTATGGAGCTTCCTCAAAATGTACCAAATACTCAGGAATAAAGAAGTCATTTTTAAAATTAACTCTTTAAACCTAAAAATAGAACCAAGTTTCAGTACTCCTGATCACATATGCAAGGGTTTTAAGCCAATATGCTCCAGAAATATTTGGATATTTATTTTACTGTGGCACTATTCACAGCAGCTGAGTTGTCAGATTAGGTGTCCTGTCAACAAATGGATGGGTGGAGAAAACACAATCAATACACACAGACCACAAGTACAAAACACAGATACACACACACACACACACACACACACACACACACACACATGGGAGAGAGAGAGAGAGAGAGAGAGAGAGAGAGAGAGAGAGAGAGAGAGAGAGAGAGAGAGGAGAGAGAGAGAGAGACATAACACAAATAAATGATAAAGATTAAAATATAGTCAAAGGCTGAGCTTTTGAAATAAAACCACCTAAAATATTATTTGACTGGTGTAATAGCTAAGTTTCTGACAAATTTTCTATGAGAGTTTCTTAGGAAAATATATCCTCAAAGTCATTAATACAAATAAAATCCTACTTACAAAGATACTTACTCATCCATGTTCATTATTAAAAATAACTGGGGAATAGGAACAGCTTAGATGTGCGTCGAATGAAGACGGGATGAGGAAGATGTGGAGCATATAGACAATGAAATATTTCTCAATTGTAGAGAAATAATGAAATGAAGCAATTTATAAGTAAATAGGCAGAGATGGAAATAATAGTTTTACATGAGACTGATAAAGACAAATATGGCAAGTTCTTTCTCATATTTAGATACTAGACATAAAACTTTAGGTGTGTGTGTGTGTGTGTGTGTGTGTGTGTTTAAACTGGAGTATCCATAGAAGTCAGGGTACTAATGGGGGAATTTCAATGTAGAGGATAAAATGCAGGTTGTACGAAGGGAAAAGTAGAACAGGAAGGATTAATTGTCATAGAGGATTGGAAGGAAGGGTACAGAAGAGGTATGGGAAGGGATAATTAACACCAAAGATGCTCTTAAGCCATACAGAAACCTATCGCTGTAGAAGCTTCTTTAAAAGTATGCCTGTACAAATAAAAGGAGTTTAAATGGAGTTACTGAACACTAGCACTCCGAGTAATGCTCGCCTCAGACACCACAATTAACAAGTCCAGTGCCAGGTGTAAACGGCCTTTTATTGAATTGTTGATCAGTGGGGTTCCAAAGTACCCCAAATAAGCACTGCCTTGGAGAAGGAGGGTGGGAACAACTTAAAGACACGGGTAAAGTCTTCCACAAAACAGTATTTGCCAGTCATGATAGGGCTATCCCACACATGAAGTCACAACAGTGGTGACTATATGCACAAAATCTACCTTATATTAAGCAAACCAAAATCCTGTCACTAATAGGGAAGTGGCTCGTGAAGTCTTGCCATTAGGTAAGGAACTATCTGTGGCTGCTTGGAGACGGAGAGTCAGCTTTCTCCAGTTATGTGCCGCTGAGGAGCTATGCTGTAGTTTGGTGGTTCTCAACCTTCCTAACATCGTGAACCTTTACTATAGTTCATCATGTTGTGGTAACACCACTCATAAAATCACTTTCATTGGTACTTCATAACTGTAACTTTGTTACTGTTGTGAATTGTAGTGTGAACATCTGATGTACAGGATATATGATATGTGACCCCATGAACAGGTCCATTGATTCCCAAAGGGATATCGAGCCACAGGTTGAGAACTATTGCTCTAGCTGGCCCTACATCCATGTACGTACAGACAGAGAAGTAAGTAGATGATGCAGGTAGGGAAAGAATCAGAGAGGAAGAAATGAAATTAGACTGATAAAAATACATTGAGTAAATATGTGTAAAATTTGAAAACATATATTAAAAATAAAAATAAATCACATAAGGAAGTCTTTTTACAAAGTAATATTTTATTATGTAGTTAATATGCATAATTCTAATTTTGTTGAAATCTGGTTTTTATTAAAACCCAAATAAAGAAAAAATGCTGAATTACAAGTTCCTTTAGAAAAGGTTCATCTAGAATAAATTAATTATAGAATAGAAATTCATTACAGGACACAGTCTGACGGTACCTCGGGTAAATGTGAATGTGATTATATTTAGCTGCTACTTTGAATGATACTGGTTAACTCTCATAAATGGTATTTGACAGGTGGAAAAGTCTGTTTTCTGGATTATTTTGGAAGAGAGACTTCTCATGAAATTGGAATGATTCCTATTTGCAGAGGTTACAAAATCTCTTGGCAACAGACTACAAGGCTCAGAGGGCTAAGCAGATCATTCTAGACTTATATAACCACCCCAAAGATGATGATACTTTAACACACCTTTATTATGAGCCACGTAGACTCAACATAGGCTTGCTACTTGTCATGGTTGGGCTCACAAATGGCTTTCATTGTTCTATTATTATCATCATGATGATTATTGATATTGCAATATGTGTAAAATGTATAGGTATTCATTGTATGTTCATGTGTGTGGGGGTAAATGTGTAATTGTAGAGGGGGACAGAGGTCATTGCTAGCCTTCCTTTAGGTGGCATGTACTGTTGGGAGCCAGGCTGATCCAAGGCTTTCTCAGAGGTACTGATAAAGAAACAAGGGAATGACTTTAGTTTTGGGTCCTTGTCCATGGGCAGACTTGGAAAGGCCCAGTCTGGGGCTAGGAACATGGTCTTGAAGGAGTTGAGGTTTTTAGGAACCTGACCGACATCCCCTTCCCCCTGTGCCACCTAAAGAAGACATGTTACCAATCTTAAGGCTGCTGTATGCTTGGTCTGTGACACAATTGAACTAACTCTGTCCTATTTCCTCCCTGTAAACTAAAGATACTGTACTTCCGAACTTAACAAACATGCTTGCATGCACCACCAGCTTACACAAATACCTCCTGATCCTAAACTTTTCTATTTTTTTACTTCTCCTCTGGCACTCTCTCTGGAACCTGTCACTCAAGACTGACACACTGGTCCAGGTTAACCTACCATGTTTGTTGGTTTTGTTTTGGAAATTGCATCTTACACTTGCCTGAAACTCAATAATTAGACAAAAAATAGCTACTTGGTGAGTCCCAAGGTTCTGCCTGTCTCCTCCTTCCCAGAGCTGTAACTTATTTTTAGCATATGCCATCTATGCTAGTATTGTCAACCTGATTTGGGAGATGGGTCTCTGGAAAACAGGAAGATGTACTCACTGTTGATGGCACCATGCCCTGGCTGGGATCCTGGTCTGTATAAGTAGAGAAACAGAACTGGGTTGCATCCTTATTCTCTACTTCCTGATTGTAGATATGATTTGACTAGCTGTTTCACCCAGTCATCTCCCCAACAGAACTTTTCGGTTTTTTTTTTTTTTTTTTTTTGTTCATTTGTTTGTTTGAGACGGGGTTTGCCCGTATAACTCTGACTGTCCTGGAACTCACTCAATAGCCCAGACTGGCCTTCAACTCAGAGATCTGACTGAATGCTGGGATTAAAAAGCATGAGCCACCAGGCCTGGCTTCAGAGCACAGATGAACCAGTTTAACTGACAGCTATTGCTTTCTGGTAGAGACTTAGGGAAAGGCCAGTCGAGTGGCATCTAAGGTTATAGGAACTTGCTGAAGAAGGCAGGGAAGAGAGCCAATGTCAGCCCCAAGCGCAACCTCTGATTCTAATTCTCACTTCCCCTAGAATACTAACACACACAATGGAATAGAGACAAGTGCTAGTTGCAATTATTTTTGGTATTAATTTATCAATATTCAGCTTCAAAATTAAAATTACAGGGCACTGCACAACGACATAATCTCAATGATAGCTCTTTGATATTGCATACATTTTCTTTTATGGAGCACATATCTCATGTCAGACACTGACTGACGAAGTGCAAATTTATTTCCTCAACAGCCCAATGACATTACCAATGAAGTAACTGATGGGTGACAGGGAAGGGAAGTTTCCTTACACTTATATCCTCTTGGCAAAGCAAAGATCCCTACCTAATTCTGAGTGCCAAAAATGTGATCTTAACCTTGAATTAATCCACTTACATTTGCTTGTATTCACATATGAATATATGACTGCACGGATGTATTGTTTCACTGATTGAGATGTTGGTGGCCAAGCTTAGAACTGTACACATGACAGGCAAGTAAGGTATATTTAGAGCTGATCTGTAAATATATGCATTGTCTTATTTGATTCTGATAGCAGGACTGTGAATTAAGTTACCTGGTTTGAGAGATAAGGAATTTGAGGCACAGAGAAGTATACTAACCTGTTCTATTCTGTAGGTGTCCCTTTAGACCCTATATTAAATTAATAGCCTAGCATACATGTAGCATCAATTAATTTATCTAATGTCAGATGCTTCTCGGGTGCCTGTAACCTCTTCAAGATGCAACAGCAAGCTCACTGCAAATCCATTTACACCATTAATTTGGTAAATGTTCTCCAGCCTCCATCCAAGATGTCAGATTCCAGTCTTAGTAAAACTTAATGAGATCTAACTATGTGAAGGTAACTGCTTGTGTAATACTGTAATATTCTTGAAAAAAAATTTTTACCACATTTATCAGGGCGTCTAGAAAAAACACTCTTCAACTTTTAAGAAAAGGAAGAAAAAGATGCTAACTTTATACTCCCTCATGATTCTGTGTTAGAAATGAAGGCATGAACTAATTTTCCTTAAAATTCTCTCTCTCTCTCTCTCTCTCTCTCTCTCTCTCTCTCTCTCTCTCTCTCTCTCTCTCTCTCTCTCTCTTTCTCTCTCTCTCTCTCTTTGATGCCAAATGCTGCTTGGCCCCATGACCACAAATGTTGACAGATTACCTTCTATTGTACCTACTACGCACAAAGTTCTATTATGGCTTTTTACTATGAAATAGTACAGAAGAAACTGAAAGAATAACTACACACACATGCAAAATGTTCTACTCCTGAGGATGAGGGTAAATGAAACATATGTCTTTATTGTACATTAAAAATATCGCTTCTTTTCAAAATTTGCACTCATTATTTTCCTGATAAAATTCCATGGTCAGAAGCAACTTAGAAGGAAAAGGAGAGAACACGTTTATTTTTGACTCGTAGTTCCAGAGGTACCCATCACGATGTAGTCATCAACAGGAGGAAACTGGCTGATCAAAATTTTCAGGGTTCAGAGATAACAGGGAGAGGGAAAGGAGAAAAGGAAAGGAGAGAAGGAGGGAGGGAGGGAGAGAGGGGGAAGAGAGAGGAAGGAAAGGAGAAAGAGAGAAAGAGGAAGGGAAATCAGGGAGTTGGGCCACTCTATAAAATCTTAAAGCCTACCTCCACTGACCAACTTTCTGGAATAAAGCTCTATTTCTTAAAGCTACAGAATTCCCCCCAAACAGCATCCCCATCTGGGGACCACTGTTCAAACATTGTGTGGGGGTATTGGGGATGATGATTTTCACTCAGATGATGTCACCTGTAAATGTCTTAACAGCAAATGTTATAAATTTCAACCAAAACAAAAACCTAACCCAGGAGATAATATCAGGAAAACACTTTAAAATAGAAAGAAAAAGATCTGGCGATATATAATCCTAGACAAAGTAAAAAAGCAAACATAAAATGACTTGGACTTTGGCCTTAAGTTTATATCATAACTTTGATCATAAGCTACCTTATTGAAAAAAACTGGAGCTAAATAGTATACATGCTCCAAAGTAATTAAGTAAAAAAATTATGTGGCCTATGCTCCGATGTCAGTCAGTCTTCTGGCTCATGGTAAAGGGCCTGCTATGAGGAGAAGGTTTGTTATTCTTTCTTTCACTGTACTATGATAGCCATTTGTAATAAATAGTATGAAGATATACATTGAATGAATGAAAGGAATAACATGAGAGCACAATGCTTATTATCTATACATTCATTCAGAGCAGCAGGTATAAGACTGGCTCTTGTTGGCTGGTCAACCCCTCGTCATTCACAGAGGGACCCAACCTCACGCTGACAGCACTTCACCTGACACCGAGCTACTGAAACTGCACATTTAGATCAGGGGCTCAGAATCATACACACAGAGAGATTGAGGTGCACAAGACAAACAGTGAGGCGGGCTGGCTGTCCTATAGATGTGTGCTTTGACCCTAGGTGTGCTAAAAGATGAGGTTTGCTTCAAAGGTATCTTTCAGTAGTATAATCCAAACTTTTCTTGAAATAACTGGTTCTCCCAGTCTGAAGGTAGTGTCCTTGCATTTGACAGAGACAGGCATAATATATAGTTTTATTTATTTTCTTATTTATTCTGAAAGAAAGGTAGCCGCCAAGTAATCACTTAGGACGAGAGTATACAGATCCTGATCCAGGGAAACAGTACAGAGTGCTAGGGAATGTTAGCTCAGACATTATCAAACCCAATATGGCATCCTATATGCCAAACAAGCCACAATGGTGAGTGTCTGAGCGGTGAATGCCCTGTACTACTTAATTATCTAGATTCTATGACAGAACACCTAACAGAACCCTCTGAGGGGAAGAAGCGTTTATTTTGACTCACAGTTTAAGGCGGGATGCCGTACAGGGCGAGGAAGGGGCCATCTTGGCGGCAGGATTCCGAGCAGCTGGGCACATCTGCATTTAGGAAGCAGAAGGGAACTTGTATCCCATTGATTTGTTCCGGCCTGTGGGACGATGCCATCCCTCCTCAGTTAAACATTTCTGCAAACACTCAGACACACCCAGAGGCATTTCCATGGTGATGACAGGCCACTAAGCCAGCAAGGAAGCCATCTCATAACAACCTCACTGTAGTTAGGTTTCCTGGCTTGTTTTAAACACATAACTACGAATGGCGTCCGAAGTGTTCATTTTAGATATTGTGGAAAACCCCAAGTAGAGACTGTTTGCAGCAACTTTAGAATCCAATGTCTTTGAAATCTCAGCCTCACCACTTTCTAGCTGTGTGGGTCCGTCAGTCACATGAAGGTCATTCCCAACTCCCAGGGTTGTTTTAGGAATTAAATAAAACCTCACAGGCAGTAAAGTGCTTGACTTCCACGCGTGACGGTGTGAGCTCCTTCGAACCCACTTACAATCTGAGTGTGGTGGCCGGTGCTGGGAATTCCAGTGTTAAGGAGTCAGGCAGGAGGATGGTTGCAGCTTGCAAGCCAGCCAGTCTAAGCCAAGGAAACAAAGGTTTATTGATAAACTGCAGGACAATGAGAGACTTGGGTCAAAATAACATGGACTACATCTGAGGAATGATAGCGGATGTCTTACTCAGGCCTCTGTGCTCAGACATGACCACCCGTGTATGTATGTACACACACACACACACACACACACACACACACACTAAATAGATAGCTAGATAGAATTGAATACAATAACATTAATTGTTAATAGTAATCTTTTATGTATATTGGTGGCAGCTTGACTCTTAGGATCATAAAGAGCCCCTGTGATTTGAAAGAGTCCTGGTATTTTCTTGTCTGAGCCTGGGATCTCTTTCCACAGCTGATTTCTTGCAAGTTCTGGTTGGTGCTGCATTCTTATCCATGTCTTCTCATACGGCTGCCATGCAAATTAGCAGACTTCACGTGGGTTCAGATGCCTCTTCCCAGACATCCGCAGCTGTCATGTTGAATTACGCAGCTTCAACCTTGTTGGACCATGGTTTTCTGTAACACGGTATTACATCTCAGACTGGGAATTACCCAGGCCTGTTAGACCAAATTTATGTCCAGCTGTAGAGTTGTGTTTTCTTGCGCTATGTCTTGTTACACGTGTTCTTACTGACCAACTATGGCAGGGGTATGGAGATTTCCTTACTCAGAGTCCTGGATTCTGCTACCATGTCAAAAAGCCCTACACCATGCCTGACCCTTCCTACCTCTGTGTATCTGTTCTTATCCTCCTTACGCTCTTACTACCAGGAAGTTCCTTCCTAATGTTCCTTGATTCAAGCCATTGGTCCTTGGAAATTGTTAAGATTTCCCATGGGACTTACCTATCTGATATTGATGAGGAGTTGCTCTTTCCATTGTTTGTGTGCCTTATTATAACTTTTAAGTCCATATTATCTGCCATGCATCTCTCCTTTATCCTTATTTAAATTTTTAGTGTCCAGGAAACTTAGTGTGGTAGCTACTCTCGGCTGTCAACTTGACTGCATCCGGAAGCTAGGGGCACTCTGGAGAGGGATTTTTGTGAGCTGGGTTATTTCAGGTAGAAGACTCTCTAAACCTGGATAATTTGAGGTTAGAAAAGCCACTCTACATCTGGGCCACATCTTCTGGTGACAAACCTTCATAAATAGAGGTTAAAGGATGAGGCTTTTGCTTTTTTCCTGCTTGCCCTTACTCTGGTCAGCAAGTTCAATGACCCTGTCTTTGAGACACCTCTACACCTGTGGTAGAACTCTCATATCCATGTGCATGGATTTTAGTGTGTTCTATTAGTGCTGCTCCTTTAGAGGATGTAGGATAATGCATCCAGCTTAATTCTGCCACGTTTGTAATAGAGGTGTCAGTGACACATAACACGTGTCATCGACACACAGCATTAGCGCTGTGGGATGAACTCCACTGTGGTAATATTGGGAAGATACAGGGAATATGAGGAATACACGAGGGTGGAGCCCTCACCGTACCATTCTAACAGGGCTGAAGAATTGAGTTTGTACCTTTTTCAATTCGAGGACCCTGGAAAACCATGTTTAAGAACAAGAAAGTGGGTATAAGACAGATAGCAAATATGTCAACACCTTAATCTTGGACTTGCCAGCTTTCTAGAGCTGAGAAAAACAAACTTCTGTTGTTTATGAGCCACACAGTCTGTGGTGTTTTGTTATAGCAACCCAAACAGATAAAGACAACAATGTAAAGAAAACTGATGTCTCTGGAGTCAGATGGTTGTGGTTTGGGGTATCACAGTGCCTAAGGCACAAAGGACATTTTGAGAGGAGGCAATGGGCCTGTGGTGTTTTCTCTTAGAAAGAACTATTTGAACCCTCAGTACCAAAAGATCCCCTCGGTGCTGGCTTGATGAGTCCTATGAGACTAAAAATAGAAACTTTAATCTGGAGACTGTCAGAGTGAGTCTGACGGTGGAGGTGTGCACATGCGCATGCGCTTACATGTTCCTGCATGCATAGCATGGAGAAACCAGAGGATAACATTGGTATTGTTCCTTAAAATCCACCTGTTCTTGTCTTTTTGATTTTTGAGACAGGGACCTGATTGGGTTATGCTGCCTGGCCAGCAAGCTTCAGGTTTTCCTGTCTTTGCCCACACAGTGATGGAATTGCAAGTGTGAGTTCTGGGTATAAAGTCACGTCCTTGTGATTGCATGACAAGAACTTTACTGGTCCATCTCTCCAGTTTTATAGCTTGCACTTCTAGCCTGTTTCCTGGTGATGTTGCAGCTACATTTGGGGGCCTTCTTCCTTCAGAGATTACTATCCATCTTAGTTGTTTTCAATTGAGGGTCAGTTTGCCTTTCTCCGAGAACCTTTGTGAAAGTTTGGAACCATTTTAGATGATTGCAGCTGCTCTAGGTGATCATGTGTGCCTGTAGTGGGTAGGAAATAGACACGTTTTTAAGCATCCTCTGTTACACTGGATAGACATTCACAATAAGGATCCATGTAGCACAAACATGAGACCAGTAACAGTTGATCCAATAATGAAGACAGCTTAACAACCAATGGGTGATGTATATATATATATATATATATATATATATATATATATATATATATATACATACACACACACACACACACACACACACACACACACACACACACACACATATATATATATATATATATATATATATATATACATATACATATATATTGCAGACATACCTGACAATGGGATGATTCATATCCCAGACAGGATGGTGGTGATGCAGGGGCTTCATGGCACTACTCAGAGCAGAACACAGTTTAAGACACATGCATTATTTAGTGTGGAATTTTCTACTTACTATTTTCAGATCATGGTTGACCAGAAGTAACTAAAACCATTGACACTTAAGCCACAAGAAGTGAGAGGACTTTTGCCCCGGGAGTTAGATCACCAACACACGGATTTGAGTGCAGGACTCAGTTTATCCCACATCAGAAGAAAATTCCGACTCATGCTCTGGGTAGCAGGCCAAATGCTACCACCTCTGAGAGGATTCCCCGACTCTTCTTGATTATAGCTGCAGTCTGTGAACCGCTTTCCTCATGCACAGCATCTCCCTTGGTGTATTGCTCTAACATCACCTGTCAGTGGTGCCTTCAAGTGGGAGGCTCTAGAGGGAGAGGCTCACAGTTGTCTCCTTGAGTCTCTTCCCTCCAGAGAGACTCAGTCTCAATCAGAAATAGTTCTTCAGTACATGGTGGGTGAGTCACATGTGCCACCTTCCCAAAGGTTCAGATAGAACTCATGTCATGCAATAACTTGTTCGATATAGAAAACTCCACTGATTCACCAAATTTACTTTTTTTCCTGACTAGCAAATTCACAGCGCGCGCGCACACATACGCCTTTGCTTTTTGTTAGGTTAGATTTCTTCATGAATATGAACAGAACATTTTACACAGGACGGCTTCGTGTTGGAGAGCTTCCTAGGGCAGCAGTGTAGACTTGCAAGCTGGGTTACATATCCACCACTTCCTAAAGCTGTTTCACTTTGACATTCCCTTTTCCAAAAACCACCCAAAAGCCTTGCTATAAACTTCAAGAGAAAGCGAGTTAGGTGCTTGGAGAGGGGGTTGGTTGATTTTATTGCAGGAACACTAGCATACAACAGTTTTCTCCTCGTATTGTTTTTCTCACTGCCTGTGACAAAAGTCACCCACAAAAGCAGTTGATGAAGGGAGAGGTTATTCTGGCTCACAGCTGCAGGGGTACAGCCCGTCACAGAGGTGTTAAATATGTCGACAGGAACATGAAGTAGTGGGCAGCAATCAGAAAGTAGGAGTGGGGTTAGGCTCTGTGGTGGTCTGGGTGACAAATGATCCACATAGACTCCCATCTGTGTCTCACAATGGTGGCACTGTTTGCGGCGTGAAGGATTCTTAGCACCCGGAAGAGCCATTTTTAAGGGTTTATAGCCCCACCTCACTTCTTACTTTTTCTCCCAGCTTTCTGAATGTGAATGGAAAATGGGTTCAGCCCTGCAACAGTATGCCATCCTTCCTAGGCCATTTTGCACTCTGGAAGCATAAGTCAAACCAAATTGTTCCATTCTGAGGTCACCTGTGGCCATGGCAAAGCATACGGCAATAGAGGAGTAACCAGCACATCCTATAGAACCTGAAGGCCTGCCCATCAGTGATTAACTTCTGCCAGCAAGGCTTCAGCCCAAAGGTCCCGATCTGAAAGAGCACCCCAGCAGGCACCAAGAACTCACACATGCGAGTTTGTGGCAATCATTTTACAGGCAAACCACAGTGCCCTTGTCAGACTGAGTGCTTTGCAAATAAACATGGCTTGACATACATGGACCTGAAGCCTTCATTGCTCTACATCACTACATCTGTGTGTAGCTGTTCCCTCTGCTCCTTGTGCAGCCCTAGGCTTCAGCTCTACCTGAGCATCTTCGGCATTCTCAGGACTGATCAACAATACTCAAAAAGTTTGTATGGTCTGGAAAACTCACTAATGTCCTGTAATAGGAACAGTAGCTGTTGAACCAATTCTGAATCGTTACCAGATAACGTCAGAAGTATCTACGGGGCTAGAGTAAGCCTCAGAAAGTTGTTTGGTTTTTTTGTCGTTGTTGGTTTGTTTTGTTCGGTGCTTTGAAATTTGTTGAGTTTATCTGCTTGGCTACCTGCTTGGAACTCTTAGATCAGTTCCACACATCTATGAGATTTGTCACCTTGCCCAGTGTTTAAATAATAACACAAATCTTAGAACAGAGTAGGTAGATGCTACCACTTCCCCAGCAGGGCCACAGACTGAGTGCTCTTGTTTGTGTACAAATATTACTTTTTTTTTTTTTTTTTTTTTTTTTTTTTTTTTAGTGCACTCTCTCTAGTGTGCCTGCTCTGCCACAGGGCATGGCTGCTGGGGAGGCGGGGACACTTCTCCAGGGGTGAAGCTGGGGTGAAGCACAGTCTGGGGTGCAGGACACCTGGAGCTGGCTTGGGGGTCCTGGGCCTGTGAGGAGGCCGGGGTCATTTGGTTCTCAGGTTCTAGAACATCCAGGCGCTGCTTGGAGCTGGGAAGAGCTGAGAACGGAGTGGGGGCCTGCAGACTGGATCTAGCCTGGGGTGGGGGTGGTTGGGGAGGGAGAGAGAGCTCCAGCTGGTCTCATGGGGAGAGTTCTTGACTTTTTGGCTGCAGGCTTGGGCTTGGCGTGGTGGTGGGCAAGTGCACAGAGGCCTCTACAGGAGACTAGTTGGCAGCTGTATAGGTGAAGGCCTTCTCCATGGCTTCCTATGGCGGATCCCGATGAAAAGAGGCAGCTCATGGCTTCAAGGCATTTATTGTCCTGGCAGAAAGTGGATGAGTGAAACCCTACCGCACTTCTCAGGGTGGGCCTGAGGTTAAATACCTTCTGCAGGGAGGAATGTCTGGGAATGAAAGTTTATTGGCTAAGCCCTTCAGGCCTTTAGTTACCTCGTTAAAATGGAGACCTGTCTTGGACCTACGTGACCAAAGGTCACATCCTCTACACGTGGAAGGACTTGGTGCGTTGCCCTTACGTGACTGACAGCTACAGATCTACCGGGGGCTGCAGCTAGTGACAGGGGCCTGGTGCTAGGGAACAGGTGAAGTGCCTACTGTCCCCTCAGGGTTTCCAGGGTTTCAAGCCTTAGCTCAGTTGGGAACCACACTACCTTTCATGGTCTCACAAGCCTCACCTGGCCGTAGGCCAGGTTATCCACAGCGTCAGGAGGTCAGGCCATTAGCTGATGAGTCAGCACAGTACAGCTGAGAAGCATTAATGTAGACCAAATGTGGATGACTACACTGTCCCCTTTCACCATCTGCCTCTGCTTCCCAGACAGCATTTCTGGGACTAGGTTAGTCCCCTGACAGCTTTCCATCCTCCTCAGATCTTTATGCATCTCTCCAGGGTGGTTTTTTTGCATAAGGCAAGAGGAGCAAGCATTATTATTATTATTATTATTATTTTAGAAAGACAAGATCTGACATTTAACCACTATGGTTGGCAACCTGTCAGTCAGGAGATGGGTAAAGAACATCTACCTCATCTCCATGTGCTTGACTGTTCTCTGTGCTCTTCAGAAGGCCAATAGACCCAGCTCTGAGTTTTGGCAAAACCATCCTGACGGGTCATTAACACACATGAGTCAAACAGCATAGGTGGGACAGCATGGTCCAGAATGTCAGCTAGATCCTCAACCTACCAGAAAAGACGCTGAGCCCATTCTGTTCTTAAAAGCCCCCACAAAAGTGCTACATATAATCCCAACCTACATTTTCATTTCTTAGAGCTCACTGTCCCCGGACTCTGAGGATGCTAGCTCCAGACACATCAAGGACATCTCTCATGGCCCAACGCTTTTAGCTGTGAACTTGGAATAGGGAGGAATTTTGGTTCTGGTTTAAAAAAAAGAAAGTGTCTGCATTCATTTGCAGCATGGCTCCCATCCCACTGCCCACCAGGCTGCTCTTCCCTGACACAGCTAATTCTGCAAAGCCCATTAGCATCTCAGCCTGTTCCTGTCTGCTTCCCAGACTGATGTCTGCAATCCCGACCTAACCTCAGCGACAGCAGCCACAGATGGAGCCATTTAGGAGTCAGTAAAACCATTTCATGTTCCCAAGCTCGGGATTCTTATCAGTCTGGATGAACGGCTGAACAATTTTCTAGGTTGTCCGGTCTACTGCTCAGACACCTGGGAGTCCCACCTCTGTGTCCTTTGCAATGTGAACCCCATTTCTGTCAATCTATAACACATTCTGAAATATCTGTCGGAGAAATGTCAGCCAGGCTTGTACCTTGAATCTGCTGGGTGGTGTGCTACATTCAATGAGCCTCTGTAGATGCAAAATAGCCCCTTACTTGGAACCATTTCTACATCATTCTTGTGAGCTTCTGGCATTATTGAGTGATGCCCCAAGCTAATCACACAAATTTCTATATATTAAATGACCTTTTGCCACATGTGTCATGTATGTGCATGGTTATGTGCACACATATGACACAGTGCATATGTGGAAGTCAAAGACAACCTTGGGTGCCAGTCCTCACTTTCCTCCTTGTTTGAGACAAGGTCTCCGGTTTGTTCATAGCTGCATAGCTAACTGGTGGCTTCTCCTTCCCCAGTCTTCTGTATCTCTCTTCCTATAGGAGCACTAGAATTACAGAGACGTGGTAAATGGCCCAGCTTTTTATAGGTTCTGGAGTGCTTATATGCACATGCTTTACCCACTAAGTCATCTCTCTAGGTGGAAGGTTTAGACTGGATCTGATCCTTGCAGCCTGGTGAAGTATGTAAAAGTCTAATGAATTGTCATCTCAGAATGGCGATCAGAAGCCACTGCTGCCCCCTCTCCTGGCTGCTTCTTGGGTTTATTCATTTCAGTTCTACTTCATGTTCTTAAATTGAAATTTTTATCTTGAGATGATTAAAATTTATATGCAGCTGTAAAAATTAATACAAAAAAATACCATATACCTCTTCCCAAGTGCCCCTGGTGATATTCTCTTATGAAATCATCTGCAACCTCACTGTCGGGATGTTGATACCAATGCAAGGAAGATGCAGAGCTTCCTCACCACAGCAAGGACAGGTTTCTGTTGTCATTTCCCACAATGGCCATGCTAAACTGCATTTCCCTTTGATGCCAGTTGGCTCCAGCCATCATTTCTCCAGTCTTATAATGTCAAGAGTGTTATGAATGGGGCCGTGCAGTGTGGAGCCTTTGGAGACTGGAGTCTTTTCGGAGCACATCTCTAAAGGTTTATTTCTACGGTCACACCTAACATTCGTTCCTCCTGTAAGTGTGGAGGGGTAAATGCTTAGAGGTGCTACACTGTTTTAACCTTATATCCACTGGAAGAAGTGTGTGTGTTTGTGTGTGTGTGTGTGTGTGTGTGTGTGTGTATGTGTGTGTACTTCTATAAAACCATGAGCATATCTTTCAGGGGAAGATGTCAGGTGTCCTGTTCTGTCACTGAATCTGGAGCTAGACTGGCAGGCAGAAAGCTTCAGTTGTCCCGCTATCTGCTTTCCACAGTGATGGAGGCGCAGGCGTGCTTACGTACAGGCATGCTTAGGGCCATGCTTGGCTTCTTATATGGGTGCTGTGGATTTGAACTCAGGTCCCTAAGCTCTTTCCCACTATACTATATTCCCAGTCCTGACTTTGGGGATATGATAAATAAAGCTACTGTAGATTTTGTGTAATCTTTAGGTGAATGAGTGCTACACAATATTGATGTGTTACATGCCAATTACATGCTCAAGTTTTTAAGACATCTACAGAGTGTTTTCCACAGTGGCTACAGCATGTTGCAGTCGCAGCAGCAAAGGGTGGGTGACAGTTTCTCTGCATTCTTACCAGTATTGATTGCTGCCATTACTTTTTGTTTTAACCATTTTGATGGTTGTACAGTAATAACTTGTTC